>NW_022900924.1:29635617-29657105 GCF_012274545.1 Fukomys damarensis
TTTTTTTTTTTTTTTTGGTGTTAGTTATTCAGTTGTTTATTTCTGAGAATCGTACATGTTTTGTTAGTATCCATAAAATTACAAAAGATCATTCACTAACTTGTATAGTTATTTCACTTGGAGTTCCAGCCTCCAGTAGTTCTGTATCCAGAGGAAAGCCTGCACTATTGTAAGCCTTTATTTCCACCTAAATTTATTGTAAGAATTTTGTGGGCTAGCATTATGCCATTTATTTTTAAATTCTCACTACACTTAACAGTGCTGTGCATATGATAAGAATTTTATAAATTTCTGATGGATTGTTGGTCTGTTGAAAGTGATCTTACATTACTTGGACACAGGGTAGAGGAGTATTCATTCATGCTAGGACAGATGCCATTATTCTACTAATTAGTTTCCTTGCTTATCAGGGTATAAATACTTCTTTGACCTTTTCCCTTCCATTTTATTTCTCTTTCTTTCAAATTATTCTTCTTTCTTCATTGTTCCTGTCTTATTACTGGGACACAATACACAACATTCACAGCTTAAGGGCGAAGAGGTTTATTTTGGCTCATGTTTTCAGGACTCAGTCAGCTGACCTCCCCCCCCAAGGCAGAAAGGTCATTGGCTGAAGAGCAGGACCGAGGAAAGCTGCTCACCTCATGGTAATCACGAGACAGTGAGCAAAGAGAGGAACCGGTGAGGCACACGGTGAGGTCACGCCCACTGTGACCAAACTCCTTCCAGGCCCCACCTCTTAACAGCGCACATGGCTGTGACTCATCTATGAAATAATCTACTGATGACTGCCACATCCCCAGGGTTTAATCACCCTCCAAAGTTCCCACATCTGAGTGCATGAGAACTCTGGGGGATATTCCAGTTCCAAACAACAAAACTTTTTCCTTACACCTCTCTGTTCTTTCTCTTTCTCTTCCTCTCTCTCTCTCTCCCTCCTTCTTTCCTTCCTTCTTTTGTTCACTCCTTGCTTCCTTCAAGTACTATTTGTTTGCCTATGTAAACATCAACCTACATACCTTCTTCTACTACTTATCATTTATTATCTTTTTGTTTTCTAGAATAAAATCTGATACACAAGAGACACTCAAATATTTATTAAGATGCTATTCTAGGTTCTGCAAATACAGTAGCAAACAAAACAAGCTAAAACTTCTCACTTTTGTTGTTTGTCTTCAGCTTTACTCGAAACATTAAACACACATCACAAGAAATATGTACAAATAGCAAAAAATAGAGAAATAGAAGAGAAGAAAAAGAAGATAACAAATAAAATAATATTTAGGGAGGAGACAGGTACAAAAATGATGAAACACTTATTTTTGACTTACTTTTTGTCTGAAAACTGTTTAAGTTCCCTTTGCATAAGTAAAGTTTCTTGAATTGTCATATTTTTTAAAAAGGCTGGTTGATAAGTCACATAATTTTCTTCTCTGTGCATCTGATACTTCAGCAATATTCCAAGTTTAGGGGCTATCTAATCACGAGTACCACATGTCAAAGCTACAAGGGGAAAGTCAGGCCAAGTCACATCCATCTCTGGGATTTAAGTTCCCGTTTGTCACCTGGTTTACTGAAACTCTAAAACTCATGTCTCTACACTAATGTTCCATTACATGTATTACATGAGTCAGGAGGCATTTGAAGGTGAAAAGTGATTATGATTCAAATCTGAGAGACAAAAAATAGCATTTTAGATAGGCTCCTGTGCATGGAGAAAATTCGTATTTATTCCTTCATTTGTCCTTCACTGTACCCAAGTTCTGGCATTTCAGCTCCTTAAGATTCTAACTTGGTCTTTAAGACATCTCTCATATATTAAACAATTGTAATAAGAGTTTCTCAGCATGTTACTTGTTAATAAAGGATATCTGCATTTGTTTTAATGCTTACTTAAAAAGAAATTGGGATTTAATACTGTCGGCACTAATGGAATCAATGGTACTTTAATATGTGTTAATGGCACTTCAGCTCCCTTAATAGCAGAAAACAGTGAGGTTATTAACCAAACACACTATTGCTTCAAATGAAGGGACAGTATATGGAATCTAGAAAAGGCAGAGATGGCAGGCACATGGTTTGCTAGTGTGAAATCCTTCAAACCTAAAGGAAATGTACACATTTTCTCCTTTGCAATGTTTTAATTAACGGGGCAAATTAAATTGCAATGATGGGTGCTGGCCAAAGTCATCATGTATGTAATCAAAGCTTCAAGTAAAAGAACATGCTTCTGTGAAACTTCAAGAAAATGCTAACAATGACTTATTGGTTTAGAAAAACATTTTTTACCCCACTCGTTTATACATCTTCAATGACCAGATGATTAAGAAAAATGTAAGGGGAGATGTGTTCTAAAAATAATGCAGAAGGGCAACACAGAGGGTTGAACCCAAGCTCATACTAATAAACTCAATAAAACAGAAATACAAGGTAGCACCTGAGGTGTTGACTTATAAATCTTGCTTTTGAACCCCTAAATTTTCCTCTATCTAGTACCTCTGTAGAGTTTTGATCTTATAAGTATCATTTTTCATGCATTCATTACATCTGGTGGCAGAATTTGTAGTTTAGGCATTATATGTTGTTAAGCCAAATAATATTGTAAGAATGTAAGAATACATACCTTCAAAAAGGAAGAATTATGTTTCCATGTGAGACCTATTTTTTAAATGATTCCAAGTATTTCCTAATATAGTTAATACTTACATTGTTTTTAAAAGCTCATGAAATTTTTCTGCAGTTAAAAAAAATCAATCATTTTGAATGAATAAAGGATATCTTTAATTCTTAGAATATTTTATGTAGTTACTAGAAAATATCTATTTTTTGATATTTCCTTAATATTCTTGTTATTTTTCTTTGAGATTGAAAAAAATGGACCTAAATCTTAAGCTGAAAAAAGAAAGCCACTTGGATTTTCATAAAATTGATTTTTAAACTTTTACTTAAAAGCTTATAGAATCTAAAAGAACCTTCTCTAAAATACAACTATTTTCGAATGTCATACAGAATGGATAATGCTTGGTACTTTTTCGAAGCTGAAACGACAGCTAATGATTAAGTGTTCAAAAAACTAGATTGGAAATCAGGAAACTTAATGTATTATCTCAGTTTAACACACCGTGGTCTCACATTCTATCCGTTGCCAACTTGTTACAATAAGGCAATTTTAAGGAAGAGCTTTATAATTTTTGGAGGAATGGTTTTATATCAATATAAAGATTAATATGAGTCACTTGGAGTGCCACTGCTTAAAATCTGAGAGACAATACAGTATTCTCCATTGTTAGCCTCTCGTTACATAAAACACTCTATATTGTCAATTTCATGTCTACACAGGGTTTTTGTTAACACAACTATAAAAGATAATGCTAAGCAGTGAGATCAATAAACTATTAGAAGTCACTCTGTATGTGGGCAACATTTTTTCCTGTATCATCCCTCCCAGTTTTCTAAAGGAACATTTTCCTGTCTTGAATTTTAGTGTTATATTTACTTTCCTATTACAAAGACAAACATTTCTTAGATTTTCTCTCTTTTAAAGAACAATGGAAAACAAAACTCAGTAGTTTTGAATGTTTCTCAAAAGAAGGCAATAATTCCATTGTGACTTTATACCAGATTGAGGGACAGAAGTCAAAGAGCAATGAATTAACTCAGTAAAGCTGCAGCTTCAATCTGGAGAGAATGGACTACCTAGAAGGCAAGACTGTAACACAATCTTTTAAAATGTACTTCAGGTCATGTTCTTAGTACTTTAATGCACGGCCATTTTCTTCAGTGTTCTTTTTAGGGTGAATAGCTATCAACCTACAAAAACGAGAATTCAGGCCACATGTCACACGTTCAAGAAGGTACACTGGGAGGTGATAATGCCCAAGAGATAAATTGGAAGATACCATAGGTATTACTTTGAATTTGCATAGCAGCCACCGTAGCATTTTCAGAACAAGATAATGAATTAAATGTAATTCTTGGCTGTCCCCTGAAGTCCTAACATGGACAAATAGCTGGAATCAAACTGATTTGTAACTTAACCTGGGACCATCCTACAGATACCTCATTCCCATTCTATAATTGGGCCAAGAAAGCCTTAATATGGCTTAATTTTCACCCCCTTTA
Source organism: Fukomys damarensis (assembly GCF_012274545.1). Classification (NCBI taxonomy): domain Eukaryota; kingdom Metazoa; phylum Chordata; class Mammalia; order Rodentia; family Bathyergidae; genus Fukomys; species Fukomys damarensis. Next base: position 29,639,740 of record NW_022900924.1, read on the forward strand.
AAGTACTGACAGCAGAAACTCTTGAATTAAAACAAAATCTTATGTGTTTCCCTGCTCATAAAGGACTCACCAAATGTCAAGACTTGACCTTAGTTCTCATTCTTAGACAAAAGTGTTTATAATTGAAATGAAAGAGGCATTGTTAGTATCATCATTTTCTCCTGTTAGACAAGTACGTGAACATATGAAGCTGATTTGTTTAATAATTTTCTATGTTCTGAGTCATTTGTAGGAAAATGGGTACACCTTTAGACCGAAATATTAAGTGAAGTAAATCAGATACACAGCTTAAACATCTCATGGCTACCCTTGTATGAAAAACCCAAATTATAAATAAAGAGCAAGTATAAATAAAGAGTAAAGGACAGATAGAAGGAAGTAGGGACATAGATCTTTCTCAAAGGGAAAGGAATCAAAAAGTGGAAGGTGGGAGAAAGGATGGACAGGGGATGAAGAAATGGATCAAGATGTGTTATGTTACATGCACCAACTCCATACAAGGAATGCAAACATTATGTACCACAACATAAATAAAAAAATAAAACAAATTATGAAAAATCTCTTCAAGTAAAATTTTAGAAAGCTGATTTTCTAAGTTGGCCTTTAGAAAATTTGTTTTAATGAAAACATTTAAATCCTTCAATTTACTTCACCAAATACTGCCTGGTGCTTTGAATGCTATAAATAAAGGGCAAGTTTCCATATCTTAAGGAGCTTAAAATAAATTTGGATGGGGGAAGGAGACAAAATTAAAATTTTTAGATAGTAAATACAAATGATAAACTTGGATTCTGTTATATAAAATGTATTCTTAAGAGGAATTTTGTAAAAAACTGATATTTAGTCCCCAATATTAGTTTTATCTACAACTACATTGAGAGTTTGCCATGAGAAAAAAAATATGAGGGTAAGTTAAGAAGAGCTTGAATTCCTTGGAAATATGCAAGCTAATATTTTGTAACTCACTTTATATTTTGACTCATGCTTTGCAGAACATTTTAAAAATTGTTTCAACAACTAGTCAATCAAAGATTCATTAAGGCATTTCTCTGAAATGCATGATTTATAGTAAATAAATATACATTTTCTTAGAACTAGGCAGATATAGCATCATGGCATCCTGTAGTCTGAATGTTTTTCTGGAATAGTGAGCTGATAGTGTCAAGTGTTTCTAGGGGAAGGAACAGGCTTCAGAACCTCCCCTCTGCGAGAGTGGTCAGAGGAACTTCCCTCCCATGAAGGCTTCCAAGTTGTTGCTTTACTTTTTGCTGGAACCTCTCATTGATCTTGTAGGCCCCTTTGTAATACTTCTCTGTATGACCTCTTGCCTCTAACTGCTGTGAAACTTGCCCTGTTGTATGCATCTACACCAATCCCAAGTCTACTGGACTCCAATTCTCTTATAAATCTGTTTTCAGGGTTGTTCTAGCTAATAGCCCAGGTTCTCAGGGAGTTTTCCAGTTTTTAACCTATATGGAGAGTTTTCCTCACATGCCTTACAACTTTCTTTGACTTCAAACCCTCAGGAGGTGTCAATCTTTTTGTTTGTTTTTTGAGACAGGATCTTACTATATTCTCATCTGATGGAGAATGCACTACGAAGCCCAGGGTGGACATAAACACATGGCTCTCTTGCCTTGTCCAACAAGTGCTGGGATTTCAAGTGTTCATAAGCGTGTCTGGCTGATATGTCACTCTGTAAAAGAAGAAATGGAGGGCTGGGGATTTAGCTCAGTGGTTCCGCTGCCTGCCTCACAAGAGTAACTTCTCCTTTAAAAAAGAAAAGAAATGATTCTGATAGGCTTTCCTTTGTATGTGATTTGTTTCATTTCTCTTACTGCTTATAGTATTTTATTCTTCTGTTGGGTTTCTGGGATCTTGATTATTATATGTCTAGGTGTAGATTTTTTTTTGATTGTAGCTAGTTGGGGTCCTATATGCCTCAGTTATCTGAATGTCAAATTCTTCCCCTCTGTTTGGGAAGTTTTCTGTCATTAATTCTGCAAACAGCTTTTTAAAGTCATTTATATTTTCTCCTACTACTTCATATATTCCTATCAGTCTTATGCTATTCTTCTTTGCATCATCTAGGAGTTGTTGGATCGATTTCTCATGATCTCTTACTGTTTTTAAGAGACCTCTCTTTTCCTGGTCACTGACTGCAATCTTATCTTCTATATCTGAGAGCCTATCTTCACATTCTTTTATTCTGTTGCGTACACTTTCAATAGAGTGTTTAATCTCCTGGATATCTGTTTGAATCTGTTTTATGGATTCCATTTCTTTCCTATGTTGTGCGTTTATTTTTTCCATTTCTTTCTTATGCTGGGCCTTCATGGCTTCTATCATGGTCCTGAGCTCATCTATTTTTCTGTCAGTTTCTGCTCTAGAGTCTTGAGTCATGACTTCCATTTTGCTCACTAACTCTATGGTTATCTGGGAAATTATTTCTGTTTTGAATTTTTCTAGAGCCTGATTGATCTGTTTTGTTACTTCCTGTGCTTTGAGTTCAGGGTGTCCTGGTGGTTCACTATCAGCCTTTTCATCCTCATTTGCCCTATTGTTTGCCATTGGTGAACTGGAAGTCTGTCCTTGGGTCTTGCTTAAGTGTTTTCTCATTTTAATTTTTGTTGTAGGACTGTCCTTGGTTTAATCTCTGGATTATCAGCCAAATCTTCCTGATATAGTTGCACCCTAGCTTCTGTGCCTCTAACGACCCACGGACATTCTCATCTTCATAACATCAGAGAAAACAGCTCATCAATTCAAGGGCAATGCTTTACCCCAATTAATGCAATCAGCAACACATTAAGATCAAGCACAACTTGGACACTGACCACCTGTGGTAGTCACTAGTCTATCACCCTTAAATCATTTGAATTAAATTGAAATCAAGAAGCAGTCCAGAACATGTCTGCAGTGAACAAACTTTTCAATATAGTATATTAACCATTTAATGGCTCAGACAGAGTGAGGATGCAAGACCCCTGATCTCAGTTAATTGCTGAACCCCATGACGCTGACTGACCTAGGGCTGCAAGGCCCAGATTGAGTTCCCCATCCTTCTGAATGGTTGAACTCTGCAACGTTCTATTACAGGTTTCCCCCGCCATTTCTTTAAAGATGTTCAAAGTGGGGAACTCAGAAAAATACCCTTGACGACCACCTCTGTCTTTCCAGAGTGGGTCCAAAGACTTGCACAGTCAGGAGGTCTGAGAATGCGCGGGGGGAGGGCTTAGTTTATGGGGGTTCAGGGGCACGCTACCTTCCCGGCGCTAGAGCGATGGCGGCTGGGTTGGGAGCAGGCATGGTTGTCCTTCTTGCGGTGGATCGGGGCGGCCTACCTCCTGGCGCTTGAGCGATGGTGGCTAGGTCCGGATGTTTTGGTAAACACCCATAATCTCAGGACTCTTAGAGCTGAGGTAGGAGGATTGTGGGTTTCAAACTAGCATGAGATACATAGCAAATTGAAGTTCAGCCTAGAACATAGTGAGACTATGTTTCAAGGTGGGGGAAAGAAAGGTAGAAGATGGGCCTTGAGACTTACAAATTCTAGACTCATGTATGGCCCCTATGGGTTGTAGCTTCCTGTGACCACTGACACTCATGAGCATCTGTGAAAAGTTAAACTATGTCACTCTCCCATGCCCCTTACCTGAGAGGGTAAAGGGCCCATGAAAAACAAAACAAAACTTTTTCCTGCCTTATTTACCAAGAGGGTCTGTTTGTGGCTTTTGAGAAACTGTATAAATCAGATAAACATTCTTTCCAATGAGGCTCTTACAACCAGATATTCAAATCCAGAGCTTTTCTGGATTTAAAGAAAATGGGTGACCTTATGAAAAAAAGAAAATACTTCCGTCTGCAAAGGCACTGTTAAAAAAGCAACAGGGTGCCAAGGATTTAGCTCTGTGGTTTCCCTGCCTTCCTTGCAAGCACAAGCAAGGTCCTGAGTTTGATCCCCCCCCCCGCCAAAAAAAATAAGCAACAGTATCTTGACAGTAGTAAGTCTATTATTTTATTTACCAGGTGGGAAGATAAAGAATGCTTACATACCTAACAATTTCCTAAAAGCCCACCTTCATTTTAAAAATTCCTTCTATACTTAGGCTCTGCTTGTTTGGACATTTCTTCCTTAAAAATGTGTTAAATAAACTGCTTCCTAGGAGAGAAAAAAATATTTTGCACCAGGAAACAGTATTTATTTTTGTATTTATAGAAAATAACTTGACAGAGATGGACTTTCTGCAACAGGAAAATTGGTAAAGGGACCTGAGGATAAACCCTCCGATTTTGCATCTAGTCTTGAGAGTGGAACATAGCAGTACATAGTAATTCATTAAAGGAATCACAAGAGGGGAATTCATGATACTAAAATCAAGAGGCAGAGCTGAGTAAAAAATCAAATGGGAATTCAGATAGTATGGGGAAAAATAAGATTATCAGGCAAGGTGTTTCCTAAAGTTTTACTGAACAGATTTTTTTCAGTAGAGCCAGATTTTGTTGGCTCAATCAGATTTGTAAACAGATAAAGCAACAGGGTCTTCAGGGTATTAGAGCTTCTGACAATCACTGTGAGAGAATTTCATTATGTAAAGATACTAAGAAATATGTACATAAAAACTGGCTAAATAATTACATTTATCTGAAGACATTCGATATTCCCCAGAATCTAGTCATTGCATATGTTAGAATCTTTTCAAAGAGAAAAAAGTTTTTTTTGTTTTTCTTTTGTTTTGGTTTGGTTTGGTTTTTTGAGACAGGGTCTCACTATGTAGTTGAGTCTGACCTGACACTCACTATGTAGCCCAGGCTGGTCTTGGACTCACAGCGATCCTCCTGCCTCAGCCTCCCAAGTGCTGGGATTACAGGCCTGTGCCACCACGCCTGGCAAAGAGAAAAAGTTTTAAACTGTAAACCCACTCCAAAATGTGAACATCCTATATTTTATGTTCTCTATTAGATTACCTATGAAACAACAAATAAAGCCATGTGCAAAGATTTTGGGAGAGTCCCCAGCAAGGTAACTGTGAAGACAAATGGTTAATGTCTACTTTCCCAGCTGCTCAGTTAATTACTGTAATAGAAAACATCTTGAGGGAAAACATTGCATAGAGTTATTAGCAATTAACCCACAACTCTAACAAATCACAATTTTACTAATAATAGAACATTGCTCGGCCAATTTAATTACAAATTCTACATAAGAATCTTGTATTTTTCAGAAAATGTGGCATATTATAAGTCACTACTATTTAAAATGTAGTGAGGAAATCAGGATGAAGAAGATTACATTGATAAATGAAAAATGGAGTAAAGGAGAAAAGAGGAGGGTATGATTTATGTGGTAAGGAATTAATTCCCAACATTCAATAGATTCAGATATATTAGCCAAAGAAGTTTTTTCTGAGTATTTACTACCATACACGACCTTTGCTATCAATGCTTAATGGTACCCAAGTGATAAAGAAGTTGGAATAGAGTAACAGAACAGAGAAATTCATGAAATTGAATAAGTGAATGTGGTATTGCTTTGTTTTTCCTTAAGTCATAGAATCATCTCAGAGCAATCCTGTAGTTCAATCACATCTCCTCTCTTTGGGTATGTCTCTTTCATTGTTCCACATTTTGCTGAATTTGCTCAATCCTTACTGTTCTTGTTATCTCTAGAACAGATTAGGTTTATTTCTGCCTCCAGATTGCAGTATTTGCTATCATTCTGCCTGTGATATTGTACTCTAGATTTGGCATGGCTGCATCCTTCTAAGAATTCAGGTATCTCCTTAGAGAAGGTCTGATCACACTACAAAGTGGCCTAATCTCCCTTCTGTATGTTATAACATTTTTTTGCCCATACATAGACCACTCTCCGAGAGATTATTCTGTTTTTTCTTAATTTATTGATATTACTCAATACTTATTGGCTTCCTTTATGTCTGGGATCTGTCATATCCCTCACTTCCCAAATCTTCTTTCTCTGTATATTCACAGAATAATGATGTCACAAATATGTATAAATGTTTACATTATTTGAAATGTAGAATATTGTTTAACTAAGCAAAATAAATTTCTTAGGATATTTCCTTTCTCACATAAATTTTGTTTATTCTACAGTTAATAATTTCCTTGTGTTTTTCCTTTCATATATTAAAAAACCCATTCCCCATGGGCTAAATCTTAGAAATAATTTCTATAACATCTAAACATACTAAATGAGCCCCTCTCTTTTCTCTTCTGGATATTTTCATTCTGTACTCTGTAGTTATTCCTAGCTAATAGGATGCATTTTAGTTTTGGCTCACACCTTGGGTAAAAATTTCCTTGGAAATTCCCTTTGAAATTTATCTTTATGGGCCAAGGGATTTAGCTCAGTGGTCTGCTGCCTGTTTTGCAAGGGCAAGGTCCCGAGTTTGATACCCCAGAAAGAAAGAAAAAAAGAAAGAAAGAAAGAAAGAAAGAAAGAAAGAAAGAAAGAAATTTACCTTTATAAAAGTTCCCTTTGCATTACAAGCATCAGTTTTATGTTCTGATGCCCATATTTTCCTTTTTCTTAGTTCACTTTCTTATTTTGCTGAGGCATGTCCTCCAGTAGCTTCCTAAGAAAATGTATGTAGTGGTCAACTTTTTGAGCTTTTGTAGTTCTAAAAGTGTCTTGTTTTAAACTTGGTTGATGGAGATAATGTAATTCAGTTCTTCAATTTTTTTCTCCATGATTTCTGCACCTTTTGCTTTTTCCTCCTTTCCCTTTCTGATTCTCCAGAATTAATTTATTCATTTAATTATTTCCTTTTCTTTCTACCCCCCCATCCTTCTCCTTCTTTCTAGATTTCCTTGATTAATCTACAACTATCCTAGGAAAATTTTCACTGCAGTTTCTGTTAATCTCAATCTGTTTGTAATTTTCTGAGTGTTCCTTTTAGAGCTAAACATTTTGTGTATGTAAATGTGATAAACTTTACTCTCCTCTCTTTTCAAAGATAACTTTTTTTAGAGGGAATGTTTTCCTTTTCTGTTAGATTCCTTTTATCTGTTTATTTAATGCAGGCTCCTACATTCAAGAAACTTTCTTCAAATCTGGTGGCATTGTATTTATGGAAAAAAAAAGGTCACTGAAAAGAAGTTATTTTGTGGGTGGGTGGATATAATGTAGTAGTAGACATTACTGAAAAGTTGTAAGTTTCTGGCCTTTTCATTAACATCTGCAGAGGCCAACCTCTAATCTCCTGCAAGTTCCAAGAAACATACTTAGATATAGGCTTTCTGGGAACCATAGCTAAAGGAAAACATGAGGGCCCCTCTGTTCATCATGTAGATTTTCACTTGATCTTCTGATCTCTACTTTCTGCCTGACTCTGTCAAGGTTGAACCGTGCAATTCATTGTCCCCAGAGAATTCATGCCCTGTATCCTGAGGGAAAAAGGAAAAGAGAATATCAAAGAGTCAACTACTCTAAATACTTTTTAAACAGGTCATGCATTTTCGGCTCGCACATCACCCTCCCCTCCAGAGTTCTTGGTGCCAGCCACCTTCTCTGTAGCTGGCTTCATATTTTGCTCATAGGATGGCACCCTTGTGATAGTGTTCATTCTGTCTACGAAGGCATTTTTTTTTTTTTCTGAAGGCAGTCTGTAACTCTACATTGGGCTTATTCGATCTTCCAAAATCTTGAAATTGTGGACCTGTTGTATCCTCTGCCATTTGTCTTAATTGGATCATGACTTAAAACATTTCTTTACTCTTCATTTAATGAGATTTGGAAAGAGAATAGACATCAACCAATGTGGTCAATACACTGTGCTAAACTAAAACCCTCTTTGAATTTTACCTTTTTTATTTTAAGACTCAGCATCTATGCTGAAACTAATTGTCATACTTATTTGAAACAGCAGTTTTCAATATTTATTGCGCATCAGAATCACTTGGAATCTTTTTAAAACACAGAGTACTATGCTCTGCTGATTTATTAGTTAGGGGAAAAGCCTAAAAATTGTCATAATTTCTAATAATGCTCCAAGAAATGTCGATGCTGCTGGTTGGGAACACAATTTGACATGTGTAGATATAGATTATATTAGAATATATATAGAAATGTAGAATATGATATATATACACACACACACACACATACATATTCTGGTTCTAGTTCTTCATTTTTATACATGTATACTTTTTGAACTATTTGTTATGACCCACCTCATATACATCCTGTGAAAAACTTTCTTGACTGCAGCGAAAGCATTTCCTTACCCCAAACTACTCCTTCCTCCTCTGCATTTCAGATCTCCTTTTGTAGTAATCACATTGGATAAGTCAAATGTCTGTCTCTCTTACAATCAAGTAAACTGACCACATAGCAGCTGTGTCAGTATTCATTTTGACTCTTCTCCCTCATCCTTTGCTTTCTATTATCCTCTACTTCCTGTCTTTCTTCTCTTCTTCCTGTTCCTTCTTCTTCATTTACATAACCTAATCTGCTTCCTGATTATCCAAAGATGTGATGAATGAAACTGAAGTTGCATTGCCGTGTGCATTGAAAAAGTAGAACCTAGGTTTGGAATGGTTTCCCTCAAAAACTCTGAAACTCTTCATTCATAAACTGATCATGGAATCTATGACAGGTGCACTCTTGAAGTCAGTCATGTAAATTACAGCAGCTTTCATGAAAGTAGTTGGTCTGGGAAATCTTTATTTTCTGATCCCAATGATGATAAGGAGCTTGCCTAAGAATGAAAGTCAATTGCGTTGTTTACTTCATAGAGAATGTCTTGCTATTAAAACAGAAAAGACAGCTGAACTAGACAGTGTGCTTAGTGATGTAATTTGCTTTCATTCTATCATAAGCTTCTCATTTGTCAGGAATTTTTATGAAACACTTTGCAGTTTGACAGTGTTATGAAGACTGTACTTTGAAAAATTATAGCTCACATACTATAAAATTTATCTTTTGAAATTACAAAATTTAGTGCTTTCTCATATTGTCAAAAGGTTGTGCAAAAATCACCCTAATTCCAAAACATTTTCAATGCTCACAAAAGACATTAATAGTAATTCCCCATTCCCTCTTACTCCAATCTCCTGAAAACCACTAAATAACTTTTTCATCTATGGTCTTACCTGTTACAAAACTTGCTTAGAGATGTAGTCATAAGTCCATATATGGCATTTTGTGTCTGATTTCTTTCATATCTATATATCTATATATATATAGATATATAGATATATAGACAGATATCTATATATCTATATATCTATATATATATATATATATATATATCATAATGTCTTCAAGGTTCACCCATGGTGTGATATGTATATTTCATTCCTTTTTACTTATCAGTGAATGATATTCTATTGCATACATATATCACATTTTTATGTATTCATCAACATATCAACTTTGGGTTATTTTCCCTTTTGATTATTATAAATAATGTTCCTATGAACAAGTTTTCTGTGGACATAGCTTTAAAAAGCAATGGAATTGCTAGGTTATGTGGTAGGACTATGTTAGATGTTTGGTAGAATTTCCAGACAGTTTTTCAAATTGGCTGTACCACAGTTTCTCATCAGCAGTGGGTGAATTTTCTAATTTTCCCACATCATTTTCAATACTTGTTATTTACTTTTTGATTAAGGCATCATGGTAATTATGAAGTAACATGTTATTATGGTTTTAAATTGGTTTGCCTGATGATGAAAGATAACGTTGCTTGTGCTTATTGACTAGTTATGCATTCCTTTGCAGCAATATCTTTTCAAACTATTTTCCCATTTTCTTTCTTTTTTTTTTTTTCTGGCACTGGGGATTGAACTCAGGACCTTGTGCTTGCAAAGCAGGTGGTGGCACCACTGAGCTAGATCCCCAGCCCTCCATTTTCCTTTTTATTGTTGAGTTGAAAGCATTCTTTAATATATGCCAGATCCTGTTCTATTAACAGATGTGTGACTTGTCAATATTTTATCCCATTCTGTGGGTTGTCTTTTTACTCTCTTGCTAGTATGTTGACTGTACTTGGGACACTGTGCTCCATAGCAATAAAGTAAGCTGATGCTTCTTTTTCATTTACTGGTTTTATTTTATGAAAAAATAAAGCAAAACTTTATAAAAAATAATAGAATAGCAATAACGAATACACTGTGTATTGTTATCTTCAAAGTGATCATTCAGAATAAAAGACATAAACCAAAAAAGATTCTTGCAAACAAGAAAAAAATAGATAATAACACAAAACTTGTAACAGCAGAATATGTAATTGGGTGAGGTGTTTGAACTTCCCTATCTCTTATTTAGTTTTTTTCTTCCCCCCTTCTCTATCTGCCAATGTATCTATAAATATATATATGAAAATCTATTTATATATCATATAAGAGAAGGTACAGTATATTTGAGCTTGTATGTCTGATTTATTTCACTTGACATTATGCTATCAAGTTGCATCCACTTACCTAAAATGCGTCAAGTTTATCTTTCTTTATGGAAGCATGGTACTCCATTGTGTATAAATATCACATTTTCCTTATCCATTCATCTGTTAATAGACATATACACTGTTTCCAAGATCTAGGTATTATAAATTGTGCTGTTATAAACTTGTGACATGTACTACATAATACACATACAAATAACTATAGAAAATATCCCAGGTACCATTTTATACTATATTTATATGTAAACATGAGATAATGAAATTTCAAGTACCCTAGTTTTATGTCACTGAGTTATGGCCTCAGACATAATGCTTTCTATTTTCTTATGTGAACTTGACATGGTATGTCTGAGGACACTGGGTTTGATAGCTTTTCCTTAGGTGGATATTTTTACTTATTTACATTGAAGTTCATTAGCCATTGTTTTCTTACTTATCTGCACCCGTGAAATTTATGTAATTTATTCATTTCGGGATGAAAAAGCATGGGGATACTATACTGTTGAGATTTAGTTTTGACCATTATTGCATTATGAGTGAAGCTTTTACAAAGGATAAGCTAATGGACTCTCATTTGTAACTTTATTGCAGCTGTATCATAAGCCACTGAGTCAGAAAGTCTTCACCACCAATCACATATCAGGTTGTATTGTTCCATTTTGTGCTTCTTTGTGATCGAATCAGTTATCAAAGTAGCAAGAGACAAAGAGCTTCAGAATAAAAGTTACCATTTAATGATAACCTACAATACAAACATAGCAGAGGAGTTCAATAAATTGGTGGCCTAAAATATAGGTATAGTGGGGAGCTATACTACTACACTTTTGGCAGTGGGATAGAAGTCAAGATAACATTAATATTTATTGTGGCTTGAGTCCAGAATGTCCCCCAATGGCTTCATGTGCTCATAGGCTGGGCACGTAGGAAGGTGACTGAATCATGTGGGAGCTGTACTCAACAGTGGAGTAATCCTTGGATGAGTCCAGAGACAAATGTCCTATTGGGAGGTGGGCTTTGTTTGGAAGAGGCAGATCACGGAGGTGTGACCTACCCATTCCGCCCTGGCTTGTCTCTCCTCTCTGTTTCCTGACCATCATGAAATAAGCAGCCTTCTCCTCTAGGCCCCTCTGTCATGCTATCTCTGCTCCAAAGCCAGCCAACTATGTACTTTAACCATGAGGCAAAATAAACTTCTGCTCCAAGTTGCAGGTTTGTCCAAGCAAAGAGAAAAATGATTAAAACAGACTTCGACTACAGTTTAGATCAAATAGACTTAATAGACATATTCAGACCATGCTGTCCAATAGGAACAGAATACCTTTCTATTGGAACATATCTGAAATATGCACCAGGATGGATTATATTTTAGGCAACAAACAAGTTTTAATATATCTAAGATTGAAATCACATCAAGTATCTTTTTCACCACAAGGTATGAAACAAGATAGTTGAGACAGTTTGCAAACAGAAATTAAACAACATGCTCTTAAATAATGAGTAGGTTAATGAAATTAAAAGGGACATTAACATATTTAAAAACAAATAAAAACATAAATATATGAATCAGTGGTAGGCAATGAAAGCTATTCTAAGTGAGAAGTTTATAGTAATAAATGTCTACAAGAAGAAGAAATATTTCAAATAACCAATTATTGAACTAGAGAAAGAATAATAAAATAACCTCTAAGTTGGAATAATGAAGGAAATAATGAAATGAAAATGGCTAGAGAAACAGTAGAAAAGATAAGTGAACTTAAGAATCAGTTTTATAAAATAATAAAGTTGACAAATATTTAGTTAAACTCACTAAATAGACAATGGAAGAGGAGACATTAGAGCTGACACTACAGCAATACAAAAGTTCATAAGATAATACTATGAACAATTATACACAAATACATAGAAAAGCCTAGAAGAAATACATAAATTTGTAGAGACAACTTACCTAGACTAAATCATGAAGAAATAGGACATTTGAATCAGCTAATAATGAATTTAACTGGGTAACAGGAACTCTCCCATTGAAGAAAAGGCCAATCTTCGCTGTTAAATTTTATCAAGTATTTAAAGACAAAGTAATACTAATATCTCCCAATCTTTTCTAAACAATTGAAAAGGAAAAAAATCCTTTAATATTCATTTTATAAGACCAGGACTGCTCTAATACCAAAGCAAGATGAGGACATAATATAACAAAAGAAAATTAGCAACCAAAAACTCTGTTAAACATAGACACAAAAATCTTCAATAAAATACTAGTGAAGAGAATTCAACATCATATTGATTACTCACCAAAACCAAGTGAAATTTATTCCATGGTTTTAAGGAAGGTATAATATATAAGAACCAATAAATACAATAAACCACATGGGCAGAATGAAGGACAAAACCCAAACCATCAACCAGATGCAAAAGAAGGGTTTAACTAAATAAAATATTTCATAATAAAAACTCCCAACAAATTAGGTATATAAGGAATGAACCTCAGCATAAGAAAATCCATATAAGTTTACAAATATTGTCATAGACAATGGTAAAACAGTGAAAAATTTTTCCTCTAAGATTAGGAACAAGACAGTTATGTGTTCTAGTAAACACAGTTTTATCTAGAGAAATTAGGCAATGGAAAGAAATAAAAGGCTTCCACATTGGGAAGGGAGAGGTAAAATGTCATTGTTTACATATGATATATATGATGCATATATATATATATATATATATATATGTATGTATTCCTGAAAACTCCCCTATAAACTGTTACAACCAATAAATTTAGTAAGAAAGAATAATCAACATACAAACATCAGTTTCTGTACACTAATAATGAGCTATCCAAAGGCAGAAAACAAGAACCAATCTAAATAAAGCTTAAAACAAATAAAACACTTAGAAATAAATTTGACCAGAGGTGAAAGATATCTATAATAAACATAATGAAACACTGAAGATGAAAATAAGTGAAAAATATCCCATAATCGTGGATTGAAGGTTAATACTGCAAAAATGTATATACTACCTAAAGTGATCAACAGATTTCATGGAATCACTCTCAAAATTACAATGATATTTTCATAGAATAAAATAATCAATCCTAAAATTCATATGAACCATGAAAACTAAAAACCTAAATAACTAAAAAATCTTGAACAAAAAGAAAATGGCTAGAAGTATCCCAATACTTAAAGATTCACTACAAAGCTATAGAGATCAAAATAGCATGGTACTGGCTTTAAAATAGACATACAGACTAATGGAACAGATTATGATCCCAGAAATAAATCCAAGCATTCAGAATCAGTTGTTTTCACAAAGATATCAAGAACACATAAAGAGAATAGGACAGTTTTTTTTAAATAAGTGATATCTAGACAACTTGATTTCCACATTCAGAAAAAATAAAATTGAAACCTTATCTCACACTAGATATAAAAATAAACTCAATATGGATTAACAACTTAAACATAGGATTCAAAAATGCAAACTAGTACAAGAAAATAGAGAGAGAACCCTCATTGGCCTGGACAATGATTTTTAGTTATGAATTGAAAAGCACAGTCAACAAAAGCAAAAATAGGCAAATGAAATAACATCAAACTCCACAGGAAAAGAAGCAACCAATAGAGTGGAGGGGTAAACAAATGATGGAAAGGGAGACAATATTGGAAAATCGTATATCTGAGGAGTTAATACTCAAAAAGTATAAGGAGTGCTGGAGCTGCTGCTGTCCAGTCTGTACCTCACAAACCACACGACCCAACACCTGCCCAATGTGCACTCCTGCTTCCTTTTGGTTTTAAGTCCAAAACAGCCAGTTTTAGCCGGTGTGGAGGTAGACATTTGTAATTCCCCAGCACTTGAGAGGCTGAAGTAGGAGGATTGCAACTAGTTTGAGGCCAGCGTGGACTATGTAGTGAACTCAACGATAGTCTGAACTACAGAGTAAGACCCTGTCTCAAAAAAAGAGGGGGGCGGGGATTTAGCTCAGTGGCACCACAACTGCCTGGCGAGTGCAAAGTCCTGAGTTCATTTCCTGTACGCACAAAATAAACAAACAAAAAACCCCTTGAAAAACCAACCAAACAAAAATTAAGATTACCAGTCTCAAGGATCAGCTGATTGCAAATCTCCTTAAGGAAACAGGTGCTCCACAATCAGATTACAGTTGTCGGAGTTGGTGCTGTGGCATGGCCTGTGCCATCAGTGTCTTTAATGAAGGACCCCGGCAGATGAACTTGATTCCATGATGAATCTCCAACATGGCAGCTTTTTCCTTAGGACACTAAAAATTGTCTCTGGCAAAGACTACAATGTAACTGTAAACTCTGAGCTGGTTATTATCACAGCAGGGGCCTGTTAGCCAAAGGTTGAAAGTCATCTTAATTTGGTCCAGTGTAATGTGAACATCTTTAATTTCATAATTTCCAATGTTGTAAAGTACAGTCCAAACCTCAAGTTTCCAATCCAGTGTATATCTTGATCTACGTAGCTTGGAAGATAAGTGGCTTTCCCCCAAATCATGTTATTCAAATTGGCTGCAATCTGAATTCATCCTGGTTCTGTTACCTGATGGGGGAAAGGCTGGGAGTTCATCCACTAAAGCTACCATGGATGGGTCCATGGGAGCATGGAGATTCTAATGAGCTTGTGTGGAGTGGAGTGAATATTGCTGGTGTCTCCCTGAAGAATCTGCACCAGAGTTAGAGACTGATGGGGGTAAGGAGCCTTGGAAAGAGGTTCACCAACGGGTAGTTGACAGTGCTCACAAAGTGATCAAACTAAAAGGCTGGCTACACATCCTGGGCCACTGGAGTGTCTGACACAGATTTGGCAGAAAGTATAGTGAAGAATGTTAGGAGGGTACATCCGATTCCTAGCACGAATAAAGGATGACGTATTGCTTAGTGTTCCTTGTGATTTGGGACAAAACAGGACCTCAGATGTTGGGAAGGTGTCTATCACTGCTGAGGAAGGGGCTTGTTCGAAGAGTGCAAATCTCTTGTGGGAGATTCAAAAGGATCTGCAATTTTAAAGTCTTCTGGTGTCACACCTCTTCATTGTCTGGGCTATAAGAGGACTTAGCTGGGGATTGTGCATGTTGTCCTTTTGACCTCATCTCATCTGTGGGTGAGGCAGTACTATTAAGATGGCCTGGGAAATACATCAGTTTCCCAACCTTAGAAATAGAAATGGTTCTCAAAATCCCACAGTTCTGTCCTGATGCTGGATGGCACTTGTGTAGTCCTAAACTGGTTAGTATAAAGTAGCCCCACCATATCTGAGACATGATGACCAATGTCACACAGGCTCCAGTTGTCTTTCAAACAAGATACATGTTACTCTGTTACATAACTTCATTAACCAAGCCCAGTCTGACTTTTTTCTCAGGTGGTCACTGTCTTGGATCCAGTATATAAATCCAATATTGCATGTCTTGTGCCTAAGTGTTTTAAATGATTTTATTTGTATGTTATATGAATACCAGTAATATACATTGCCATATAATGTAAAAAGGAAAGGTCTCCCTGTGAACAATGCAACAACCAAGTGACATACCAACTGTATAACCAAGTAAACCTTGAACAGTGAAAAACATGCATAAGGAACATAAGCAATTTAAAAGCAATGAAACAACCCAACTGAAAAATGAGCAGAGGATCTGAATAGACATTTTCCAAAGAAGACATAAAAGTGGCCAACAAATATATGAAAAGTTGCTAGACAGCACTGATTATTATGAAAATGCACTTTAAAACTATAATGGCAAAGCTGGATTTCAAGCTGCCAAAGATTAAAACTAGACCCTTATCTTTCACCATGCACTAAACTAAAATGCAAGTGGTTTAAAGATATAACTATTAAAACAGAGGGATGGGGATTTAGCTCAGTGGTTCGGTGGCCTGCCTTGCAAGCACAAGGACCCAAGTTCAATCACCGGTACCACAACAACAAAGAAAAAAGAAAAAAAAGGAAACCAGGATGGGGATTTAGCTCAGTGGTTCGGTGGCCTGCCTTGCAAGCACAAGGACCCAAGTTCAATCCCTGGTACCAATAAATAAATAAATATTAAAACAGAAACACTAAACATGCTGGAAGATAAATTAGGTAGAATTCTTGAAGATATCAGCATAACAAAAGACTTTATGAACAAATCCTCAGTAGCATGGGAACAAGCACAAAGAATCAACAACTGGAATATCATTTCTCTCTCTCTCTCTCTCTCTCTCTCTGTACTGGGGATCAAACTCAGGACCTTTCACTTGCAAGGCAGGTGGTGGAACCACTGAGCTGAACCACTGAGCTAAATCACCGGCCTGGAATCTCATCTTTTTAAAAAACTTCTGCATTACCAGAGAAATCACAAGCAGAGCTAAGAGGTAACCCACAATATGGGAAAAAATTTTTACCAGATGTTCCTCAGACAAAGGTCTACTATCTAGAAAACATAAAGAATTCAAAACAATGAGACCCCCTCCAACATAAAGACCCAATTCAAAAATGGGCATCTGAAATGAACAGACATTTCTCAAACAAAGAAGTAAAAGCAGCAAATAAACATAAAAAATGTACAACATTACTGGTCATTTGAGAGATTGCAGATAAAAACAACTCTGAGATTCCATCTCACCTCAGAAGGAATGGCTTGCTCTCAAGAAATCAACCAATAACAAATGCTAGCGGGGTTGTGGAGAGATAGGAACCTTTCTTCATCATTGGTGGGAGTGCAGGCTGGTGCAGCCACTGTGGGAATCAATAGGGAGATACCTCAAACAATAGGATTATAAGTCCCATTTGATCCAGCTATTCCTCTGTTGAGTATCTTCCCAAAAGAATTAGAATCATAGCCGGGGATTTAGCTCAGCGGTTTGGTGGCCTGCCTCGCAAGCTCAAGGACCCGAGTTCAATCCCCGATACCAAAAAAAAAAAAAAAAAAAAAAAAAT
>NW_022900924.1:29657150-29661603 GCF_012274545.1 Fukomys damarensis
TAGCTAAAATTTGGAAACAGCCCAATTGCCCATCAACTGGAGACTGGATAAAGTAGATGTGTGGTGTTTTATAAGATGGAATACTACTCAGCCATAAAGAATGAGAAACTAGAGACATTTATAGCTAAGTGGATGCACAGTGAGATACCACCTAACATATGCCAATCATACACGCACACATACACAAACACACTATGATTCTAACCATATCCAATATCTAAAGTAGTCTAGATTGACATAACAATTAGGAAGGTAACTGCCAAAGTCTGGAGAGAAAAGAAAGCTAATGTTTACTGGCTCCAGGTGTTCAGTTTTGCAAGATGAAGATGTTTTAGAAATCTGTTTTATAACAATGTGAATACATTTAACACTACTGAACTTATACTTAAATTTAATGTTATGTGTATTTTAGCTCATATACACACAGAGAAGATATTTTCCAAAAAAGTGTAATTCAAATGGGGGCCTAGGTAAGGCATCTAATTATATTCTAATAAATATAAGCAATTCCAGAGATGAGATTCCCTCATATTTTACATATGACTTTAAGTCATTATGACCAACAAACATCTCAGCACCTTGAAATATGTATAAATCACTAAACATATATCCTAGAAGACAGGGGAGAGAGAGAGTCAGAGGGTGGCGGGGAGAGTGTTTCTATAGGGACAAAATTTTAGTGGCAGATGAGGGCAAAGTGAGAGTGATTATGCACATCTTGGTGTGACATTCCCACTTGGTTCCTGGGTGAATTTCATTCTATTTTGCCTGACACCAAGATTTCAATGTGCATGCCTCATTAGTGGTTGTAGGCATTTCTATAAAGGCAATTTATTATACTTTCAGGTAATAGAAGCATCCTTTGAAGAACCACTTTCTGACCTCCTTTCAACCCACAACACCTGGTGAAGGAAGTGGCCTGGTCCTTTATTTTTCTGTCCACACATAGACATTGGAAATTTTTGTGTGCAGAAGGAGAGCAGGGCTGAAAAGCTTTGGCAGGAAGGTTTTTTGCAACAGCCTGCTTGTCGAACTGCATGGATCAACAATTTCTCAATTAGAGGAAGATAGAAGAGAAGATAAAGTATTCGATGACTGTAAAGCTTCAGGCAGCAGCTGAGGAAGATTTTGTGAACATCTGGTCGGATTCCACTTCTTTCTAGGTAAGCATTCCTTTTTACAACCAGCATACAAAAAGCATGAAATTGGCTTACCCCACCTCCTCCTAACAAGGAAGGAGCTGGCTAAACTTATTACTCTATTGATACAGGTGGGAAGAAGAGTAGGGTGTCAAGGGGTACGCCCACAGGAGCTCCCCCCATTTTCTTCATTCCTCTCAGAGGGAATATTTATCTGCTGTATCCAACCTAACTTTAAGAGCCTATTGAGGCCAAGAGAATAGATAATCACTCACCAAATTTAAATATAATTCATGACCATTCTATTTCTTTTTCCCTTCCTGAAGTTTATTTATGAGTAGGGAATGTTATTAACACAACATTTCTTCACTTAATTTAAACAATTAGTTCTTTGTGTACCTGGTTCATTCTCTTGCTTTGCCAAATTTAATAATGTCTTTTCACTTTGGGCAATAAATGCAGAATTTTTTTCTGTATCTAGCCTCATTATGTGTGCACACAGCACCCCCAAACCACCAAACTACATTATTATTTCAATACATTAGACCTTAGCTAACAAATTTCATAATGCTCCCATTTTAGAATATGGCATAATTAACCAAACCAACAACCAATTATTTTTAAATTGTATGAATATATTGTAAAAGGAGAACTAAATTCAAATCAGGGTTTTCCAGTTAACGACAAAATTTTAACACTTATGCTGTTCCATTTAATAATAATTGCTTATATAGCATTATGTTCATATTATAATCCATGCTAGAATAAGTTGAAATCAACCTCACTTTATTTATATTTAGCCTGTCACATTCAAAGTACTTTAAATATTCATCTGAAATAATACATGCTTTCAAACTAATGTACAGAGAGGAAGTGTCTCTGATCTGTGAGTTTCAACACATTGATTTCCTTCCCATGTACCTAAACTGTCCTTTACTAAGCAACCATATGATCAGATAGCCTACATTTTCCCCATTTTACATTACTTAGCTCTGAAAATAGTCCTGAGTTTCAATTGTGGTTTACTAAAATGTGAATTTGTAATAAACATGATTATGATTTATGTAAAGCTTTCTTTAATGTAAAGAAAAAATGTTTAGAAATTTTATATTCCAGTAGGGCCGAAAGACAGAAAGTTGAAGACAGACCCCTGCAGAGTTAAATCTAGTCTGGAAGCAAAGAAAAGATTAGCAAGTCACAGAAAATTTCAAAGAACAGTTAATCTACACTATCATCTTTCAGTATAAGTTTACATTAAAATATTTAAGAACAAACCAAATTGAAAAACCTGGGGCCTTTAGGTTTCAAAGGACAAACTAGAAAACAGAATCAGAAGAAAGGGTAAATCTTTGTATTCATGTATAGATCTTATACAATTAGTGCTGTGCAGTTCAGAAGCCACTGTAATTGTCTGCAATCCATTTTCTTTCCTCCCTTCCCACCCTCACGGAGCCTGCCTACCTTTGGTCATTTCGCTGTTGATGAGCAGCTCACTAGAAGAGGGAAGGCAAAAAGCAGGAGAGGCAAAGTTTAAATTGAGCGATCAGTGTTATCACTTGTTAACGAAGCTGTCAAAAAGGTTTAGAAGTTAGTGATAAGAGTAAAAAGTAGACTTTAAAATTGTCCGTGTGTTTTACCAACCTATGCCTGGGCTGTCACTCTCAGAACTAGTTAAGAGTTAGCCAAGTGGCAATACATGTCTAGGTGATAGAAGCCCAGTCACCAACTCCACTGTCTCTGCGTTTACAGAAGGCCTGCTTCATGTATAACTGGCATTTAGAAAAGGAAGTAAGAACGAATCCCTCTTTTATGAAATGTAAGGGCTTAAGTAATGATTTCTATTGTGCAAATGGCTCTAAAATTGTTTGTTAAAGGTATTTGCCAAAAGGAAAGAGATCATCTAGTGTATTTCTGAGTTTTTCACTTTGTTCTAAGTTAAGCTTCAAAAAAATCTAAAAAGAAAATATAGGTAAGTCTAAGAGGAACAAAAGATACTGAAAGGTGACATGAATTTCAAACCCTGAAAATTACCAAATGCAAAGAATTCAGGATGGTTCTTTTGCACCCCACCTCTTTCCCTTTTTGGGAACTCCCAAAGTGTGCTCCTCAGTCCCTTCCATAACTATCCAATTACTTCTTTAAAGACAGAAAAAGCACTGCGTTGTGTGTGTGGGGGGGCAAAGACCTAGAAGACTGAAACTAAGGTCAATGATGAAGGGCAAGAGGGAGTTTAAAATACCTTCTGAGAAAGGTCATTTTAGGGCTCCTAGGACTGAGGAACTCGGTGGTAGCACTAAGTATCTGACTGTGAATGAGTCATTGCACAGCCACTTTGGGTTACATTTAGGAATAAAAGAAAAAAGTTGTCCTACTGCAGATTATTTCATTTTCTGCAAGACTAAAATGCAGGTTATCGCTGCAGAGCCTGGGCTGTCCTTGTCGGAGGACACGATGCACCATAGATTTTTATTTTCAGGAAACAGACTCCAGAGGTTTGTGGCTTTCCAGACAGCAGCTGGCGCCAGGCAGAGGCACACCCTCGGGCCGGAGCTGCTGGCGGCCGCGCTGCTCCTGGCTCCCAGCGCTGCAGTCGAGCTCCGGTTCGGTTCGGAGCAGAAGCTGTTCTCTGCTGGAAGGACCGTGGGGGCTAGCAGCTGGCTGCTTCTCAGTACTGTTGGGGGAAAGGAGCCGTTTTGAAGGGCAGGAGGGGGTAGGCGAGTAGAAGGGTTGGCTCTTCTTTAGGACTCTGATGCCTACAGTGAGGAAGACGGTGGCCAAATAAAACGAAGGGAGATTATCTCATTTTCAGTAAGGATTTCTGGATGAGGCAGTGACGCGTCCTGCAACTGTCGATTTGGCAGGAGATTTGACTCCATCAACTGCCGTTTGGTCCCCACTTCAAACACGCCTCTCCAGTCCTGCTCCGACCCACTCACTCCCCACACTCGAGGTGGGGAGGGAGCAGAACAAGAGAGAATCAAAAGTCAACCTTGTTTGGTCTCCGCTCGTGGCAGAAGCGCAGCTGGTTAGGTTCTGAGCCGGAGGGTGCCGGAGGGGGAAACTGGAGCTGCTCAGCCTCTTCCGCGGGGCTTGGGGGAGGTGTGTTGGGAGGGGGGCCAGGAAAAGGCTGGGAGTGGAGTTAGGCGCCCCGTTCCGCGAAGCCCCTTCCCTCTGGGTGCCCCAGCTGCCTCTCGCGCCCAGCCCCCACAGCACTCTGCTGGGGAAGGGTGAGGAGGGCTCAGGGGTGGGGACGCCCAGTGGAGCTGGGCGCGCGCGGTGGCGGCGGGGCTGTCTCTTTAAGCGCTCCGGAGGGG
>NW_022900924.1:29662217-29695723 GCF_012274545.1 Fukomys damarensis
CCGGGCACAGGGCACAGGCACAGGGCTGACCCCGGCGGAGCGCGGCGGGGACGCGGTCACCAGCGTGTCCCCTCGGAGCGCCAGCCTCGAGCTGAATCCGCGACCTGGGGCCATGTGCTTTCTAGTTTCTAAGTTCCTGACAGATTGCCCCCACCCAAGCTGGAGTGTGTTCGCGTGTGTATGGCTGTGTACGTGCTTATGCGTGGTGTGAGTTTCAGTTAATTTTCTGTTTGGGAGTGCCACTTTCTAACGGGTTTCAACGAAATCCTGTGGAACAGCGAGTTTCTTCACATTGGTTTATTGATAGAAACCAAGGGAGCTCCTGCACCTGGGTGGATTTTGAAAGATACCAGCGAGTCCGAGGAATGGGTTATTCCACTGTTTTTGTTGAGCGAGACAAAGTGAGGAGTCAGGAGATTAGCGTGTCAGTGACTGAATGAAAGGCGACTTGCGCAGCTACTTCGATGCTAGTGGAGAACTGAAGAGTTAGGAGATGACTGAAGCGCGTGGTCTGAGTGCGTGGGGCACGGTTTTGTTTCCAGACTAGGAACGCTGGAAGCTGGGAAATAGTAATTCTTGATTATTGTGTCAAGGGCGACCAGGAGCCCATAGCAATCCGTCTTTGCAAATTGCCTGGTCTCCTTGACTGGTTGGAGAAGTTTTTGCTGAAATCTGTAGCATCAGCGAGATCGTCATCGAACTGTCTGAGAGAGAAGCCAGATCAAATTCTGCTTTTCCGTTTCTGCTCTCACGAGGTTATGAATAGACAGACAACAGAGTATTTTAAACATTTAAACGTTTTTTTGCTACTTCTTTGCTTTGTCTTTGCTTTTATAAAATGTGAATATTTTATAATAGAAAACGGTTGAGATAAGTGCACAGAATTATCCTTACTTTTCAAGGGCTTCACTTTTTTCTGTAAGAAAAATACTGGTTTTGGGTTCACTTTACATTTCCATATTTCATCCCTCTCAGGTGAGATTCAGTTTGCTCTCTGGTTACTGCAAATGTCACTAACTATAAATCTTGAGACATGGCCAGGATGTCAGTGGCTTTACACAACTTTTTGTCTCCAGAGTTTGTAAATACATCTTTGGCAGAAATGCAGGGAATTTCTGTGAATGTGATTTTTTCTTGACTTTATGAGATTTGCCTTGTTTATTTTGAAGAGGTTGATTTAGACTTTCCAGTTTACCTTGGAAGATAGCTTGTGCATGCATAAGCTTTCACATCTTAGAAATTGCCTAGTAGCCTTGCTCTTACCTTTGCAAGTGATGTTATTAAAGGTTGCCTTATTAGGCAGCTACAGAATCACCACCCATGCCCACTGAGACTGAATAATCCCTTTGGGGAGACACTGAGAAATCATAGGACACACCACTTTTACATTACTTAACTGTTTTGATTCCTGTTGCCATATTGACTCTTTTGTTGAAAAGGCTGGAGGGATGACATAGCACTTTCTTTAAGGAGGCTGCTCCTGTAGCTCATTTATTTATCAGGTGAAATGAAATTGGATATTAAAACCAGTGTAACTTCTTGTTTCATAGAAACATGTTTTCCAGTGAGTTATTGAGACCACTGTGATGACTTTTAGTACTTTCTGAAATCTGGGTGGGGAAAATCCAATCAAATTTAAATTTAGTCTTCTAGGATTAGAGTTAATGGTGGATTCTTTGGCAGGAACCATGTTGGGATTTAACACTGGATTTCTGAAGATGCTTTTGTAATTTTTATAGGCATGTGTAATGAAACCATGTATAACATGTGGCTTCCACACACCTGTCCATCTAGTAAATGAAACAGAATTCTCCCTGAGATTTTTATTGACCTCTGAGGTCCATTATCAGTGAAAACAGGTTTCTAATGAGGTGAAGCCCAATAATGAGAATGCATCATTTTAGCGACTGGCACTTACAGATCATTAACACAGGTAAGAGTTTTATGTTGCTGATCTTGTACTTGAACAGAATTGGGGAAGGAGAGTGACAGCTGAAAATAGGAAATGGCTATACACCTAATGGTTAGCTTACACATAATACATTGCAATTATGGTGTATTCCTCAGAAAATAAACACATTTTCAAAATAAAAATTATTAATAAAACAAAAGATCATGATGTACGGATTTTTCCATTCTAATAATAATTGATCTGATGATCTCGTTTTGTAACATTTAGTAAACTTGGGTAACAGAGGCTAGGCAGATCCATAAAATCAGTATTCCATAGGGTGCCTGAGTACCAACTATGTAAATAGACACAGTAAATTACAGCTAATTATTAATTCATTTAAATTCACACTTACATGCCAGGAAAACTTCTAAGTATGTCATATGTAACATTTCATTTAATCGTGTAACTAGCCCAAGGAGGTAAACACTATTATTATTCCTATTTTATGTTGAAGAAAGACACAGTAAGTTTAAATCGACCCTTCAGTAATTTAGAATGCTGTATGTGGATCGAGGTAGTTTGATTCCAGAGCTGAAGTTCTTAACATATATCTTATTGCACAGCATCCAGCCCTAGCCTGTTTTTAAAAAGTTTTTTTAAACTGGGCATGGTGGCACACACCTGTGAGCCCAGCACTCTGGAAGGTTGCAGCAGGAGGATGCCAAATTCAAGGATAGCCTGGGAAACTCAATGAGACCTGGTCTCAAAACAAAAAAACAAAAAAAAGAAAGGGGCTGGGGATGTAGCTTAGGTGTAGAATACAGAGGGTTGAGGGGTGAGGGAGGGGGAGAAGTTCTTTTTAATTTATTCACATATTCTCCTTGGGAATGGAGTTGGACGCCTTCTACCAAGTAGGTATTAAGCAATTTTTGTGGCCACTTTTGATTGTTATAATAGCTGTAGGGTTTTCTGTTGGCATTTGGTGCTAGGTTAGAATGCTAATTGTCTTATACTAGATGGACTGGTTCCTCACAAGATCTTATTTCTCTGTATCTCATAGATGCTGCATAAAATTTCTCCTGCTCTTTTATGCCTGCAGGGGCTTACATATTAAAATGGTAGGCTAGGCTTAAACTGGGAATTGTGGAGTGGGGAAAGGTATCTGAAGTGCCAGATGAAATGGAGAGTTTTAAAGGGTGATGGCAATTTGATGAAGGGATATTGAAGTGTTTATTTATGTTAATGGAACTCTGCAAATGTTTTCTAAAGGATTAAATAGAAGGAAATAAACTCAACCCAGGTCTTTAAGACATCCAGGAGAAAAGACTAGACGTGATGCATCCTATTAATATTTATCCTTTAGAATATACTTTTGCAAATGCTGGCACAATAACATGATAGAAAGGGGTAAGCATGGAATTGAGTCAGATGTCATGCTAGGAAGAAATGAATAAAGGCAGACAGAGCCAGTAGTTTAAGTTCTGGAACACGAGGAGACTGAGATATATAGAGGTTAGATTTTTCAGATACCTAATGGAAATTTTAAGAAGGTGTGCCTACTTTGCCCTAAACTGTATAGGACATCTCCCATCTATCCATCCATCCACCCACTCATCCATCCATCTATCCATCCATCCATTCATCCATCCATCCTCTAAAATGTATATCTGTTTCAGGCACTTTTGACCTGTATTCAAAATATGCTAAACATAACAATGTATATCCACCTCCGCCCCACAATAGGCAGGTACAGAATTATGTTTCACTCAGTCTCTGTAGCTGATATAGAAACTTGGGATCAGAATGGGAGTGGCAGATATTTAGATTTTACAAAGAATTAATGAATTTTAAAACAGGGCATGTCAAGAAATTATGGTAATAATTTGGAACAATAGAAGAGGAATTGACAGAGTTGTTTCATGTCCCACACACTGTGCTGGAACTTGCTTTTCTTATGATTACTGTTTTTTGGAGACAGGGTCTCACTATTGTAGTTCAGACTGTCCTTCATGTCACTATGTATGCTAGGCTGACCTCAAACTTTGGTGGTCCTCCTGTTTCAGCTTCCCAAGTGCTGTGATTACAGACAAGGAACTTTAAAAAAATAATTTCCATATTACAGACAAAAAGTTGAGCTCTGTCAGTGTGTTGTAGATGTTATAACAAAGTACCATAAGCTGGATGGCTTATGAACAATTAATATGTATTTCTCAGAGATCTGGAACTAGGAATTCCAGCATCAAGGCACTGACTTCTTTGGTGTGTGGCAGGAACTGTTCATTGGCTCATAGATCTACCTGTGTCCTCATATGAGGAAAAGGACAAATGAACTTTCCTGGGCTTGTTTTAAAATGCCACTGAATCCCATTCTTGAGGATTCCCCCGCTATGACTTATTCACTTCCCAGAGATTCCACCAGCTGCTACCACTGCTTTGAGGTTAGAATTTCAGTATAGGAATTTTTAAAAGAAAACAATATTTAGACCATAGCATGAGCAAACAAGAGATGTCTGTGTCTAATAAAGATACAGTTTAAAATGATCTGTGGTATGCCATTTACTCATTAGTGTAAATTAGTTCAAAAATTTTTTTCTTTTTTGTTGGATCAGCCACATTGATGAACATACAAATTTAAAAAGAAAAGGCTGTGCGCACTTTTTAAAATGAAGAACAATTGTATTTATGAATGTTTTTAATTCCAGCAGTAGTCATATGAAGTATATAATACGGATTATTTTCAGATGAGGGCACTGAGGCATACAAAGGTCAGATAACTTTGCTGAAGTTTCCTACCTGTGACATGGAGGGATGAACTCTGGATCCATCCTGTCTTCTCCAGAGCCTTTTCCTAATTGCCATACTCTGCAGTGGGATTTCCACCCTGGATTTTTTCATTCTGCACTCTCAACTTGCCACCATCTCTAATCTTTGTGCTTAGACTAGGCCTTTTTATCTTTACAAGTAGCCCTTCTTCCTCTTGTTCCCCAATAAACCCAAACCTCTGTTCTGTAGTTTTAGCATTCCGTACCATACTGATAAAAAGTGATGTTCTATTCATATACATTTTCTTAGTGTCTCTGTTGTCTGTTTCAGGATCTGTCCCCATATCTTTACTTCTTTGTTTTGTCTCTCATGGAAGCAATTCTCTTACTGCTGTTCCACGGTAATCCTTTCCTTGTATTTTCCGGATTTCACCTTTTAGCTTCTCTTTAGGTAACCTCTTTCCTTTCTTTTATTTCCAACTCGTTCATTTCAACCTTTTCCACCCTCTTATGCCAAGTGTATCCAAGTCTTCCTTTTTCCATCCCTTCCTCATCCATCTTTGTGCTGTCTTGTCTGTGTACACCTGTATCTTCACCTGGCTTCCTCTCCCTTGCACCTTCAGTTTCTCAAGAACAGGTGCTGCTTGGTTTCTTATAATTAATCATTCCACCCGTTGATGTCTAGCTTCCCCTGCTAAACTTTCTTATTTTACAAGCATGGCCTGGCCAGCTATTCCTGTTTTCCACATTTCCTTGCACCTGTCCTTTGTACGATTATTGTCATCGACAGTCTCCTCCCCCACTGTCACGTGTATTTTTTTACCTTCTTTCTTTATTCTTCTTTCTGTTCTTCTCATGCCACAGATTCGCTTCTTTGTTAACACTGGCTTCCGTTGCGGTCTGGATTTAACCCAGACTGGTACATTCTAGCGTAAGTCTCTTTGAAGCTGCAGACTTGCATTTGCAAATATAAACATCATTTTTATCTATTTCAGGCTCAGAATACCTGTAGACCATCTCGAGTCAACATTGTCTGCTGTATATTTTCAGGCACTTTGCCCAACTTCCTCTTTGTTTCATTGGAAACATTTCTGTTACTTTTCTCCCACCTTACCTCATAGTTATATTAAGAGCTTTAGGTGACTTGATTGTGAAAGGCCTTTGTATGGCCATTGTATCAATGTAAGTTAATATTTATATTTCTATTGTTTAAATTTCTATCAGTATTTATAATTCTGTGAACAGGAATGAAGAAATACATGTTGATTAGTTCTTATTCCTGTTTTCAGCACTTAAGCCTAACTATACTATTTTTATTCCTACAGTATTACAGTTACGTCCTGGTTTATCTCTTTCATAGCTTCTCAACTCATTATTTTTATTATATGTATCATTAAATTTTAAATTATTTTATGGATTAGCAGGTGATATTTTGCTACATGTATGCGTTGTGTAATGCTCAAATCAGGGTAAGCCTATTTTCTTATTCATTATTTTTTAAATATTGAAAATATTCAAAATCATTTTTTCTAGCTTTATTTTTACGGGGAATTCGACACAGGGCCTTTTGCACTAAGCTATATCCTCAACTCTTTTTACTTTTATTTTGAGGCAGTTCACTGGTTTGCCCCACTGGTTTCAAACTGTGATCCTCCTGCCTCACCCTACCAGAGACCTAGGATTACAGGTGTGCAACAACACACCTAGCTTCTTCTGGCTTTTTAAAATTACATAGTATACTATTTTGTTACCAGCGGTCACTCTACCATAGAATAGAACTTCTTGCTCCTGTCGCACTAATACTCAATGCCCATTTATCAGCATTTCCCCGTTCCTCTTCCTTCTCCCACCTTTCTTCAGCCTTTTTAGCCTACTGTAACCACCATTCTCCTCTCACCTTCGTTAGATTCCACGTATGAGTGAGACTGTGCAGCACTTCACTTTATGGGCCTGGTTTATTTTATTTAACAGTAATGATCTCCAGTTCTGTCCATATTGTCACAAATGACATTTCTTTCTTTTTTATGGCTGAGTTATGTTTGTGTGTAGGGGAGAGGTGGAGAGTAGTGCTCTATTTCATTTTTATCAAGATTGATTTTTAAAGTCAATCCTAGTAACATTATCTTTCTTAAACTGATTATCCATGGAATGAAATTAAAGCATCGGAATATTTTTCTTAAATATCACCTATTATATTCTAAGAAAAATTTGAGTACTTTACATGTTTTACTTCATTTAATCCACACATAAGCATACCAAAAGGTAATTTCACTATCTGCTATTTGTGATGAAGAAAGTGAAGTCCAGGGATATTAAGGGTTTCTGGAGAAAGCCCTTCATATAAAGGTATGAAGCTCTGGAAACAGGCCACACACCTAAAACCTGCAAGACTTTGGAATATAAACCCAGGCTGACTAAAATCTATGTTCTCAACTACTACCCAGTATCAAAAAGATTTATTTTCTGGCATTATTTACTTCTAAAAACATTTGTTAAACACCTCCCTTTTTTGTTTTTGTTTTTAGAATTTATCTTTAGTCCTTCTAAGGAAGAACTGTGAAGTGTATCAAATTTTACTCTGCTTGCAAGATAACAAATTAGTCTGCCACAGTTCGTAGCTGTTGACAGAAGACATTCTTGAGATAAAGACAAGTGTCTTTATTAATCTTTGGTCCAGAGCACACAGTGTGAGCGCCATGTTTTATAGGGTCACCATGCCCTTTCCTTCCAGCTAAGTTTCATGCTAGTGGTGGGGAGTGGGGCAAAAGGACACCATTGTACACAGTCACAGCTCAGAAACAGAGCGTAGAAAACCTTTGGCTTTGCAAGAAACACAGGAACAAACCTGGACAATCTTTATTTTTACAGAGTCTTTACTATCATGCTCAGGAAAGAACTCTGCCCTAGGTCCTGACAGGAGGCGCTTGCTATTTAAATATCCTTCCAGGAATAAGAAAGGTGAGACCCCCCCCACCTCCCCACTCCTGCCATGCCAGGGATCAAACCCAGGCCTGATGCGTGCTAGGCCAGCACTGTACCACTGAGCTACACCCTACTTTTTGTAAGAAAAGCAAGAGACCTTGGAAAATTGTCTCCTAACTCTCCTGACACTTTCCACCTCTGTTCTTGGTTCTTCTAACATGTTTTTTCGTTTTTTGTTTCATTGGTACCGAGGATTGAACTCTGGCCCTCGCGAGGCAGGCAGCAGAATCACTGAGCCAAATCCTCAGCCCGAACACAGGTTTTTGTAAGGCTTAAAAAAGTTTTGTTCTTTCTTTGACTTCAGCGCTTAACTTTCCCACTTTTCCTTTAAATAGGTAGGGTTTCATTGGAATTAGATGAATTTAGCTTTAGTGAGTTTATACAAGGGCTTGAGTTCTCATCCCCAGTGTTTGTCTTTTCTCCTTTGGCATTGCAATCAGATCACTAACCCAGGTACTTAAGATGTAGTCAGGTTCTTTTCTTGTTACTTCATTCATTAAATATTTATTCAGTGTCAGGTACTTTGCTAGACACTGAGGATACAGAGGGCAGTGAGGCAACAAATACTCTTTCCTTAAGAAACTCACAGTCCTGGAAACCAGAAGCACACAGGCAAACATGCCAACATGAAATTCCAGTCCAGCTGAAAGAAAGGAAGAATATAGGAATTCTGCATAGATTGTTAACAGCTTATTTGTTTTTGTAAGCTTACTCTTTTGATTGGGGGTTATGGGTATGGAAGGTGATTTTTTTTTCCCAGTAAGTGAGAAGAGCAAGATGTGAACAAGTTTTCCCCTTTAAGGAAGCCATAATTCAGGTGGATGTGGCTGCCCCCTCCTGTAAACATTTCAGCACTCAGGATTGCAAGTTCAAGCTCAGCCTGCACAATTTAGCAACTTAGTAAGAGCTACCTCAAAAATTTAAAAAATATATATTACATAAAAATGTAAGAGAAAACCATAATTTGTTTTAACAGTATATCTGGAGGAAATAATCTACATGGTCTCTCAGTGAAAAGATGAGTCTAGTGCAGCTCAGATAGGATGGCTCAGGAAGAATATTGTATGTCAAGCGTTTGTGTTTGTTTTTATCTTTCAAGTTTTTTTTTTGAAAGCTTGCAGTGATCTAAGACAGAATTTAGATTTTTTCAAAAGCAGCACATCCATGGCTTTTACTTAGTTCCTTCACTGCTGTCTGTTCCAACTTCATCCTCTTAACCTCACACTGTATTCGAAGATTTTAAATTCTGTATCCTACCAGGGCTGGCTTTAAAGGAGGCCCATACCAGACCTAGACATTTAATTGCATGCTTCCCATGCACTCCTAGTTTAGCCATGTCTGTCTCGCCATCCCAAGGTTGTGCAACCTATAAGATGGAAGATGTGTCAACAAGTGCAGGTGTTTTGGCTTTCTTTGATTCATACTGTGCAAGGTATTCTCCCCTTAGCGCTTTTGCTTCTTCATTTTCTCCTCAGATCCAACGAGATCAATGTTGACATCTTTACTATCTGTAGCTCTCCTTCCTGTGGAGTTGTCCACATCCTCAGGGCCATACTTGCTTTTCACTTCTGGTAAGATAGTCTTTTTCTTTTTGTAAGACTTGATGTGGTTCAAGCAATGTAGGATGTGACTCAAGTCAGCAGCTGAGAGTGGAGAATGCTTCAAATAGCACCTTATCTGCTTGCAGTGGAACATTCCACTTGGTCAGCTCTTGTCTGCCAGGCAATCCTTGGGCACCTGAAGGCTGATGGGGCTTTTCAGGTCTCAAAAACTCATAGCCAGCCGTATCAGTAAGCTGTGTTGTGGTGAAAGGAAAGAGGACAAGAGGTTGGATCCAAAGTTAAGAGAGAAGAAGACATATCAAGATTTTGGACACTGCAGTGGAACCAACAGGGAGCCAGGAAGACATTGACTAAAAACAGAAGAGTAACAAGTCAGATTTGTGTTTTTAAATAAAGGCTAAGTCAGAGAGCAATGAAAGCAGAGGAAGGAAGTCAAACTGGAAAGTTTTATCAGTGGACTATGGAGAGTTGGTGTTTTACAAAAATGGAAACAGCCGATGAAAAGGAAGAGATCCAAAAGATTTATACTAAAGGTGAGACTTAATGTTTGGAGATGAGCAAGAGAAAAAGACAATATAACTTAAAGAAAATAGAGCAAAGCAGACATCCAAGAAGAAAAAAAGAGCTTTAGGGGAGAAGAGGATGAATTCAGTAGAGACTCTGTGAGCATTTACTTGCCTATGGAAACTCACTTCTGTCAGCTAAACATTTCATAGAGAAGGGACCCATTAGGGTCAGAGACTTGGGAGAGTCATCAGGGATAATAGTGTTTGATGCTGAATTGGTGGGATACAAATGAGGAGAAAAGATTATTGAGGAAGGAAACTTAGAAATTTTAATATAAAAGAGGAGGGCAGATGAAACAGAGCTTGTGGCAGAGATTAAGAAACTATCTGACATGAATGGGAGGAGTGGTAAGTGTTCTGAAAGGTCTCAGGGAAGTTGCACAAAGTAGGAACTGGGAAAGTGGAGTGTCAGTCATGAATAAATAACTGACTTCAGCTTCTAAACACATCCAGTAGAAGAACACTGTTCTGTATGAGGAAGTAATTTTCAAAGCCATGGTGACAGTTTTGGTGACAGAAACTGGAAATCCCCATGGAAAAGCCTCCTGTGCACTCTTGCTTGACTGAACCTTTACTCTGTTTCTGCCACTATTCTCAGACCATTACTCCTATGCCCAGAAATGCCAGTAGAAAAAAGGACCTCCGTCCGTACTACTCCAGTGGAATTAAATACAGATAGTCTACATCAGGTTCAACCAATAACCATCAAGGCCTTTGCCTTGGATGTACAGAGATTTCAGAAATAGATCATATAGAATCTCCACCCCAGATGTGTTTATAAGAGAGTATTATGTTTTTTTGTTGTATTTAGTCAAATGCCATAAAGGATTAGAATAAAATTAGTACTGTAATTCATGGGGAAGGACAGGACACATTTATAAGAGGAGATCATAGAAAGTTTAAAAGTGATACTGGAAGAAGAAGTAGATTTGAGATTAGAAGAGCAGTCACTGTGGAAAAGAGCAATATGCAAAGCAAAGCCTTGGAGGCTATAGCAGGACAATATCTCCTGGGAATTACATACACTGTGGATGAATGATGTCAACACCATTGTCCCCATGCACAAGCAGCTGCACAGGACATCCTAAGATCTTGAAAGCACTCCACACTTTACTGCCTAAAGGGTATTGCTCTTGTTGAACTCATAGGATTCTGTCTCTTTGAGGCCAACCACTAAAGTCCAGTACAAAAGTTTCCTATTTCACAAATTTGTCCATCTTCTTCATATAAGAGCAATTGTGTACCTTTCTGTCTCAGAAGTCTAAACTAACTTTTATTAGACACAGGTATATGGGGCTCTCCAGTTTTTTTAAAAAAAATCTATTTGATAACCATGTGAAAACCATGAAGACATGTTAGGAATTAGTAAAGACCCAGCCGCCGACTCTGTAAAATCAGTTCCTTGTATATAAATTATGTGGCTTGTCAACTCGTGATCTGGAAAATGCTTTCTGTCACTCTTCAGTGGACAGTTTTCAGTAGTGTTTAGTGTTCCTCTTTATTGATACGGTTAATTAGGAATTGACAGTAATTCTGAGCTTTATTGGCTTTTACTCTTGAGGGAAGAGGCAATCCCAGGAGTTTTGAGCTTTCATTTCTTTGAATTGTTAAGAAAACTATTTTCATGGTTTCATGTAGCAGATGCTGACAATGGGAAAATCAACCTAATTTTAAACAGTTTTTTCTTTCTGCTGCTCAAACTAATAATATCCAGTAGCAGGACCTGAAGATTTTTGTTATTTTGAGAAGGGCTTAGTTTATAAACAGAAGTTTATACAAGGATCTTATATTCAGCAAGGTGACTGTAGTTAATAATACTGTTATTATTTAACATTGGCCACTTAAATATATGTGGATGTCTGCCCAAGACAGTACAGTATGGTTAATCCTCCTTTATAAAGAATAATAATACTGTTACTATTAACTGGAACTTGAAATTGGCTATTAGAGTAGATTTGAAATGTTCTGACCACATGCGTACACACACACACACACACACACACACACACACACACACACACACATACACACACACAAAAGATAACTAGGAGTGAAGGTGATAGACATGTTAAATAACTGGATTGTAGGAATCATTGCACCATATATATTTTATATATATAAAATCATCATCTTATGCATCTTAAATTTATATAATTTAGTTTGTCATTTATGTCTCAGTAAGAGTTAGAAAAGTATACAATAATAAAAGCATAGTGAAATTGTATCTTCATTTATTATGGAGCTTAAACTAATTTTGGCTATCCCAGCTTTCAAAATCCAAGAGATAAGAAAACAATTCTCAGCATGAATAAAGTGGGAATATATCTTGACATCAAAAATTCATTTTCCAATGCATTTCACAGTTTGCTCATGCTGAGAACCACTTCTTATCTTTTGAACTTTTGAACTCCCTGTGTATTGGGATGAGCAAAAATGAACATGGGTTTCCTCTAAATGCTCAGGATTACCAAATGTAAAGTAAAAGAAGTAGGAAGTCCAGACACAGCAATAGGTACTGGCCAATTATATGATAACAGCATAGTATCTGTATTGGGTTTTAGGCACGTATGTGCCATCCTGAATTTTGGTATAGGTAACACTATCAATACCAGCCATTACATCATACAAATGTGTTGCTTCCATTGTTTGAAAAGCCAGTTTTACTTGAATTCAACTGACAGTAACAAGTCTGGGCCGGAAAACAACTCAGTCAGCATTCTCTTTCTTTTATAAATATATTTACCCTAGAAACCCCATTAACATTTTAATTGTTTCACAGCTAAAGTTCCTCTCCATGCCACCTATAAAAGGCTCAAGTTCATTAAAATTTAAGGGACCAGAGAGTTCATATTCTATTCTAATGACCTAGTGATGGTTGTAAAGGCTCTAAATATTTTTTTGGTTCATTGAACAACTGAGGGCTTTTTGTACCAGCTAACTATGCTCAAAGGTAGGTTGTTGTGTTGCTCCATTTGAATTTTGTCAGAAAGCTTTCCCCATCTTTTCCCTAATTTAAATCATAGGGTGTCTTAAAGTCTCTTTATTTCTATAGTTAGGTTCCACTTTCATAAAAGCCTAAGTATGAGCTCAATGATTGTTGAATTAAAACTAGTCATTTATAATCCATCTTGAAGTTAGGCCTTTCTGCCTCCAACAATGCCCCTCCCATAAAATATTTACCCCAAATTTAAATTAATTACGAGAACTGGAAGCACTTATTCCTCTGTGCTACATATTAGCTGGAGAAACTCACAGTCTTTGGTGTCTAGTTTCTCATTGTCTATTAAATTTTTATGTTTCATGACATCATTGCTTTGTTTCTAAGGTATATGTGGTTCAAGGATTAATTAGCCTTAAAATATATCAATATTATAACCAGTTATATACAAAAATATTTATTCTGATACTGGGGATCGAACTCAGGACCTTGCCCTTGCAAAGCAGGTGCAACACCACTGAGCTAAGTCCCCCGCCCAATATATAATTATTTAACATTGACCGCTTAAATATATGGGAATGTCTGCCCAAGACAATATTGTTTGGTTAATCCTCCTTTATAAAGAGTAGTTGAACAATCTTTTTTCTTCAAAGAACATTTCTTATTCACAATAATAAGAAATGGGAAGACTGAGATGGAAAGAAGTAAAGTTTAATGTCCAACTGACCCAAAAGCCTTAACCAGCAAAGTGCATTAAAAATTATTAACATCCCAAATTACCTCAGTATAAGTTGGTATATCGGGATTCAGGATCTATTTTTAATGTTAGAACTTGGTGATATTAATAAGATGCAGATTATATAAAAACAAGAATAACTGGGAGGATATGATCACTTCTTCCTCTTCCTCTTCCTCTTCCTCTTCCTCTTCTTCATTTTGTTTTTGATACCAGGGATCAAACTCAGGTCCTTATGCTTTCGAGGCAGGTGCTAGAACCACTGAGCCAAATCTCGGCCCCCCTTTTTTTTAAAATCACTTATTCCCTTCTTAAATTATATTTCCTATGAATGGGTAAGCCTGAAGAATAAAGTGAAATGCACATGTGATCATCTGTACTACAACTAGATCTTACGGGTTTGCCCATAGTGTGTGTTTAATTTCCAAATGCTCTACTTTGACTTTAAAAACATGTGGCTTTGAAGGCATGGCCACAAGGTCCTAGTTGATGGTAGCAAAAACAGGTCAGAGTAGATTTTAAAATGTCTTACATCAGGGTGGTGCTTTACAGACCAAATTGTCACTTGAAGCTTTTGGAATTTTTAAAAAAATTAGCAATGATTCGGAGTTGCAATTTGGGCCCTCATATCTAAAAGGTTCGCCTTCACTGGTTTAGGGGATATATGTAGTTTCACCATCTCTTTGAAAAAAATTCTTGTTAAAAATACATACCATAAGTGTTCCCATTATAACCACTTTAATGTTTTATTTGGAAGTGTTTACAATATTCACACTGTTTTGTAACAGATCTTGAGAACATTTTCATCTTGTAGAACTAAAACTTCATACCTATTAAACTGTCCATTTTTTTTTTCTTAATCAGAGACAACCACTATTCTACATTGTTTCTTTCATGTTAGCTACTTTAGAAAGGGAATCATAAAATAGTTAGCTTTTTTATGACTGGCTTATTTCATGTAACATAAACTATTGAAAGTTCATCTATGTTGTAGTATGTGGTAAAATTTCCTTCCCTTTAAAAGCTAGGTAACAATCCTTTGAATATAAATGCTGTATTTTTCTTGTCATCTGCTGATGGATATTTGAGCTGCTTACACCTCTTGGTTATTACACGTAGTGTGCTATGACTATGGAAATGCAAATGTCTCTTCAAGATTCTCATTTGAATTATTGTCAGTTCTGGATGCTCAGGAGCAGGGTTGCTGGATAATACGGTAATTTTACTTTTTATCTTTAGAGGACCCACCATTGTGTTTTCCATACTGATTAAACTATATTATGTTCTGACAACATGAACAGGAGCTTTATTTTCTTCTCATCCTCATAAAAATGTATTACATAAACATCTTTTAATTAATAAAAGTTGTATACATTTATGATATACAATAAGATGTTTTGAAATATGTACACATTGAAGAATGGGCTAAATTTAGCTAATTAATATGTGCATTAGCTCACACATCTGTTCACCAGATCTTTTTGTCTTACAGTTTTCACAAAAGTTATTTCTGTTTCTAGTGGTGTTTTATGTACATGAAATCAGTGTGCAGGCTGCCCTTTTTATTTCTAAAATTATTTGTCCTTCTTAGATTTACACAGTAGACTAGTTTACCTAACAGTATGTGTTCAAATCAGTAGCTTCACAATCCCTTATCTGTCTTCTGAAATCCTAAAAGCTCTGGCAGGTACTTTTGTTGTTGCTATTACTTGTCACAAACTAAGTGACAAAATCTACACTGAGCTGGCATGAATGTAATGCTAGACATTACTTACAATTTGGTATGAAAATTCTTAAATTTCTCTGAAGAAATTTTAATGTTTTTGGTAGAAATGTGGTATTTTTGGACTCTTATAAGCACATTCATATCTTACTGGTTTTCTAAGATCTGCAAAATTCTGAATTTTACATGTGACTACAAGAATTCTAGATAATTTTAATCTGTCTTTGCGCATTCAATTTTTAAGGAATATACTGCATTTCCAACAGTAAGTTAGACTTTTGAAAGTTTTCTGTCAAAACAGAATTATTTTTATAAAATGAACGAAGATAGGTCCACCTATTTTTGTTTGTTTAAGTTCTGGATATTTTGCTATACAGCAAGGATTGTTTAGCTCCATGCAGTATGAAGAAAAGACAGAGCTTTATCATAATATTAATGGATATTTTCACCCAGTATTGCAAAATTTTACAGCATACCCTGTCATTACTGTCAAAAGTAAAAACAAAAAAAGTAACTGAATTTTATAATTTAAGAACTTTTCTATTTTCATGCTTTGAATATAAAGATTAGGTGATGCATTAATAGTAATTTATGAAAACAAACTCTTGTCATTTTATGAGTCCCATTGCTTCTGTACAAAACAATCAGTTGACTTCTATAGACTCTCCATGCCAGCCATTATAGCAAAGATATTTTATATTATTTATTTCACCTGGACAGCATTCATTGTGCAACTATACTAGGTCTACAATATTAAAAAGTCATTATTTAGAGATAGGATGAAAAAAATCACCATTTCATACAACTTAGATATTTTTTCAGTCTAGTTTTACTTTCTGTGCAGTGAAGATAAACTTAATTAGCCTTATTCTTATTACTTATTTTTTTTAATGTCTAATTTAAGACTTGTGCTGGCCTTTTGAAGAGTATGGTGGTCTTATCAGGACTATTTTGCTGTACTCGTAGTACCAGGTTTAATATTAACAGAAGTGGACTTTGACTTCTTTGCACTCCTGCCTAACAAACTGTATCTTTTCATAAATGGTACTCTGTTTTGTGATGTCACTATTTTGACTCTAGAAAGTTGTATTTTAATTGAGATTTTATTTATGATAGATCTATAAATGTTTAGACTCTGCAAAACAATCCAGTTCAAGGAAGTCAACTGAAATGCCTCATTCACTTTGTTGTAGTTTTATATTTCATATTAAATATGCTCATAATTATTCCCTTTTGTAAATGGTGTCTTCTCGACCACATATTGCATTATTAATAGACTGCTGAAGGTTTTGCTTCTTGCTGTGTCTACTTCAGCTATCTCAAAATTTAAGTTCTTTATCTTGTGACAAAGGTGGGATAATTTATAGCATAACTTTCTAGTGTAAAGAGGTCTGTTCTAAAGGAAATAAGGGTACTCTTTTAGTGAGGTGGCATGTACACCTTTATAGGGACTACTGGTCCCTGTGGAGACACTTTAAGAGAGCTAAGGGCCTAGGAAGAAGAGTTAATTCTGGTGTATCCCAGAAGCCCAGGGAAAGTGCTTTTGCACCTGACATACTGGCCATGCTTGAAGATGTAAATATTCTCACTAAGGAGGGGGATCACACGTGGGGAAGACTTTAAGTGAGGCTTCCTGCCTCTGTTCAGCATGGCAATGAGATAGTAGGGCTTTTGACCTACAGACAAATTACATGCCACCTGTCAAAAAAGTGAGCTTTATGGCTGAGTCTTTGCCATTGTGTGAGATGGAAAACACATTTGTGAAGAAGCAGCTAGGAATGGAAAGTCTGAATTAAGATGAATTACTGCTTTAAGGAAAGGTAAATGCCTATTCATATTGAACCTAAGGCTAGCTGTGAATTCAGTACACTAACATATCATCACTGACTGTATCACTGAATTCTTCATTTGCCTATGAAATAAACTTGTTTTCTCTTGAAAACCATCTTTAAAATTTCTGTTAGAAAAAAATCCCCACAAAAAATGAAAACAGCTTAAAGAACAAGGAAACAGGTGAATTGTGGTATATCCTTACAATAGAACATTTATGCAGCTATTAAAAATGATGTTTACAAAGAATTTTAATACCCTATAAAATGCTTGTAATAGGTCAAAAAAGAGGCAGGATACAAATGCCTGTAACAGCATGATTTTATATATAAATGTATAAATATGAAGACAGTAACCACAAAAGAAGGGAAATGCATCAAAACATTTTAGTACTGTTTATCCTTTGGAAGTGAATTATGGATAATTTTTATTCTCCTACCATTCTCAGTTTCTGCTAACTTTTACATAATGAATTTCTATCACTTTTAAAAGGGATAAATACTTTAAAAGTTCTATTTGCCTCTGAAATTATTTTCTAACCTGTAATTTGTTCCTGACCGTAACAACTCGAAGACAATTTTATAGGACACTTTTGAGTTTTTAGTGCCACCAAAATTTATTAAACAAAGGAACCTTTATATTGTTTTACTGACCCTTCTATTATTGTATTCATAATAACTTTATCATTCATTCATACTTCAGTAACAATATGCCTTTCATTTTGTACACTCTCTCTGGGTTCAAACAAAAGATAAAGGCAACTTCCTCCATTTAAAGTTTCTTGAAGCATCTCAGAGCTGGAGGTCAAGGTGGCCAAACCACATAGGTTCCAGTCTTGTAATCTCACTCCATATGAACTGATGTAGGCCTATCCAGGTACAAGTAGATGGTAAGTGGGGTTTCTTCAGACTGTCTGGATGTTAGATGAGTTGTAAATTGCCAGATACTTATTAACAAACTATTTTTTTCTAATTCTAAAGATAAGATTAATCTGATATAATTTTTAGGAGACTCACTCCTGAAAACAGTTGCCTATATATAGAAAGAAATTACTTATCTAGAACCTAATTATCTGGCAGCCTATGTACCCAGGAAGTAAAGAACAATAAAAGCAACAGAATATTACCTACCACTTACTGAGTACTTGTATTAAATGCTCTGAGAACTACTTCCCTCTATTTCATTTAATTCTCACAGTCTTATGCAATAGCCATTGTGGGAAGCGAGGCTTGGGAAAGTTGAGTAGCTGGTACAAGGACACATAACTCCTTACTGTAGAGCTATAAGATGAACCATATTCTAGCCCCAAACCTACTCTTAAGTATGACAATAAATAAGTGACTACAGCTGTTAAAAATTATTTGTTCTAAAAATGCTGGATTGTATACATCAATGTCCCAGGAAAGGATCACTGTTTTACAAATGGTTTTGGAAAAATTCATAAGCAACATATTTGAAAAGAAGAAATGGAACTTTTAGAAGTGAGAACTGATTGCCAGAACTAAGATATGACTGTAAGACTAATAGTGAGAGTATTTTGAATCTAGGTTCTTGGTATCCTCAACAAAGAACTGGATAAGACAAATGGAAAAAGTAGTGAAGATGTACATTTGTTGAAGGTGGAAAAGAATCATCTGTATGCTCTGCAGAATGAGAGCTGCCCAGTGAATACATTTACAGTGGTCATGAGGATTATGGCAGGATTGTTTTTGTGTGTGCAATTCATAGATGGCTTCTCCCTCATGGAAATAAGGCCCTGGAAGTGGTTGTCCTATCAGAAACTCACTTGGCCTGGTGTCAGATTTAAGTTGTCCTTTGGAAGGCTCGCTTGGTTTCATGCCAGATGTAAATAAAGAATTGAAGATAGCGCTTTCTGATTTGTTCCCTGTACAATGTTCAGGAGCTTCAGAGTCATCTTGGATCCCGTGAATTTGTTAGATAAAGGCATCCCATTCACTTCATTAGGTTCTAAGTGCATCAGTATAATAAACATCGAACTTAAATCATGGTCGATTTATCTTGTCAATAGAATATAAAAGTCAGCATAGTTCTAATTTTTAAAACAATTACATTTTTGTTATGCAACATATTTTAATTGCAGAGAAACTAGAAAAATACTTATGAGAGAAAATAACAAAATAAAAATATCTCATAATTTCCCTACCAGAGATATGAACTATTAACATCTTGGAATAAGTATAAAATATAAATATAAATATGTAAATGTGTTAACAAAATAAGAACATGATTTACTTTCTGAAACTCATCTTCACTATTCTCTGAGTATATTAAAATTTTTTATTACAAAAGTGGAGAACTGTAAAAAACATTTAAAATGACTTTCAGTTTGGAATACATGCACATTTATTTGATGCTTTAAGGATCATGTTCATTTAGAAAGTTACTTGATGTGAGTCGGTTCATTTCTTAATGATGTTAACATCAGCGAGGCCATCACTGTGTCTTAGTTGTGTTTGTGCTGGAGAGCTGCTCTCGTTATTTTCCTCCATGTGAACATTTAAAAAACTTTTTCTTTTCTCCTGTGTGTGTGTGTGTGTGTGTGTGTGTGTGTGTGTGTGTGTATGTTACAGAGGAAAGATTAATACTGACAGTGAAAATTTAAGGGTGTTTTGAAAGAAAAGGGTTATATGTTCCTAGGATAAAGCTGATGGGTGTTAAAGCCAGCATCTGCTTTTCTTACTGGAAATATAGTCAACTGTGTGTCCATCACACATTTAATTTAGAAGTTAAGGGCAGGGCTGGATTCCAAAAGGTGTGTTTTTGTTTGCTATTTCACTTTACAATGTTTTATTGAACATTTATTTTGTGTGGGACTTATGTCAGGTCCTTCTTCGATGCAGAGGTGCAAGATGTGTGTTCTATATTTTAAAAAGTCAAGTTTAGTGACACAAAATAAAACATAATCAAACTTTTGTAGGGTGGTTGCATAGAGAGAAGTGAGCTATGCAGGCTTAGGAGCAAATGGAAGGAGGGAGAGCTACTCTGGCCACAGAGATTACCTAGTAGAGAAGAGAGAATGAGCTAAAGAAAGTAGGTGGGGGGCGTAGGAAGAAGAGTGATGTGGAAGGCAGGCAAATACAATGGTTTGTGTTAGAGAATGAGCATGCAGTGGTTAGGGTCCTGAGCACTAGGGTGTGAGGTGCGGTGAGGCTTGAGAAGTAGCCATGGCCTATCAAGGATGTATTCTGTACTCTGCAGACGTGTTGAGATTTTATCTAAATGGACAAGGGAGTTACTGAGCATATTGTCAGCAGCGCCACGAAGAGAACAGCTGTGGTTTAGAAGAATCACTCTGGCAGTTGTGTGCTGAGGTTCTAAGTTGTGATAAGAAATAATCGGATCTGAACCATGGTGTTGCTGAGGAAGAAGATAAAGTGATGACCTTGCTGACTGTTGAATGTAGGACACAGAGAGTAAGTGCAGCTGGGATGACAACGTCATCTCTAGGTTAGGTGAGTGGGGGCATGGCGGTGTCCTTTGAAAGTGAAAACACCCTCAAGAGAGCCAAAAGAAAATGTTTTAAAGATAAATTTGTTTGGATGTGTTCAACAGGCAGTTGGATGTAAGGAACTTTAGATGAGAGAAAGCAGGATCTAGAACAATAGATTTGAAAATTATCTTGATATACAAGAGTGAAACAAACCAAGGAAAGAAACAAGATGACTTAGACAATGTCTGTGGCTTTAGGGAGATGCTGGAGGACCAATATCATTTTGAGGATCAGTATATAATAGAAGTTAAGGACTCCTCTTTCTGGGTTTAAATCCTAATTCTGCCTCTTAGCAGGGGCAAGAAGGAGCCCCAGTAATGAGTATATTTTCTCTGTTGTTTACTCACTTAATCTAACATGTAACATGAAGATGACATATACTTTAGCCACAGGGTGTTGTAAACCAAATGAGTTAATACCTTTAAGTAC
Source organism: Fukomys damarensis (assembly GCF_012274545.1). NCBI lineage: Eukaryota > Metazoa > Chordata > Mammalia > Rodentia > Bathyergidae > Fukomys > Fukomys damarensis. Next base: position 29,683,151 of record NW_022900924.1, read on the forward strand.
ATATAATGGAGCTGGCCTAGAATAAAAGTTCAATAGCTTTAGTTTTTTGGATTAGTAAAATTATTAAGGGGGAATTTGAGGAAGGAGGGAGGTAGGGAGGAAGAGAGAGAAGGAGAGAAAGATAACAAGCATAACAACCGGCGAAGAATATAGAATAAGTGTTGTCAAGGAGGCATAGGAGAGTCAGAAAAATTACGGCAGAATTTCAAGAAGAAAGGTAAACTGCATTAGATGTTACAGAAAGGATGAGCAAAGTAAAAGCTGATAAGTTTCTTCTTTGTGATGAGTTTTCTCCTCCTTTTGGTTGGGTGGGGTGTGATCCTGAAGCAGTAGAATGAAACATGAACAGAAGATGAAATGAGCCTGTGTGCACACTTTTCCAGTGTAACTGAAATCTAAGAATTAGGGTCATGGTCAGAGGGATTATATTGGTCAACTTTTCTGTTGCTGGAAAAAAATACTCGATACCCACAATTTATTTTGGCTCACAGTTTCATAGGTTCCAGTCCATGGTCAGGGGGCTCCCAGGCAGAAACCTTATGGCCTCCACTCCTGGCAGAGAACAGGAGGAAGAGGTCAGGGACCAGGTATAGTCCCAAGGTCAAGTCCCTATGACCCACTTGTTCCAATTGAGTCTTGCTTTCTAGTAGCCACTCAGCTGTGCACTTACCAACAGGTTAGCCTGTTGATGAAGTCAGTGCCCTTGCAAGCCAACATCTTTTCAGTAGTCCCTTAATTCAGTTAGCTTGACAATGAAGCTTAACTGGCACAGGAAGACATAGGATCAAATGTTTGTTGTTGCAAAGGATAAGTGAATTTGAAACCTTTTAAGTAAGTGAGGAAAAAAAGCCCAGCATTCAGAAGAGAACCAGGCATTGGATTAGAAGAGACTTTCACTTATTCACCAAATTTTGTCTGTGTATCCTGTGTCTAGCACCTGAGGTATACTCTTTTTTGTCATTAAGTTTATTGGTACATTTTAGGTATACAGTACAGTTACATTCATCATCAAGATCTTGTACCTGATGTATCTTGGTTCTTATTTTTTCCTCGTACCCCTGCTCTACCTTTACCTCCTCCACCCTTCCCTATTTATTGTTTTCATGTTTTTCCTTTGCTCATATTTTTTTCTTTTCCCTTCTTTCCTTTTCCCTAACCCTCCCATTTCTACTACTCCTTTAGGTGTTTTCTTCCTATTTTCACAATATCAGTTATACATTTATCAGTTCTTATTTGCACTTTTAGTCTTTCACACCAGATAAACTATTTGGTGTCCCATTTATTTCAATGAAGAGTATGGACTGAGGTGTACTTTTAGGAGCTCAGAGCCTGAGTTGATGTGAGGAGAAGATAGTTGTAACTCGTCTACTCTTGTGTTCTAGATACCAGTGAAGTAAAATTAAGGGAGGGGACTCTGCCTCCTTGTGGGTGAGATACTCTCACAAGGCTATTACAGTATTTTGATTTTTTAAAAAATTTAGGTTCACTGGGTGAATGTCAAAGCATACTGTTAGCTTGAACCTTCCACCCCAGGTCAGGCCAGAGTTCAAGAACTCCACTGAGTAAGCAAAACCTCGTTCAGCCTGGTTACTCTGTAGTCATACTGACCACCCTATTCCCTATGTGGCCTTGGCTGTACTTTTTCTATAAACACTTTTTCCTTCAAAGGCACATCAGTGTATTGGAAAGGACATGGAGTTAGATAACAGAAAATCTTTTTCAATTTTATTCATTCATTCAAAAATATGCTTTGAGCACATACTATATACCAGACAATATGCTGTAGCCTGGAATTATAATGGGGTCGGAACAAGTAGAACATCTGCCAAAAAGAACTTGCATTCCAGTGAGAGAAAATAGCAATTAAACAAACTGCTTCTGTGGGGAGAATAGAGGGCCACAACCCAGTCCAGAGAGGTCAGAGCATGGCAGTCGAGTGAAAGTGATTTCAGAGGGAGAGCAGGAAGGTAGCCTGGGATGAGCCAGGTACAAGGGACAGAGGAGAAGAGTTTTATAAGTGGAAGAAACTGTATATGGAATTCTTGGAGTTGTGATAGTCTGATATTTTCAGGACTTGAAAGTTATTGTTAGGCTGCAATATGGAGATTGCTGTAAGAGATTCTGGGCAATAGTGACTGATGTTCTGTGTCCTTCTCATTAGGGCACAGGGTTCAGAGGGAGACCTTGTAGGCTGTGGTTTTCCAAATGCAGAGATGAAAGCAGGTTACTCTGAGGCACCACAAGTAGGGTGCACTGGGTGCAGGGAGGGCAAGGGAGAATCTGGAATCCAGGAGAACTGTTGAGAACCTTGAGGTGATGGAAATGAAGAGTTTTCAAAGGGAGACATTGCAGAAAGGACAGAGCAGGCTGGGTCTGGAAAGGCAATGAAGAAAGACAAAATGTTTGGCACTGGAGAGAATATGAATTTGTATTAAAGAATTTTAAAGAAAGTGTTTTGAAAAACAAATAAAGCATTTAATTCTATCTTGGATTTAATTCTAACTTTCCTTTGATAAATACATTTTTCATTTTGGCTAGGTGGGTAAATTCTAGGTTTAGAGCGTTTTTTTTTTTTTTTTTGGTACCAGGAATCGAACTTGCCTTGTGCTTGCAAGGGAGGTGCAGTGCCACTGAGTTTAATCCCTAGCCTGGTAAATTCTAGGTTTAAATAAAGTGCTCAGAAGTGTCCCTTTTTGACTGATTGAAGCATACTTGGTAAATTGTAGTGCTGCTTTTCCAGCAGTTTTATGTCCCTTTCAATTTTATTTCATTTTAAATGTTAGTTTAGGAATATTCACATTTTTTCAAGTTGTCAATATTCTTTTGGGAATAGTAAAGAAAGAGACAGCACATTCCGTATTATAGTTGTTCCTGAGCAAAATCAGAGAAGACTTGTATGTGAAGGTTTCTTAGTAATTATTTGAAACAAAAGTGTGAGGAAATTTTGCTCTACTGATGTGCGTTTGAATTCTAAAGACATGAAAGATTCCGAGAAAATGCACTGTGCTGTGGTTGTTAGGAAATGGGATTGCCCAAAAGAGCATAGTTGGTGTCTGGTACAAATTCATTCCTGAGCTAGGAGGCTGAGGTACAGAATCGATAGGCAATCACTGGCACTGCAGGAAGGCTCCAGGCCCTGTGGCAGCCCCACCTCCACCTGTCCTGTACGCTTCTTGGAATCCAAGGTTTCCTTATCATGCCAGACTGAGTACCTAGTTTGCATTAGGTTGCTCAAAGAGAAGAAATGTGGGAGCTTTAAAACAATGCCGTCTCAGGGTACTATAATTTGGCTTTGTTTCTCTTTTACTCAGTAGTCAAAGAATAATGTATCCAGCCAGAATATCCTTGCTATGTCCCCTTCAAAAGGCTGATTTATAGTTGCTATGGAAACCAAATTATCAAATTTTGAAAATTAGTATATGCCAGACCCCTGGGGACTGCAACAACCTGTATGTATGTGTGTGAAGACGAAATAGAACCTTTTCATCTATTGTTATTAAAGTGAAATATACACCTGTGTTAACTGACTTGTGGAGTGTGTGATGTGACACCCCATTCACTCATTTATTCCTATACATTGTGGGTCTCTGCTGTTCCATTCTTGTGGGAATATAGTAACTAAAATGCTGAAGAAGGCAGGAGGTTACTTTGATGTGAGGACAACTTTCTCCAATTTACTTTAATGAAAACACGATTTTCTCACAGACACAGGATAAATAGGCTCAATATAGAGATGTGTTTGTGTATACATGCATATGCAAACGTATTTACATGTGTATCTCACATTTTATGGGAAGTTTTAGAGATTTTATTTTACAAATAGTTTTCTGCTCTGGAATATTGTACACTTGTGTATAGACTTTAAATGGTCACCTGTGAGTCCCAGCTTCCCTGAGCATCCACTAAACCATGCAAGAATCTTTTCACTTGCAAAATTCTGAGTCATTGGTGATCTCTGCAAGATGAGGATGTTGCTTTTTCCTGCCTTTACTGTCAAGGGGCACCTCGTTAATTATGGGGAATCTGAGCTTTCACTTCTTTGACCAGGTTGTAACGTTTCTCCCTTCTAGCTTTTCCCTTTCTACTCTACCCGTTTTACTTTCCTAGCATCTTTGTATTCTTTTTTCTCTGAGGGTGAGTACATTGTTACGTTCTCTGTTGGAGCATATTTGTGTGTGTGTGCATGCACATGTGTGTTGGGGCGTGGTTACCACCAAACTGTCCTGAGTACAACATCTGTTTTATTTATTTATTTTTTCAGCTTTAATTGAGTTTATTGGTACATTTTAGGGATACAGTACAGTTACATTCATTGTTGGGATCATGTACCTCTACATAGCAAGTCTTGATTCTCATTTTTTCCCCTTACCTCTGCCCTCCCTTCACCCCCTCCTCCCCTCCCCATCTACAAACACTTTATTTTCATCTTTTCATTCTCTCACATTTTTTTCTTTTCCCTTTTTACTCTTTCCCTACCCATCCCACCTTCCCTACACCTTTAGCACAACATCTGTTTTAAACTGTGCTCAAAGGATTTTTTCTCCATAGTAGTTGCTGCATTTTGCTCATGTAGAGATTTGGAGTCTTCCTTTATTCTGCAGAATTTCCCCCTTTTTTTATAATTTGCAGAATCCAATTAACTCATGTTTCATGAAATTAGATCTTCTGTGTTTCAAAATGCTTAGGAATCAGTCCTTCACTCTTTTCTGTTCTGCATCCCATGAGCACTACCTTAAGAATTTATCCAAATTTTGACCTGTCCTTGCCATTTCATGGCCGTCACCTTGGCCCAAGTCATTCTCCTTTTGTACCCAAATTATTATTACAGCTTTGTAATTTACCTCATTTTTATATATAAAGCTTCCTCCTTTCTTCTTCCTATGCCTGGAGTGACTCTATTAAACTATGAGTGAGAGGATATCAGTTTTCTTCTCAATGCCTTCCTTTGGCTTTCACATCCCAAACAATAAACCCAGTGTTCTCCCTGTGCCCATGAATTTTGTGTGGTTACACATCCACTTCTGCCACCAAATCTTCTGGAACTCATCTCTGAGTGCTGTCTTTTAAGTTTAGCCTACTTGAGGCACACTCAGCTCCTTATAAGGAATCCTCCTGCCTCTGGCTGTGGAGCTTGCTGCTTCTTCTGCCTTAGAATACTTTTTTCCTGTAGACCTGGAAGGTCTTTACTCAAAAGTCATGTTTTCAGAAAAGCTTCCCTTTCCCCAATATCTTGAATTTCCCTTTCTACCTTCCCTATCCATTTTTTTCTCATAGCACTTAAAATAATCTCATCCACTATATATTTAGCTTATCCTATTTATTTGCTGTCCACTTCCCACATTAGCAAGTAAGCTCTGTGAAGGCAGAATGTCTTGTCTCATTGTTCACTGCTGTATTCTCAGCCCTGGAGAAAAAGTCAAGTATGTAGTAGTTGCTAAAAAGTACTCATTAAAGTACTCACATCCAGGAAGAGTGAGGCAGTTGGAACTCATGGCAGTAAGTACTGGGAGACAAGCAAGCTCAAATAGTTTGGCAGAAAGTGACACACAGACAGCATTCATGAAATGCCAGACACCTTCTTGTCACTCATCATTGTGATTCCATTTTTCTGAGGAGGAAGGGAAACTTCAGGGAAGTAACAGGAACTTTCCAAGACCATGTGGCCTAAGGTTAGAAAGTTAAAATGGTTTGGTGTAGTCCTAGAAGTTGAGCTACAGCAGATGCCACTTTGCCTCTCTAATGGGAAGTAAATGTCACCATGTGTAAACATTTACTTCTTTTCTGGTAATAATGTGATAATGTGTGCTTCAAGGTGACTTAAGCTTAAAGGCCTTTCACCTTAAGAAGGGAAGAGATTATATAATCATATACATATTTCTTATCATTAAATATCCTGAATTAGTGTATCAAGAGCATCTAAATGAGAACACAAGGGGCTTATCTTCAGGGATCCTCTTTGTGAAACTTATGTGACCCCTAGACAAAGTTGAAAGCCTTCCTTTTCTTTGAAACTGCAGTCTCTCAGTCTCCAGCTCTGTCACCTCAGTTGGAGAGCAAGGCACCATTGTGTTATAATTTTGAACCATCTATTTGGAAAAGGACAGTGACAACGTACAGAAAGTTTGTTAAAGTTGAAGTGCAGAGAGCATTTGGAAAAGTCAAACATGATGCATAATTAAGTCCCACAGTTGACCAGTAATTTACCAAGTGCTTTCACGAACATTATTTAATTATCTCAAAACTCTTCAAGGCAGAGAAGTATAATCTCATTTTTCAAATAAAGAGCCTTTAGTCACGTTAGGCCTACTTTGAGCTTGAATAAGTCACACAGTAAAATTGTGGAGTCTGCCAATAAAATGAAGATCTTCTCATTTTAAATCAGAATCTACTATACCATGCTCTTTCCAGAATATTGGACTTTGCATCATTATGATAATGTAGGGCTCTATATTATATTCTTTATTCATGATATCTGCAAAAATGTGTTGTTTATTGTTTATTTTATATGTTATCATTTTACAAAATGCTTTGGCTTATGATTTGATAAGACTATAAAGCGCAGTTTATGTTTCAACCATCTTCAGTGTGTTAAATGGTGGATTTATATCTCTCTATCTCCCTGAGCAACTTTAAGTGTGTGAGGTTAATCATTGCAAAATACAGACATGCACAATTTTATAATTTTGGAGAACGGCTTTATGTTCATCATTTCAGCTCTGTCTTGCATATCATGACTCTTCAAAGGTTTGTGGTTAAACATGGAGTAATGTATTTCCAGTGCTTTTTTCCCCAAGAATCTAAGATGTATGAGTATCATATGCGAAAGGAGGTAAGTATAATCTTTGCAAAAGAATGATAGTAATATTCAGTAGCAGATATTGATATGGAGAAAGACAACTTCTTTTCAAGGAATCAAGTGAATGTTTGACCTAACACAGCAAACCTGTAGGGACAGTAACCAACAGATAGGAAATCATGTTTTACACCTGCAGGCTTAAAACATCTAAGTCTGGTTTCTCTTCAATTTTATTGATTATGGCTCTTAAATTTTTTTTACATTTCAGCCCAGTTTCTAAACAATTCAAAGTAGTTAGCTGATTTATCTGTGTATGTTTGTTGATTGATTGCATTTATCACAAACCACAATGGAAAAAGTTGCCATAAAGATCTCGGTTAAATGATATACAAGTTGCCATGAGCAAACATCTCATAGCTGTATTTTGGCTCAATACATGGGCTGCAGTTTTTCATTTCATATTGATTGAACAGTGTAGTGATTGCAGATGGGGACTGAAATAGTTCTCTAGAGAAATTCCCACCTTGCAATGTCAGTGCAGGTATGTTTATCTGTGAAGCAAGGTGAGAGTGCTAGGAAGGTTCATGAAGTATGTATTGATGTGGTATCTGGAATTTGGTCAAGATAATTTTCAGAGAGCAGAAGAAGTTCTTAAAAGATTAGAAAATGGCATAAGCTAAAACATTAGCTATGGATCATGGGAAATATTGATATAGTACTGGCTTAACTGGAAACTGTAGAGTAAGAAGGACAGAACTAGATTTGTACTTCCTTTTCTTGTGGTTAAAAGGGAAAGGCGTGCCCTATGCCAACTCAGTGCTTCTTTTTAGGGAAGACCCAATCTAAACATTATCCAAGATATGGTAAAAGCCGACTGCATGAAGCTGTTAGAGCCTGATACATCGGCTTGATGGAATTGTTGAAGATTTTGAAAGTTTTGCTTAAGAAGTCTCAGCAACGTGAAAATTAATTTGTTATGATGATAGCTCAAGAATTGTTTTAGGTAGATAAAATTATAGGTAACTTACTGTTATTCTTGTCATAAATATGTATATGAGAAGAGATTTATGGAAAAATTGAGATGATTTGATTGCTGTTATTATTCATATTTTACTGATGAAAAAACCCCAGAGCTCAGCATATTTTAACACATCTTGTCCTTGACAGAGGCTCTCCCTGAGCCCACAGTTGCCTGCCTCCCACTATTATAAATGCCTTTAACTTTATACTAAACTTTTAAAATTATTTCTACAGTTAAAAAATTTGTAAGGACAATTTCTGAATGGTACCATAAAATTTTTTTTTTAATTTAATTTGTTCAGCTTTAATTTTCAACTTTTGCTTTTTCCCCCATCCTTCACTGATTCTTTCTCTTCTTTCTTATTCTTTTCTCCTCTATACTTTCAGTTTTCAATGAGAAAGAATCATATTTCAATGCAGGTTATGCCTTGGTTCACAGTCAAGTTGCTGCCTCCCTCCAGTTCTACCCTAGTTCTTCACTGGCCTTCATCTCCCAGTCTTTATCAGGGCCTTTTGGAAGTCTCTTATCTGTCTTAAATTTCTCTTCTTGGAAATAATTAAGGGAATTTTTAACATACTGTTCTGGGAGTGACACTTACTGAATTTTGTGTATTTTAAATCTGAACGATAGGAAAATTTTACTCCTGCTCTGTCGCTGTTTTTGTTGTTTTTTTTGTTTTGTTTTGTTTTGTTTTTTTGTTTTTTGGTACCAGGGATGAACTCTGGTCCTTATGCTTGGTAGGCAGGCGGTGGAACCACTGAGCTAAATCCCATGTCCCTGTTGCTCTTGTTTTATGAATTGTCCTTCTTGACATTAGCAAATGCTGTTTCCGGAGTATTCATACTAATTTGGCCTTTTAAAGGTTTTTAAGCAGAGCGACTCTTTCCCTTGCATCCCAGAGGTAGTGGGTAGAGGTGTAAAATGCTAGTGTTTGTCTCATGTTTTTAATTAACATGTTTGTTTTTAGGGTGTCTTTTCTTCTCTGACATTTCTCCCTCTGGACTCAGCAAGTTTTTCAATCGCTGGTTTTCCTGGCAGGAGAACATCCTCTGAGAGAGGCCCTGGAGATGTTAAGACACTCTGGAGATCTCAAGAGATGTTAATTAGTAGGAGTAAATAAATGGCCTGTTTATTCGTATGCGCATTTTAATGCTGTCCTTTCCTTTTTTAAACGAAGAAGTAGAAAATGTGCTTGTGCTTAAATGTAGTGTAAAGTTTCCAATATTCCTTTGGGTGCTGGTATATTTTCCCAGGTTGTGGAAAATATGTTCAAAAGAATTTCATCTCTTGGGAATGTCCCCCCTCCATTTTATGGCTTTTCATTGCTGTTGCAGCCCCTTGTACAAAAGTGGTTTCTGAATAATAATATTATTTTACAATCTCTATAGTAACCATATTTACCTATTTTCAGAAATTTTCAAGAACTGAAATTAAAGAAACAGGCTTGAGAATTGCTTTATTTGCATAAATCTTTTTTTTAAATCAAAAGTATAAAAATTTAGAGTGATCGAGCAAGAAGGAACCTTCAGAATGTCTTCCCTATTCTTATCTACAAGCAGCCTTATCCTTAAGAAAGCTCAAGAAAATGAAATGCTGGCCTAGTTTGAAAGCCATTAAAATTATTTTCAAAACATTTCCTGCTGTCCTCCTTTCAAAATGTAGTAACTCATACTAGTGGGACTTGTTTATTAATATTTTATTTAATCTCTCACAGAAGAATATCCTATTTGAGAGAAGCACTATATTGTAACTTTGCCACTTCCTACTTACTCCTTGACCCTGGTTAAAGTAGTTTAACTTCCCTTAGCTATGATATTCACATTTCTAAATGGGGTAATACTGTTGTGAGCATTTGGTGAAGTAGTACCCGTAAGATGTGTAGCTATTACATTGCACTGAAAGCTTGTTTTAGGCTATATTTCTGATTGAAAGAGGGAAATAATTGGCAGTCTGGAAAAAGATAGAGCAGTAAGCGCAATGGCATTGATTCTCAAGATGTTAGGAGATAGTAAACTTTCCAATCCTAGACTGATTACTTGACTGATTACGTCCAGATTACTGACAAAATGTGCATATGTTGAGACTATGTTTGACAATCTTTGTGTGAGCTTGGAGATATTTTTGAAGTTAGGCAACAAATACATGATATTTGAAGAGCCATCTACAAAATCCTAATAGTATCATTGTGCATATAATGGTGTAGTATTGTCTTGATTCTAAATATCCTTAGCTGGATTTATAGATTAAGGGTAATACAATCAGAGTGCTAGTAAATGATTCATGAACAGTTTTTTATAAGAATACTGGTACCAAAAGAATCCATAAATGAAAGCACAAAATTGACAGAATGGAGAGGAAGAACCCGAGAATGTCTCCTAAGGTCCACTGTATATGCTATCATTGAACTTTGGATTTATCCCTGGGTTCTTGAAACCAAGTTGACAAAGAAGATAGGATCAGTTGCGTTACTAGAGTCTAAAACATGGCAGTAAATTGGTTCCTCAGGAGTTAACTTTCCCTAATGCTGATTTTTAAAAGAAATAAATCACATGGGAGCAAAAATGATGAGCACTGATTTAACAGACAGTTCCTGCAACATAATTTGTGAAGCAAATGCTGTCTTTTAAAGCAACCTTGGGGAAAAAGTCTGAAGGTTATCATTGTCAGTTCAGCAAAGGCATTTTTGGCAGAAAGCTAATATGGGCTGTGTATGTGAACTACATGTGGTTGTACTTGACTCAAAATATAGAGTACCTACAATACTGCCTCTACATCCTTCAGTGCTGTTCTTTCAGGTCACCTCTCTCAGTCAGAATTTTAGAGGACTTTGGTAACAGATTTGAGAAGGGACAAAAGTAGGATTATTTGAGACTTTGAGTTTTATCATGAATAGTGTTTGTGAATCAGCTAGGAGGGTAATGAAGTTCAACTCCTGTCAGGATAACCAGAGTTTCTATACCATGCTTCTTGAAGCTCGAGTTCGTTAGGAGTACCTTGGGGCACTTGGCTGGTAGGAAGGAAGAGAAATATTAAGAATGCGTTAGTCACTTTCATGTCAATGGAGCAAAATACCCAGCACCTAGGACCTGAAGGAGGAGGTGCTTATTTTGACCCACATTTCAGAAGATTCTGTCTGTAGTTTGCTCGTCCAAGGCAGAAATGCCATAGTGAAGGAAAGCAGCTCAACCCATGGCATCCAGGAATGAGAGACACACACACATATACACACACACACACACACACACACATATGAGAGAAAGACACACACACAAGGGAGGAGGAGGAGGAGGAGTGAGAGAGTGAGTAGTGAGTGCGTAGGAGACAAGAATACACCCTTCTAGTTCATGCTACCGGTAGCACACCTCTCCCTATACCTTCCTCCTAATAGTATTTTCACCTGATCTTAGCCAAAAGGCTGAGAAGCAACATAGCACTTTCAATAATGAGCACAATGGATAATCCACCAATAAGTACAGCACCCCTATGACCCAATCACACTCTGAAAGCCCCACCTTGGAACACGTGAGACTTTGTGGGGAGGCATTTTATATACAAATCATAACGTTAAGAGTAAGCAGTTCACTTTTTATTGATTCTGATATGTGGAAGTTTTGCAAAAAAATTGTATGGCAAATAGTAAAAGGTTGTTTGCTTGAAAATGTTTGAAAACTACTATTGTACTATGTGGCTAGAGTGATTTTGGTCTCATCACTTGTTACAGCAACTTTAAAAATTCACAATAAATTCTCATTGGTTTAGCAAGAACATTTTCTGAAGATCTAGTCAAATGAATTATTTCCTTGGAAATGCAAATGTACTATTTCCTTGTCAGAGTAGGAAATGGGCAAACAAATAAACAAAAAAGTATCAATTTCCTTTTGAAGAAAAATTTCCAAAGCTACTGATTTTAGCTTTAGAGTAATATACTAATCCATAATTCATTAGTTTTTTTTTTTTAACTTTGGCTGGAACACAAGAACAAAACATATTGTCAGAGCACTGTAGGGTAATTAAAATAGCACCTTATAGAAGCACACAGAAAAATAATTTTATTTCTAATTTATTTGCAACTAGAGAATGCTTGTAACTTATCCAGTTGTTTATGACAAACTTGTGACACTAACACACAGCCATGGTCCACCCAGTAGAGATCACCTGTTCTGTCTTGATAACATTGAGTATTTCAATGTAAAAAAGGCAAGCTTTGCACGAATAGTTCACAACTAGGTATCCATAGTGACACCACGTAGGTTATATCATAGCTGGTCACCCCCACTAGAGCTAAGGGCAATCTAAGGAAGGTAAAAAGCTATTTTTAATCTGCTTTGAAGGAAAAATTATAGATAAATGGATATAAGGCCTTTATTTCTATCCCTCTGGGCAAAGGTCATAATACACTTTCCCAAAGTCTGTATGTAAGCAGGTACAAATGTGTCAAGGGTTAAGAGAAATGGGGAAACAGTTGAATAAATTAATATAATGAAACAAATTCGCCATTAACCAGGAGGCATATGCAAAACATATAAATGAGAAAATGTAAGTTTTCTCCAAGGGTGGTGTGGCATACCTGTAATCCCAAGATTTAGGAGGCTGAGGCAGGAGGATCACAAATTTGAGGCTAGGCTAGGCAACCTGGAAAATTCAAAACTGGCCTGAATACATAGCAAAATCCTGCCTCAAAAAAAAAAAAAAAAACAATTATCTGAAAACTTCATAGTGTTTAATAGTATTTTGGTAAGTGAATTTCTGAATTCCC
>NW_022900924.1:29696178-29707300 GCF_012274545.1 Fukomys damarensis
CAGAGGGATGGCTGGGTCAAATGGAACCTCCAGTCCAAGCTCTTTGAGGTATCTCCATATTGATTTCCATAGTGGTTGCACTAGTCTGCACTCCCACCAACAATGGAGGAGGGTTCCTTTCTCCCCACAACCCCGCCAACATTTGTTATTTTGTGATTTCTTGATAGCAGCCATTCTTTGTGGGGTGAGGTGGAATCTCAGTGTTGTTTTCATCTGCATCTCTCGAATGACCAGTGATGTGGAACATTTCCCACAGAGTCTTTATATGTAATAAAATAACTACCTATTTGAGTTGGGTGTGATTGTACGTGCCTTAAATTCTAACTATCTAGGAAGCTGAGGGAGGAAGATTTCAAGTTTGAGGTCAACCTGGGCAACTTATTGAGATCCCCATCACAACAAACAAGCAAACAAAAGTATTTGTCCCACACCAAAACCTCCAGAAAAACATCTTTCATTTTCTATTTTTAACATTTGCGATGAGATTTGACTGCTATTTTGTGTCTTTTTCTTTCACATAACTTTTAGTCATGAACATTTTCCCATGTTAAATATTATTTGAAATTTGTTTAGTCTTTTAGGGCTATAAAGTGTTTTGTATTAAAGTTGTACTATAATTTATTCATGTTTCTCAATCATTGGCATTTTGAATTATTTCTGATATTTTACTATTATAAAATATCACCATCTTTTTACTTCTATTTTTGAGCTAATAATTTCTCAAAAATGAATTAATAAAAGTGGAACTAGACAAATTTTGGGATTTTTGATGTGTGTGCATAAGTGAGCATTCAAACTGGCCTTCTGAAAAAGCATATCAATTTGAAAAGCCATCAGCAATGTATTAGATTGCCTCAACTCATTGCTTTTTTTACTGTAAAACATTTACAACTCTAGGATCTGAATGGAAAATGTGTGTGTGTGTGTGTGTGTGTGGTTTCTGCCATGTGGCAGGTAAGTAGAAAGTAATCAACTCATTGAGATACCTACTGTTTTATTTGTAAAAATCATGAGATCTTTTATTTTTATCTTTTAATATTTTTATGAAATGACATTGAGTATATCTGGGGTTGGTTACCAAAACACAAAAAGTAAAGGGAACTAGGACCTAATTATGTGTTCAGCTGGTACTTTTGGCTTAACTATCAATCAGGCAGGTGTGTGGGGTGGTGTGAATATCGAGGCTTCTCATTTGAATGGACATTCCACGTGGGATGGCTGAGCAGTTCGATGGTGAGCTGAGCATTACACTAGAGAATCATCCTTGTTCTTAGTTGTAGAAGATAAATCAAGTTATTTTTAGTGGCTTAAATCTAGCGAGTTGGCATTGTTTCTTTTTGTTTGTTTGTTTGACAGGGTCTCACTATGTAGTTCAGACTGTTCTGGAACTCATTGTGTAGCCCAGGCTGATCTTGAACTCACAGCGATCCTCCTGCCTCAACCTCCCAAGTGCTGGGATTACAGGCATGCGCCAACTTGCCCAGCTTAGTTGGCATTGTTTCTTATTGAGAAGATGAATAGGTGATGATAAGAGCTCATCCTTAGGGGGCCGCTGTGATCAAGACATAACAATGAGTAAAACATGCACCCCATTTTGGTGGCACTCAGGAGATATCAGCAGATCTTACCCATTAGGACTTTTATTTGTTTATCTGCTTTTTAAATTTATGAGAATCATCCGCAAAGTTTCTTCTTATTGTGTAGTAAATAATCGGTTGAGAAAAATACCAGGCTTAGATAAATTTTCCTCCTCCTTCAGTTGAAGAGAAAGAATTTAGCCCAGTATTCTGAAAGGATCTTTTTGTAGCCATGTCATGTTAAAGGCATAAAGGCAAGAAGGCATCCAGGCCAATTATGATCTTCCATTGTTGTTGTTATTGTTTTTTTTTGGGGGGGGTACTGGGGTTCAAACTCAGGTCCTTGTGCTTGCAAGGCAGGCAGCAGAATCACTTAGCTAAACCCCCTGCCCAGATCTCCCATTGTTCTTTTCAGTGACTTCTTAGGCATCTTCTGACTTTTGTCTTTTCTACCCATCTCCTGAGATCTGGGTGATGTTCAAGTTTGCCTGGGCAGAACCTGTAGGCTCAGGTTGGTGAACTCATGATTAGGGTTGGCTGGTGTGAACTATGAGGGCACAAGACCAATTGCCCCTGAACATGTGCTGCTGATACAGGCAAGTCCTCTGAGCTTGTGAGCTCTTTGGGATTTCTCTGTTGAATGGGATTGTACTCTTTTAAAGGCACTTGGTCACACTACCTCGTGTGGGACACTGGAACAGCAATCATAAGTTACCAAGCTTGAAGCTGAATCTTTCCATTCTCCATAGGTTTTTAAAACAAGAGCTATCAGCTTAGAAAAAATAACAGTACAGTAGAACAAAAGAAAGAGAATATTATTGACAGAGACAAAATTTGATGTAGTCTGGCTTTCTAAAGGGTAAATAATATAAAAAGCAATATTGCTGGACATGTTTGGGCATGTTTGCCATTTCAGCACTCGGGAGGCTGAGGCAGGAGAATTGCAAGTTCAAGCTCAGTCTGAGCAATCTAAAAATTTAGTGAGAACTTGTCTCAAAATTAGTACCAAAAGCAATGCTGGGAATGTGTCTCAGTGCAAAGGCCCTGGGTTTAATTCCTAGTACTGAAAATAATAATATCCAAAAGAAAAACAAAATGTGTATCAAAAGTTTCTTGGGACATACCTTGAAGATTTTCACTCCTGATTATACAGAGGAAAATTACTGTGTTTCTAGGTTAGAAAAGGAGAGAAAACTGCCTTTAAATTGTAGTGTGAGGACCGTGGGTTGGATTGAGGAGTGATGTTCTACTCTAGTAGGATAGTCAATCTTTGGAAAGGGCTAGCTTAGGAGACAGTGCAACCCCAAAGAGGGGCGGCAGAGGTACAGGTAAACCCGGTTCTGAATGCATTGATGTCAAAACCTGGGGAAAACTGTTGGCAGAATTATGTGAAAAGTGATGGGCAAGCCATGGCTGCAGAAAATTTGTGGGACCTTTTTAGAATGTCAGAAGAATAGCAAAGAATCACTAGGCTGGACCAAAGGGAAAAAAAAGAGGAAAAGAAAAAAAATATCATCTCAGGTACAAAGAAAAAGTAGAAGAGCTAATGTACTCCAAAATATCGAAGAATCAGGGGAGGAACTGACTAGATAAAACATTGTGGAAAGAAGAGGAAAAGGTGAGCAATTAAAATGTATGCCTGCTATGCTTACAGGAAGCATTATGTGATTGTAGAAGTGCTTTGATTTTATGGCTAGAAGACATGAATAAAATGTAAATAGCTCTTTTATTTAAAACATTTCAAGTTATTATCTACAAGAGTATTAAACAGTGATTGATTTTTAATTGAGCTACTAATGGGCCTTCAGATTGAAGGCTAAAATCAATGGTCTCCAAAAGTCAGTTCTTAAATTATGATTCCCTGATAATTATTGAGATATTTGTCAATGTTGAGTTTTAAGGTTCCCAGTGCATATGATTATAATTAAAGAAATAATTTAGTAACTGTTCTGAAAGAAGGCATGGGATACAAAGGATTTTAGTGAAATGTGGTTTGATTTTAGGAACTTGCAATGGACACAGGAGGATTTGATGGTAACAGACCCAGTAAGGTGTGTGTGAGCAGTACATCGTCATCGCCACCAGAGCAAGGCAGGTGGAAGTGATTTGCACTGCAGGATGACATGTGAGGCTTTACTGGATGTAGGGCATTTGGGTTAAGCCTTGAAAGGTCAATAGGGCTTCTGACTGATGGAGACAGAAAGGCAGAGTGGAGGAAGTCTTAAGCACAAGAATATAGGTGGTAATGCATAGAATCTGGGAGGAATAAAGTGTGTTTTCTGAAAGCCAGCAGAGGCTTTTCAGGAGCAAATAGCTGTTACCAAAGCTTGAAGAGGTGATGTTGTGGGAGGAGAGAGCTGGGCAGTGAGTGCATTAACGGAGAGATGATGACAGCTGTTCCTAGGCGAGCAAGCAAGAAAATGGAAAATGAAGGATTCATGAGAGGCAAACTTAAGGAAGGCCTGAGTAGACTCAGAGAGAGAATTCAGACACAGCACAATGACGGTGGAATGTCAAGGTTACTGAAAAACTGGAGAGAATTATCTGATGAATCATGGGCTTCTGTCCCCTTTTGTTTCTTCCTTCTACACTGCCTACTGAGTCCCTGTTTTGTGCCTGGCTTTGTGCAAGGTAACATAATGAAGAGAAATACAAACATGGAAAAAATGCCTTTGCCCCTTAAGTGCTTATCATCTAATTTGAGGAATAGAACCTCTCTGTAAACACGAAATACTAAGCACAGAGTTAAAGATAATATAATGCGAATTAAAAAGAGAAGAACAGGGTGTTGGGATTTCTGCCCTGCAGAAGCTAATCTTAGGTGCAAATATGCAAAGTGTACAACGGGTATCAGGTAATAAATGAGGTCAGACTCACCATTTCTGGTTCCAAGTTGCTATTAACAGATTTCTCTTTCAGGTATTCTTAAAGATGTTCACATATCCCCATGTGTTGTCACCCACATATTCAGAGATCAGAGCAATGTTAAAAAAGTTTATGACAAATGATTCCTGCCCTCTTGTTATTTATTGAAATTTCTTACCCCTAGGAATTACTTTGTAGATGCTTCTTTCTGAAAGCTTTCTTATATTTCAAAAATATTTGTTGAACTAGTGAATAGGGTGACTTTCCCTTTTACTGAACCCAAGCTTTCAAATACAGTACTTCCAGATGGAATGAAACCTGCAGAAGATTTTAGGGTTGGGCTGTCTTAGGTTGGGCTGTCTTAGCACAGGATTCAATCTTGAATTTTCATATTTTGGAGTTGTGAACTCGCCCATTCGCCCACTTGTTTAAAGTCTTTGTGACTTTAGTAGAAGCTGTAAGATTTTATTCCTGGAGTACAAGTTTCAAATATCTTAAAAGAATCTAAAATGGGCTGGTTATTTCATACCACCCTCTTAATAGCACCACAGATAAAATACCGGTATCTTTTGTTGCCATCTGTTTTCTAGTTTCTGGGTCTGTTTTTATTTCATGTTTCTATTCTGTTAAAAATTCGATTCTATTTATACAAAGTGTATATAGTTGGAAATGAGAGATTTTTTTTTACATCTTTCTATACTTTATGAGACAAATTTCTCGATCACTTCGGAAGATACAGTTGTGAAATTTCAACATGAAAACCAAAAGCAAAGAAAAGAAGAATGTATTTGCCAGATGGAGTACACCTCACTGTTCTTTCCAAGGCTGGTGGTGAGGGCCACTTGATAGGAAAAGCCTCCCTGTGGTATCTAGTCTTCTCTGTGCACTCAGGGTAAACACAGGCTTCAGAAGAAATATCGTCCATAGAAGTGAGGGAGTGGGGGCCCTGGAAGGCTTTTTTTCACCCTATCTCTACTCTTTTGGGGCTCACTTCTCTAATTAAACTTGGTGTTTTGGAAAAGAGAACATGAATTCAGAATATGGTAATAAATTATATCCTTGCCTCAGATGGAATTAAAATGACTTCAGACTTGAAATTTCCCTGCCTCTGAAAACTTAATTTGATATTTTCTGTTACACACGAAGTAGTGATTTGCAGAGGCACAGACTGTAAGATTAATTGAGGCAGCCATCTCTTCTGGTGCATCTAATCTTACATCTAATTATCTGATCATCTGAATCGCAAATACAGTAGTTAAAGGGTATCTGCTGAAAGGGCAGCCTTAAAATGTAAATATTAAAAAGGAGTGCTCTGGTTTTCAGGAAACAGACATGCAGACTTGTAATAGCCCTTATGTTATTTGTGACATGAGGGCAGCAGGTCACATAAAAATGTGGTTATATCGCTCTATCACTAAAATGTGAAGATACTTCTGAAGTCTGTACTGGGCTTGTTTTGACAATTAACCTCCATTAGTATTCTAGACCACATAAGCGCGAAACTCTTAGAAGGCTCTCTTTTCATGAATGTACTGTCAAATTGACTTCATCATTTAAATAGGACTGTAGTCACAGTAAATGATGAGTTGATATTTATACAAAGCATAACCTTAATTAAAATATTATGAGCAATTAAACACAATGTTCATGGAATTATTGTACATTTATATGTAACAGAGTAAAAACATTGCATACGACTGTTAAGCTTTTTGTATGAATCTAATTAACTTTGACAGGCTTTGGGCTTTTCTCCCTCATATTTAGAAATGCTGTAGATAAATATACTTGCATCTGGAAAACTTCAAACAGTTTTGATGCACATTTCAGGTCTGACTTAAAATACATGTATTGAGACTGCCTTAGATACAGAGTTGATAGACTTGTGGTACATTACTTCTTGTAGCAGGAAGGCATATGGGCCAGAGAGTTCAGCTGTAGTGGCTATAGTTCAGCCACTAGTGGGTATTCTTTTTGTCACAATTTAGTGTCAAGTGGTCACTGCTGTGATCAAGTCTTTGTATATTTGGCTCTTGTTAAAGCTAGAGAAGTGATAAAGTGAACTCACACTGCTGATTCCCTGGGAGGCAATTAGGAGGGAGGTATTTCTCTCTCTTTTTACACTTCTGTAGCCTTCAGAGAATAGGCATGTCAGGAGTGAATCCAGGTTTCTGTGGAATCCCAGTGTCTTCTTATGTTTCATTAGTGCTATGGTTTGACTGTTCCCTTCAAATCTTGTGTTGGTATTTAATTGCCATTGTAACAGTTTTAAGAGATGGGACCTCTCAGAGATGATTACGTTTTCAGGCCTCAGTCTTATGGTTGGATTAATGCTGTTATCACAGGAGTGCTTAACCATCAAGCCAGTGGATTCCTGATGTGAAAGATGAGGTTGGCCTGATTTTTCTTTCTGTTAGCTGTGTGCTTATTTGCCTTTCTGCCATGTTGTGATGCAGCATGTAGGTCTTGTCCAGATGTCAGCACAGTACCCTTGGAATTCCCAGCCCCCAGAACTGTTAGCCAAGTAATTCTGTTACAGAAGCAGAAAATGGATGAATACAATAAGTGAAGAGTAATGTCCTCCTGAGAGCTTTGTATTCTGACATTATGATTGTTGGAGTTCCTGTTCTCTGTCTTTGTCTCTCTGACTCTGTCTCTATCTCTGTCTCTGTCTCTCTGGGTTATTGAGGATTGAACTCAGAACTTACACACTGAACTATATCCAGGTCACCCTCCTTTTAAGACCAGATAAAAAGGTCTCAACAAGTCTCTGAATTGCCTGGGCTGACCTCAAATCCTACCTCAGCCTCCCAGAGTGCTGAATTATAGACACGCTCAACCACATCTGATTCTACTTTACCCTTAATTCCCCAAAACCCCAGTAAGGATCAGCCCTCTGAAGAATCTAGGAATTTCCCTAACAATAGTGAAAACAAACACAGTAACCACACCAGTTTATTCAACACCGACCATTTAGGTGGACTGCATATATTATTTTAATTAATCTTTACCCAGATTCTTTAAAGTAGATGCAGTGTTCAATTTAATGATGAAAAATCATAGCTTAGAGCATTTTATTGTCATTCTCAATGGCGCATAGCTAGAAAATATTAGTGCTATTAAAATGAAACTGGACCAAATAAATTGGCATTGAATACTTAACGAGATCAAAGTGAAAATGTAATACTATATATAACAATATAAAAAACATGGGCCTCTTTAGAGAACAAATAAAGAAGAATAAGTATTCATATACAGTAGTACCTCGGTTCATGAATTTAATTTGTTTTAGGATTTTCAGGGACATGGATACATTTGTGTTTGTGTGGAAAGTGGCCACAGCTGTTTTATGATCCAATGTAGGGTTTATGAAATGAAGCAAAATTTTGTTGAACACTTTTGTTTGTGAATGGAATTGTTTGGGAACAGAAACATCCTGAACCGAGGTACCACTTGCTGTCTGACTTGTCTGTCTATCCATCTGTCTATCCTTTGAGTAGAGATCATATTCAGCTTAATATAACTTTTATGATAAAATATTGCTAAAATTTTTCTATTTATCATTGGTTATTGTTAATCACTTGCTGGGCTTAATTTGTAAATTAAATTTTATCATAACTATGTATATAGGAAAAAAATAATAGAGTTTGGTACTGTGGTTTCAGGCCTTCACTGAGGGCCTTGGAACATATCCTGTTGGATAAAGGAGTACTACTCCATGTATATACATAGATGTGCAGATAAAAGAAACTGGAGATGAGTGCATAGGATGGTTGGCAGTGGTTATTTGGAGGTGGCTGAGCAGGTGGAGGACAAGGTAAAAAGATACTCAGGTTTTGTTCAGCAATATCTTTCTGTTTAAATTTTCAATGCATGTGTTGCTTAGATAATTACATAAAGATCAAGAAAACACTTTTTTGTTTTAATTTTATTGAGTTTATTGGTACATTTTAGTACAGTTACATTCATTGTTGGGATCATGTACCTCTACATGGCAAGTCTTGATTCTCATTTTTTCCCCTTACCTCTGCCCTCCCTTCACCCCCTCCTCTCCTCCCCATCTACAAACACTTTATTTTCATCTTTTCATTCTCTCACATTTTTTTCTTTTCCCTTTTTGTTCTTCCCCTACGCATCACACCTTCCCTACACCTTTAGCTCCTTTCTTCAAATTTCTAAATGGCAGTAATCTTATTAGAATCTTATGCCTTGTTGCAGAATATTCACACCAGGGAAACTATTTGGTATTTACACATGTGTGACTTATTTATTTCACTTAGGAGTATATCTTCAATATGTATCCATTTTCCTATGAATGAATCTATTCTCTCGCTCTTTATGGCTGAGTAATATTCCATTTTATAGAAAAACCACAACTTCTTTATCCAGTTTCCAACGGATGGGCAAATAGGCTGTTTCCAAGATTTAGCTATTACAAACTGTGCCGCTATAAACATGGGTGCACATACTTCTCTGTGATATGATTCTTTTAGTTCTCTTGGAAAGATACCCAACAGAGGGATGGCTGGGTCAAATGGAACCTCCAGTCCAAGCTCTTTGAGGTATCTCCATATTGATTTCCATAGTGGTTGCACTAGTCTGCACTCCCACCAACAATGGAGGAGGGTTCCTTTCTCCCCACAACCCCGCCAACATTTGTTATTGTGTGATTTCTTGATAGCAGCCATTCTTTGTGGGGTGAGGTGGAATCTCAGTGTTGTTTTCATCTGCATCTCTCGAATGACCAGTGATGTGGAACATTTTTTCATATATTTTCTTGCTGCTTTCACTTCTTTGTATGAGAAATGTCTGTTCATTTCGGATGCCCATTTTTGGATCGGGTCTTTATATTTGGGGGGACTGATTGTTTTGAGTTCTTTATATATCCTTGATAATAGTCCTTTGTCTGAGGTACAGCTGGTAAAAATTTTTTCCCACATTGTAGATTGTCTCTTAGTTCTGCTAATGGTTTCTTTTGAAGTACAGAAGCTTTTTAGTAAGATGAGATCCCAGTTGTTGATTCTTTCTGCTAGTTCCCGTGCTACTGAGGATTTGTTCATAAAGTCTTTTCCTATACCAATGTCTTCCAGAGTTCTGCCTAACTTACTTTCCAGCAAGTTTAATGTTTCTGTTTTAATATTTAGATCTTTAATCCATTTGGATTTTAATTTAGTGCATGGCGAAAGATAAGGGTCTAATTTTAATCTGTGGCAGGTTGATATCCAGTTTTTCCAACACCATTTATTAAAGAGGCTATCTTTCCTCCACTGAGGATGGTGAGCTCCTTTGTCAAAGATGAGGTAGCTGAGTACATCTGCATTTGTTTTTGTGTCTTCCAGTCTGTTCCACTGATCCTCAGGCCTATTTCTTTGCCAGTACCATGCTGTTTTTATCACAGTGGCTTTGTAGTATAGTTTCAAATTGGGAATTGTTACACCTGGTGCCATGTGACTGTTGCCTATAATGGCTTTTGCTATTCTAGGTCTCTTGTGGTTCCAAATGAATTTTTGGATTCTTTTTTCTAGTTCTGTGAAATATAGTGTTGGAATTTCAATTGGCATTGCATTGAATGTATATAGCAGTTTTGGTAGTATGGCCATTTTCACTATGTTGATTTTTCCTACCCAGGAGCAGGGGATATCTTTCCATTTTTTTATATCCTCTTTGATAAGAAAACACTTTTGCTGCTAACCTAAACGCCTAAAAATAAAGCCATCATAAAGGAGAGTGGTGACAACACTGATTTCAAGTGGGCTTGACTGACTCTCTAACATTTGTGCTTTATCAACCAAAATGTGTGGCCTTTAAAAATGTATATTAGTGATTAAAACATCCCATGAAAAGGGATACCATCATCTGATATCCTCTTCTTCCTTACAAAGCTCTTCTTATTATATACAAAGGACTGGTGAATATATCAGAATTTCATTTTCACTAAATTTAAATTAAACAGTATAGACTGAGCATCTGTGACATACCAGC
This sequence comes from Fukomys damarensis, assembly GCF_012274545.1. Lineage (NCBI taxonomy): Eukaryota > Metazoa > Chordata > Mammalia > Rodentia > Bathyergidae > Fukomys > Fukomys damarensis. The sequence goes on from NW_022900924.1 coordinate 29,706,600, forward strand.
AGCACTGTGAAGTCCTGAGGACTTGCAGAAATACATTGGAGGCTCTGCCTATGTGTGTGAAAAGCAGATGAACAGACAGACTAGTATCCAGACAAGTGACACACAGAGCCCAGGGCTGTACATGTGGAGATCTGGGAGGAGCAGTGTGCATGGGGCTTGAAGGAGGGCAAGATTATTTGGAAGACCAGAGCTTACATAAAACTTTGTTACCCAGCTGGATGTCGAGGGGTTGGCCATGACAGAATACACTAAGATGTTGCTTGTATTTTCAAAGGCCATGTATTGTAGGGAAAGAGAAAATTAAAACACAGGAAAATGATGCAAAGCAAGAAAATCAGGGTTAGTATGCAACTGACTGCTAAGTGAGACAGGTTAGGCCCTATGTGAAACAAGATGAAAAAGAATTGACACTGTCAGTGAAAATTGTAGAAGGTTTCATAAGGAAAAAATATATAGTGCCAGCAGTTTGTCAGTTTAGCAATTACTCTGTGAAATAAGAGTGGCTAGAAATCTTGTTTTGCACTTTGAAGTTGGCCTATTCTCTGACTCTTGTTCGGAAAACTAATAAAATAACAGACCCATTCACACAGCTGATGCATTTAATTAGTAAATTCATTTATACATGTCTTTAGTACATTTATATATATCAGTATTATCTATAATATATTATTAATATTAGATATAGAATACATTTTTAATAT
>NW_022900924.1:29707332-29710215 GCF_012274545.1 Fukomys damarensis
ATATATATATTTATACACTAAGGCTTTAAACAGAGAATCAGGTACATTAGGGAGTTTCTTGTAAGATGGACTAAAGTTGACTTCTATATCCTTCTAAGTACATTAACACAGAATATTCTATTAAAATACTTAACACAGAGTATCCCACTCTAGATGCTTCATAAGATTTGTTCTCTTTCTTCTTCAAAAAGTTTTAGTGATTTAAACTAGGAATGTTGCCAGATGGTGTGGTGTCTGTTAGTTCCTGACTCTTTCTGTTCCACCTAACGAATTGACTGGAACAACAGTGAACAGATAGACACAACTTCTATTTAAAGCAAAGGAAGAAAAGGGAAGAGTGAAGAAAAGAGGAAGAAGAGATGCGTTCTGCAGGTAGGATGGGTCCCTGCAAAAACAGGAGGATGGCAGAACAGGAAGAATGCTGTGCTGGTGAAGTCAATGGCCGCTGTCTTTTTTTGCGGGGGCGGGTGTTGAGACAGGGTTTCACTGTGTAGTTGAGACTGACCTGGAGCTCACTATGTAGCCCAGGCTGGTCTCCAACTCACAGTGATCCTCCTGCCTCAGCCTCTCAAGTGCTGGGATTACAGGCGTGCACCACCACACCCAGCAGGCCACTGTCTTTTATGCCCTCTCACATCTGGTCCATTGGAAGTTGTTCTGCCCACTCATCCTGGCCCTGATTGACAGGTCACATAGTGTCATTCGGCCTCAGCTCCAGATCAGGTTATGTCCTATTTTCCAGTCAGCCTGTCATGGCCTAATCTCCTGACTCATTCCCTCTTGCAAGACATAAATCCCAGTATTTCTAGAAGGGTTGTTGAAGGAGTGCAGTTTCAGTCTTCAGATAGCTACTTTTTGCTGCAAAGGACTGCAGGCTCTTCCTACAGGCACTCTGTAGCTTTTAACTACCTTAGGATGACAGGCTCATTGGGCGAACTGAAGGAAACCAGAGTTAGTGTTTGTATAAGGTAATGAAAAGGACTGGTGAATCTGGCAGAAGCCTGTGGAGACAAAGATGGATGTTAGGCTACAAGTACATATTTATGGTGACTCTATTTACCTGTATTTGAAGCCAAACTGAGGTCCTGTGTATTGAAGTGGAATCTCAGGTCTTCTAGAGGCTCATGGGAGTAGCATTTTTCTTTTGGTTGGTTCTCTTCTTCAGATATTTCAGGTGGACCTGGCTTTATCCAAGAGAGGTGGATAAACTATTTATTCCTATTATTCCACTGCAAAGGGTATGACAAGGATCACTAAAAAGGTGCCCTTCCATTTTGGTTTTAAATTTCTATAGAGGTTCCTTCTTTTCAAGTTTTAGCAAGCATCCAGTCTGCTGAGCAGACAGCAGATGGCTCCCCTGGGCCAGGAGCTACTGGAGTTGGTTTCCAGACAGTTGTAAAGGTGGCAATTAGGACCACTGTCTATTTAACTCCCTCTGCAGTGGCAGGTGGGTAAAAGCTAATTGCTATTTTTCCCCCAGAATATATCTCACTCTTCCACACAGGTTTTAACAAGAAAAGTGGGTTAGGCTTACCAGGGTCACTGTAGGTACAGAGTGGGCCAGATTTATAGACCCATCAGGTGATCGCAAGTGTCTTAGTCCTGTGGAAATTAAAGAATCATGAAGGGTTTCCTTGGGGTGGGTTATAACTTCAGGGATTTGGAACAAGACCAGGGTCTTGAGGGGCTACAAGTCTGTATATCTTGTTTTTCTTTTAGCTATTTGATTTCCCAGAGAGACTCTAGACAAATCCCTTTGGTGTCCTTTGTAATGTATGACAGTGACCTGTTTGTGAAGACCGACTACCTCTAAAGGTAGCAGTCTATCGCTTATTGAAAAAAGGAAGAGGAAATAAGATCGAGAAGAAAGAAACAAAGGAAAAGGCCAAGAAAAAGTATGGGCCACTTTGCATACCCTAGTTTTGGGACTCTTCCAGAGATAGAGACATGAGAGCCTGAACATAAGGGATTTCATTCCACAGTCAATGCTTTTTGCAGAAATGACTTAACTGAAAAGAAGTGTCCTTATTTAAACTATAGTTTTGTACCCATCTCTTTTCATTTTCTAGGTTATATTGGACCCAAACTATATTGCAATAGTAGATGAGATGTTCCTTCTTCAGATTTGCAGTCTCTTTTTTTCCACTGTTGAAGGATTCGGCCTAATGGTGAGGTTATTAGGGTCTATAAGGTGCTTTTCAGGAATTCCTGATGATGCATCTTGAGGTCTACAAAGAGAGAAAACTAGGTCTAGGTTGCTTCAGAGAGTGTGTCCCGCAGAAGGTGAGACTTACTGGATAGATAAAACACCCTTTATGGTACCAAAAGTACTTCCTAAGCAGCTATCTCTGCTTGAGGTTCTGTTGGTTGGTACGGGTAGGTTCCTTGATTAGTGCAGCCCCCAGGACTCTTTCTGTCTTGGGACTCTATACTGTGGCCCACTAACTGCTTTAGTGGAAAGGTGGAGCTTGAGGGGCCTTCTTAGCCACTTGAGTAGATCAGGGTAGATCCTGCCCAGGACACCCCAGCTGTCTGGGAGACGACCCCCTTGCACTCATCCATTAATGCTTTGGTAGTTTCTTTAAGGTAGTTACTTTAGGTAGTTTCTTTACCTGACTCTTTGAAAGGATCAAATGCAAGTCCCTTGTATTTTCTGCAAGTAAAGGCTTTAGCTCTTGTCTGTAAGAGTGAAAAAGCTGAGAGGCCCTACCATCCAGATCTGTTCACAAGACTACAAGAATAATATAGAGTTTTTAAAAATCCCCTTCCTCATACCTTTAAATTGCAAGAAACTGACAAATACAACGGTTAAAAGAATCTGTAGCAAATTCTTGATGCAAGGTGATAGAGTGTGATACATCTTTTTTTTTTTTTTTTTTTTTT
>NW_022900924.1:29716518-29729764 GCF_012274545.1 Fukomys damarensis
CCCCTCTGGGGTCCTTGGGTCCTTCCTGGGTCTGTTGTCGCGCAGGCCGGGAGCTCACGCGCACGCCGCCGGGTGATCGCAGACAGGCAGGTAGGCAGGCAGCTGAAAAAACCCCCCTCTGGGGTCCTTGGGTCCTTCCTGGGTCTGTTGTCGCGCAGGCCGGGAGCTCACGCGCACGCCGCCGGGTGATCGCAGACAGGCAGGTAGGCAGGCAGCTGAAAAAAACCCCCTCTGGGGTCCTTGGGTCCTTCCTGGGTCTGTTGTCGCGCAGGCCGGGAGCTCACGCGCCGTGATACATCTTTAATCTGTATGCCTTTGTCACTTGAAGAGCAGGAGACTGATTTTTTTGTCCTGAGGAGGAGGTCAAGGAGACCTCCCAGGGAGGTTGTCTTTATTAAGCAGGTAGGAGAGACCTGTCTTCTCCTAGCAATATTCTCAGAATTTATTACAAGGGCTGGTGTGTTGACAGCACTGTTACAGTTGTTTGTTTTCTCCTGGAGGCACTGTCGCAGCTTGTGGAAAACGAACCTCAAACAGTAAAACTGTTTTCCTTTCAGTGAACTTGTTTCAGCCAATTTGTAGTCGTCCCCCCCACCCCCGTCCCCCGCCCCGGAGCCAGTAACAGTGAAGTCTTATGGCCACGGTGTCCATTTGCAAGGGTCATAGAACTATGGTTGAATCTGAAGTTTATGTGATTGTACATGTTTCATGTGTACAGATGAAGCAGCACACCTGGAAAACTAGAGAGAGCCCAATCTCTTAATTAATATAAAGTGCTTTTTGAAGATTTTGAGTATTTCTACTGTATTTAGAAAACTCAATTTCCTTAACAGTACCTTTTGCATAAGAGAAAAGCAGACAGGAGGGAAAGGTCCACTTTGCATGTCTGTTGTAAAGCATAATGTTCTAGAAACACAAGGAAATACTTGCATATCAAGTGACTTAAGACCCTCTACTCTCAACCACAGCTATGCCTATTGTCCATGAGTGGCCCTCCAAGAGACACAGGACCCTTTTCTCAGGATTCAAGTTACTTAAGCAAGAGATTCCCTTTTTTAAAAAAATTGAGTTTATTGGTAATTTTAGGGATACAGTACAGTTACGTTCATCATTGGGATCTTGTACCTTTACATGACAGGTCTTGGTTCTCATTTTTCCCCTTGTCCCTGCCCTCCCTTTGCCCCCTAAGCAAGAGATTTCTTAGAAATCAACCTGAGGGACAGCAGGAAGGAAAGATTCTTATCAAGGAACTTAGGGCCACTTTTGGCACTAGATACAGACTAGGTTTTCAATTGTCAGGCTCAGAAGAGTCCTACATCATTTTAAAACTGTGTTGGGTCCCAAGCCTTTTTAAACTCAGCAGTTTAATTCTGCTGGCATGAGGCCATTTTTTTTGCCAAAATCAATGGCCAAATTAGGCTGTGGAGTGGTCTACTCCCTCGAGTCCCAAACGCAACTGGCACTGCCCCTTGAGTTCAACTGTGAGGTGCATCTCCAAGACACACTATGGTTTTCTGGGCATCACTTGGCCGGATATATTGTCATTTTTCTTTTAGTGACTCTCCTGGTTGGCCAGGGGAGAAGTGGCGGGGCAGAGGCAGTGTTAGCCTCAGAATCTGTCTGGTAGTGGACAACTGTGAATATGCACTCCCAGGCTTTTCAAAAACAGAAACTTTTTACCTTAAATAGTTTTTAAACTCGTAGCTGTCTGTGACCAGGTGACAAACTGAGCAAGAGTAGAGGTGTGGCACAGAGAGAGGAAGACAAGTGCACAACATGGTATCGATGGTGACAATTTGAATAAGTAGCCACATTTGGACCACAGTGATTTTAATGTAGTATTGAAGAAATCCCTGAGCAAAATAAAGAGACCATCATGGCAGTAACACTGGGTCTGCTGCACTGTCTCTCCCTCTTTGTTGGTCTGTGATATGCTTTTGGGCGTGTCCAAGAGGAATGGTCAATAAAGCCAGCTCGAACTCCAGTCCCGTGGTGGCAGAGCTGCAGTGGACAAGGAGACAAGGTGGATGGACTTGAGGACCTGGACGCTGTCTCACTCTGTAACCCTTGACCAGAACGGTGGGATTACCTTTGCTGGAGACTCCAGGTAATGACAGAGTATGGATGAATACTCAGTTCGCTCAGGCCGACCCTTCCAGTGTTACAGGGTAGTGCCACATCTGAGGAGGTGCTCACAGTGGCAGGTGAAAAGCAGGTGTGGACCTTAATGTTGGGAAAATCGGTTCTGAGTTCTGTTCTTTAGCCTGCTTCTCCCTGGATGCTGTGTCCTCTCAGCTCAATACCTGGAATTGTCCCCTAGCTCTGGGCGCCATCGGGTCAGTGCCCGAATCCCAGGTGAGAAGCAGAAGAGAAACCACACAATCGTGGCACTAGACAGTGTTTTACAGATGAGGAGAAACCCCAATAGCAATGACTGTTCAGTTAGAGTGACAGTTGAATGTGTGTCCTCTGCACAATGTTTTCACTTGATAAGGAGTGTGACCTGTGTTCCTGTCCCAGAGGATGCTGCAGTGCTTCTGTAGAATGCTGGCAAGGACTTCAGCAGTCCCCACGGGGGTGTACTGGGTGTAGGTTGACGGCTCTGGCTGGCATGAGACAGTGCAGTGCTGTGGTCATGCGTTGGTGGACAGAGAAGACTTCCTCAGTGCAGATACCTTGGGGATCCTGGCTCAGTAGACGCTGGGCAACACGGTAAGGTTGACTCTGCCATAATCTGTATCTGCCACCACCACCAGAGCTGTTCTTGGCACCTTCCCCACTCTGGTGTGTTGAATACCTACACTACAGGAAGGCCTGGAGGACACCACAGGACTGATGTCTCCCTGTGCATACCCCAGTGCTGGAGGGTGGGCCAAGTGTTTGTTCTGCTCTTCTGGTGGCAGATAGGTCACACCGTGGGTCTTGGGTTATGGTTGCCATGTTATAGCTGAGTTCCCTCGGTCCACAGTAATATTCTTCCTGGTTCACTCTTCCAGGGGAAGCACCACAGAAAGGAATTGATAGTTCCGTGTTTCTGGCCCTGCCCATCCCCTGAGGGGAGAAGGACTGAAATGGACAGCTCTGAGCTGCCAGCTTTGCCCATTTCCCAAGTCCCAAGAATGACTGGAACATCGTACCTCCGGGAATCAGCCAGAGTGGTGGCATGGCCTAGCAGGAAGCAGCTGTGGTTTCCCAGACTACTATGCCCTAATCTCCCACCTCAGGAGAATGCAAGAAAAACTCAGGGAAAGGAGCTAAAAAAAAAAAGCGAAAACTTTGAGGGTGGCATATTTGGAAAAAGATTTTTCAGCTGGGTGTGGTGGCTCTCACCTCTATTTCCAGCACTCTGGGAAGTTGGGGCATGAGGATCAATAATGAATTTAAGCCCACCCTAGGAAATTTAGTGACTTAGACTCTTTTTCAAAATAAAAAAATAGGGTACTGGAGATTTATGTCAGTGTGGAGGCCCTTGGTTCATTTCCCAATACTAAAAAGACAGTGAGTCTCAACAGCCAGTTCCTGCCAATGTCTTAACTTCTTCAAGGGAAAATGATAATGTAAGTATATTAAAAATCCACATGCATTTAGGGCAAAACAAATATGCTCTTAAGGATCTGAGAAGGGTATTTCCTATAAAATATTCTACAGGCATGGTGTATAGCTTAGGTACAGAGTGCATATCTAGCATGTGCAAGGCCCCAATTTTGACCCTTAGCACTGAAAAAAAACAGGATATGAACTTATTTCTATGTTTTGTTTTTAATAGACAAAATGTTATCAAACAAGCAAAAATCTTCAGTCTGACTTATATTGAAGATCAAACTTGACCAAACTTTCTGCATTTTCTAAAATAATTATTCTAACTGCACTCTCACCATACACAATCTGTAATATAGAGAATGTATAAAAACAAATAAAGACTTGTAGTTTTACAAACAAAAAAAAGGAAAGAACAAAACATGTTAGCATTTTACTCCAATTCTGGTCTTGTTTGTGCTTATTTATAATACAGGCATTGCATTATTGCATGGCATCATGCTGTTTAGAGTCAGTTGCTTTTTTTTTATTGTGACTTAGTGTGCAACTGTTATTCCTTCTCACTATATTCCTGAGAATAGGCCATAGACAAAAGGCATCTGTGAATCTGATTTGACTCCACACACAGAAGTCTCTCTCCTTCATTGTCACTCTTGGAAAGTGGGAGATGAAGTCTGGCAGGGGAGGATTTCAGCTCTGTGCCTGGGGTCAGACTATGGGAGCAGCTGCTCAGTCTGGGAACAGATCATCACAGCTGGCTGGTGCACTGGATCTTGAATGTCTGACTGGATGGGGTCAGAAATAGGGAGCAATTTGAGATAATTGGCATGTGTCCTGAGATTTTGAACAAGGAGAGCAATAGGTTAGGGCTCAGTGTGACCCAAAGGTGATGGGCCACTGGGCCAGAGACAGAAGCAGAAGGAAGGAGAAAAAATATCAAGTGTATCTGCAAATGGAGAAAATTTACCTTCAATAATCTTTTCTTTCTTACTGAAGTTCTATGGGTATTATGGGGTCTGAATGTGTTTATGGCTGACCTTGGGGTTTAATGTCTCTCTGAAGGGTTAGGATGGCAATATGTTTGCAAAGGGAGAAAAGAAGTTTATCGTAGCACTGTTTTGGTTTGCTTATATGCATTATCTGGTGAAGTTTGGGAGAGTCTGGTGGAAATTGAATGTGGGGATTAAAGAATACTTTCTCCAGCCTCCCTTGATACCCTTATTGATTATTTACTTGGAACTCAAGAACTCCATTTAGTCCAGAACCCTTGGAGCCTTGTTTGAGGGAAGGCTCTTGTCATTTGAAATGACTAAGGTGCCATGAATTGTGATCCTAGAAACTCACATCTGTCGAGTTGGATGACTGACTACAGATACTTTTTTATTCAGTGCATATTAAGTACCAACCATATGTGTTCTACACAGAGAAGAATGCTATACATGATACTATGGATTTATATAAATGGTTTTTGTCCCCAGGAAATACAGCATATGGATAGGTATAATTAGAAAGAGATTAATATAAATCTTAGAGGTGATGGTTGGATCGTACTGCTTGTCTAGTCATGGGAGATGCATATTGAGTAGATCCTAGTGAATAACCATTGAATAATCATGTTATATTTTCCTATTTACTATAGCCTTTACTTAAAAGCTGAATTTTGCATAGCTTCTCATATTTGTGTGTTAAAATATGAGAAGACACATGGCTATTGTTTTGTTACAGTGGGCTTTTGCTGGAATAGTCCTTGATATCTTCTTTGTTCTTAATGCAACATTCTGTATCAGTTGTATTCCATTAAACCAGGAACTTAATTTAAGCATTTGCCAATTTTATTTTTCCTCTAATGGTCTTAAAGGCTGGTTTCAGGATTGGATCAAAAGGCCAAGAGACACTGAGATGAGACAGAACCCACGGAGCAGTAATTTCTTAACTCTAATAAAAGTGAGCATGGATATTGGAGTATTTGTCAGGCTTTCCATATGACCATATGCTTAACATTTCTGAATTTGAGAAGATGGTCTTTGGACATGCTTCAGTTGAGAAAAATATACATTTTATGGTTGTAATGAAAATCACCTAGCTTTTTGTTTTCTCTCTTTCTGCCTGCTTCCTTTCTCTTTTGGTTGCATTTCACATCTCTCTTTTTCCTCTACCCCTTCCCTCACCCGACCCTTTCTTCGTTTTGTGATCACAGAGGTCCACGTGTTGTGGTTAGAGTTAGACATGAGACTATTGGGAGAGGGTGTGTGTACTTTTGGCCTGGCTTGTCTTCAGCACTTCTCGGGCTTCTTCTCGTTTCCAAAGTTTGCATATATTGGATTCACCTGGAGGATGGTTAAAATCCACTTTGCTAGACCACACCTCCAGAATTTCTGATTTGGAACTTCTGGGTGGGGCCATGGAGCTTGCAGTTACTGGTCCAAAGGTGACACTTGACGACCACTGATTCGGGAGACTGTCTATATAAGAAGTATTGCTTCAAAAATGGAATTGAAAAATGAGAATGGATTCTCTTAATTACCTGTGCTTCTATAGAAGATTAGAAATTTGTTCATTGAGTATTTTCAGGAAAGGAGACAGTAAGCTTTCCTAATAATTTATTCAAAACGTTTTTCAATGGTATAAAAATCATTATTAAGCCTTTGTCTGAAACTTGTCCTTTCTTTGTCTTATATTTTGGACCTTGGAATCATGCCATTATGTGGCAATTGAAAACAATTTTTAGCTTTCTCTCTTTCTTCTCCTTCCATATTCCCAGTCAAAATAATAACATTGTTTTATTCCTTAGTAGTGACCTTAATTTTGATAAACAAAATGCTACTAAAGAGCAAGGGCAATTACCTTAGATGAAAGAAAGCTCAACTCTTTTTACCTCTTCAAGGAAGATTTAACTGATGACATCAAACTTCCTGGAAGGAAGATTATTTGACCCAGAAATGACAGGTAGAAGTGAGTTTAATTTAGTGTGGCTCTTTCCAGTACAATTTTATATTAAATATTTCTTTGGATACAGTATTATGCCATTTTTTTCTTCCAGTTAATAAATTAATGATCATAATGCCAAGTCTGTAGAATATTTGTAAGACTTTTCCACAGATACCAGAGATATATCCTAGGTTCAAAATTTTTCAAAAAGTTTTTAAAAATTCATTTTAATTGACAAGTAAAATCATATATTCATTATGTACATATGGATTGTAGATATGCATACATCGTAAAGTGGCTAGAATTAATTAACATGCATTATCTTTCAACTTTTCCATTTTTTTGTGTGATGAGAACATAAAATCTACCGTCTTAGTAATTTTAAAGAATACAATATATTGCTAGTAATTCTGCTCACTGTGTGGTCTCTTGAACTTATTCCTTCTGTTTAATTAAAATTTTGTTCCTTGACCAGTATGTTCACCAGCTGTCCAACCCCTAGTAGCCATTATTTCTCCCCTCTACTTTGTGAGTTCAGCTTTTTACATTCCACTCAGAAATGAGATTAAATTATTTGTATCTTTGAGCCTGACTTATTTCGATTAACATAATGGCTTGTAGGTTCATCCAAGTTGTTGCAAATGACAAGATATCCTTTTAAAAGGCTGAAGAGTATATCACTGTATCTCATATTCTCTTTATTCATTCATCCACTAATCAATGCTCTGATTGATCCCATATTTTACTATTGTGAATTACTCTGCCGTGAAAATAGGAGTTCGGGTATCTTTTCAACATAGAGATTTCATTTCTTTTGGATATATAATTAGAAGTGAGATTGTTGGATTATATAGTAGCTCTATTTTTTAATTTTCTAGGAATTTCTATATTGTTTTCTATAATAAGTATATTAACTTCTGTTCACACCAACAATGTACAGTGGTTTCCCTTTCACCACATTTACCAGCACTTGTCTTTCATCTTTTTGTTCATAGCTATTCTAATAGGTGTGAGGTAATATCTCATTGTGAATTTAATTTGCATTTGTTATTTAGTCATGTTGAGAATTTTTTATGTATCTGTTGACCATTCGTTTGTCTTTGGAAAAAAGTCTATCTAGATTATTTGTTCATTTTAATTATGTTATTTACCTTCTTGCTCTTGAGGTCTTTTTGAGATCTAATATATTTTGAATATTAACCTCTTATCATATGTATGGTTTGTAAATATTTTCTCATTTTCCATAGATGGTCATGTCACCTTGGTGACCAATTCTTTGATTGAACAGGGGTTTTCTTAAGTTTTATATAATTTCATTTGTCTATTTCTTCTTTTGTTACCTAAGCTACTTATCTCATATCAAAAACCTCATTTCCTATACCAATGAGATGAGAGTTTTGTCTTGTATTTTCTTCCAGTAGTTTTATAATTTTGTCTTATATTTAAGTCTTTAATCCATTTGCTGTTGATTTTTGTGTTTAAAAGATGAGGGTCTAATTTTATTCTTATGTATACAGTTTTCCAGTTGAGATGTCATTTTCCGAGAGTATGTTCTTGGCATCTTTGTAGAAAATCAACTTGCACTTAACTTTATTTGTAAGATCTCTGTTCTACTTCATTGGTTTATGTGTTTGCTATGCCAATATCATGCCTGTTTGTTTACTAAAGCTTTGTAGCATATCTTGAAGTCAAGTACACTGATGCTTGGTCATTCTAATAATACTAATTCTTCCAAATCAGTGAGTATAAATTATCTTTCCATTTATTTATTTCTTCTTCATTTTGTTTTGTCAAAGCTTTATATTTTTCAACATATATGTCTTTTACCTCCTGATAAAGTAAGGTATGCCATCTGGGGGCACCCTCCTAAGGACTAAACATATATTTAAAATTTTGAAAAAAAATGCTCTGATATGAAAATATTGTTTAACTCTTTTTAGGGCTGGACATGTTATTTCACTAAATTCAAGGAGAATTTATTTTTGATTTGTATCACTGGCCCTGACAAAATTGCTTATACATATAAATGTTCAGGGAAATTTTGTGGCATGAATTCATGAATTCTTAATCACAGTATCTTAAAGAATTTTGATTTTCACTATTTTAGCTTCTTAATGTCACTAAGACTTGCTTTGAAAGGATATTATGACTAAGTATTTTTTAGATAAAGAAAAATGTACAATATAAATCAATCTGTATCTTCCTCTGTAGAATCAATAACATATTCCTAAGGGGCTTGTTGTCATAGGTTAAGGAGATGAGCAGTAAAGATAAAACTGTGATGAGTGGTGTAGACCAAGGAAATGTCAAAAGATAGATCTTACAAATAAAATTTGGATTGGTTAGGTCAGATTTCTGTAGATGTTATGGTTCTGTCTACTGATTTTTTTTTGTGGCGAGTGCTGGGAGCTTTCTGCACTAGTGAAGTCCTTAAGTCAGTAAGATGTTCTCTGAGCTGTAGTAAGTCAGTTTAGAGAGGGCCAACAAGGAGGAGCATGCAGTCCAGTCTGACCCTGCAGCTCATGTTTGTTTGTCTCATTTGCTCTCCATATATGTGGTTAGGTTGAGAATCACGCTTTCCTCTGAAATATTAATAAAAATAATAGATGAATTAATAGTTGCAGTTTCCTCTTGATTAAGATCAATGAAGTGGCTTGAGTCTCCTCAGATATCCTGAAAGAAAATGTAATAAAATTATATAATTACTTAGGTAGGCAAAGAAATTTAAAGATATTCATAAACAATGGAAATAATTTTTCAAATTATTTGATTTGGAATTGTGAAGAGATCATTTAAGAGGAAAGAGAGGTACATTATTAGCCCATTATATCTTGGATCAATATAGACCACCCATTCATTTTAAGTAGTTTATGCATCACGGATAGTAGATTGCCCAGGGAAAACAAAGTATCATTTATAATTGTTATTTGAATATTTTATGTAAAAGCTAATCTTCTGAGGACTTAGAGAGATCATTGTAGATTAAAATAAGAAGTAAAGATTTGCATTTATAAGAAATTAATGATGGTTCTGAAATTGAAGAACCATTTAGTGCTGGGAGAAATAAATACAAATTGTAACATCTATCTGATGGAGTTTTGTTTAGATTGCTTCTGGTGATAAACCATCTATAATAATATAAATCACGGGCTTCTGTTTGCCATAAATTTGCAATGTTTAGCATAATTTTCGTTTGCACTCCATACTAAAGCGACACCAAGAAATATGAGATTAATAGTTAGTTATTAAGTGAAAATGACTTTCATGTCTGTAGTCATTTTTAGAAACGGTTACGTGTAATTCATTTAGGGAGCAGAGAAAATTAATTTGCAGCTGTGGAGGGATCTAGCACATTAAAACAAAGGGAGAAGTGGCACATAGTAATAAACTTCTGAAACATAAGGGTGGATTCATTTTTAACACCTCATTTTGATTTCCCTGTACCTGAAGGTATCCTTCAGATCACCACACTTTTGTTTGTTGACTCTAGAATATTATACTAATATCTTAAGGAACAGGAAAACTCATTTGTGTTCCCCAATGATTTCTCAATGGTTCGGGGCTAAGCTTACTCATAACTAAGTGGGTGGAAGGTCAGAGAGCAGCAGCAGTACTACACTGCTTTTTATTAATTTTATTTAGTGTTTTCATTCATATGATATTTCTGATTTTAAAAATGACACGTTATCTTTCATTTATTCCCCTACACTACAAATCTGCCACGATGCAAAAGTTAAATTCTATAGATAATATTTCTTTGAGAAATGCAGCCTTAGTGTCTCTTTATGAGCTCAAAACCCATACAAGTAATATTTCCTAATGCTTTCCCATGTCTTAAAAGGTTTGTACTGTCTTGATTGACAGAACCTTTTTTCAGGCAAACTCACACATTCACATTTTCAAGTACTACTTACTAAACCCCTTGTTCATGTGGCCACTGAAGTAGGTCGCAATGACTAATACCTTAGAAGAATTTAGAAGGTAAGTTAGAACTTCTGGTCAGGTGGTATAATAATTTCATATTTTGAGGCTTAGTTTACTAAAATGTCTGTCAAAGCAAGATAAAATGTTTCCTTTCATATAATAAAATAAAAAAGCACTATGTGAAAAGTTAAAATCAGATCTCTAGGTGGGCCAGAAAAGTTAAAAGAGTGACACCAGTGGTGAGTTAGGACACAGTGTGGCCTTGTGAAAGTCTGGTCTGGAGTAGAATAATAGCATCTAAAATCAAACTCACAAATGAAATGAGGAGCTATCCTGTTTTGTCTTCTCCTTTACCCTCCAACTGCTGTCTGGGACAGTGATTTCCAAGAAGCAAGCATCTGCTTCTGAATTGGGCACGCAGAACCATACACAGAGAGACCTAGGCAGATCACCTGATGATGCTGGTTTAGAGAAAATAGTCTCAGTGTGCTGGAGTATAACCTGGGGCTGTGCTTATTTTTATTTTTTCTAATCATTAAATTATGTTAGGCTGTTACTCCTTTTGCCAACCTTACAACTGTCACTAACTTCAAAAGCTTCTAATCACGTTAACTTATTAACTTATTCTAGCTTAGTTTAAAAACTGGCTCCTCCTTTCTGTGATCACTAGCTGGAACTGCATCCCTGGCAGTGTGAAGGGATTACCAAGAGTAAGGTGGAGGGCAAGAGCCAGCTGCAGTCTTTGTCTGAGGCACGCCCCGCCGCCTCCATTTTCCCCAAATAGCCTTATTTCCTCCTGGATTGGTAGAGGCCGGATAAAAAGCAAAGGACGATGACTTTCTTCTGGAGATAGAGATGGTGCCTGGTATTATTTTTAGTTGATTTCATGTGGTCTGAAGTTGATGTCCTCTGTTTTTCATGGTATGTTCAGTGTTTTTGAAACAAGTCTACCTTTAACCAGTGTCTTTAAAGATCATTGCAGCAGAGGCAAACAGGTCTTCCTTCAACTCCTGCCAGTGATCCACATGCTCCACCCTTTTTGTTTGGATGTGTGAACACGATCCAGCAGGCCTGTGGTGCCTACTTTATCTCCTTCTCTAGTGTCAGTGCTCCTTGGCGTTGGAACTGTAGGAACTCTGGGTTGAACTGAGACGGGAGTACTTACTACAGCTCTGTAACTGCAAGTCCTACCTGGTGATCTCTTTTAGCAGGACCTTCTAACTTTGGCTCATAAATTTGTGGGCCCAAAGAAGGCATTCATTTATATAAGACTGTAAACATCAGGGAACTTGCGAGAATGTACCTGTTACTCTGCAATTTTTTTTTCAGAGAGGAGCTGTACACTTTTTAGCTTAGCAAAGATCACCCAGGGTGAAAAAGGCTGGTATTCTCTCTGGTTCAAGGTCAACATGACTGTTAAAGTGAATTATAAACTTGATTGGCTATAGGATGTGCCCAGTCCAGGGGATCAGTAAAGCACACTTCTGGCTGTGTCTTAGAGGAGTCAACTTGGGTCTGTATTTTATCCCTTGACCTTTCCCCTCTGGCCCTGTTCCCCTCCTCTGCTTCCCGCTCATCTTGAAGTGAGAATCTTTCTCCTGCCATGCCCCTCCTGAGGTGGTGGCCATTCATTTAATCGTCTGAAAGCCAAAGTCCAATTAGACCTCTCCTATAAATTGTGGGTGTTGGGTGTTGTTTCCCAGGAACAAAAAGCTGATTAATACAGTCAATGGATTTATTGCCTTTTAATCCTTTACTTGGTCTTTTATTCATTTATTTTATTAATTTTATGGATGCATTTTACATATGCAGTATAATGCCATTCATCAATGGAGATTTGTACCTTTATGTAATATACCTTGATTCTGATTTTTTTTCTCTATTTCCCTGCCCTCCCTTCAACTCCTTCACACCACTCTGTTTACACTGATTTTGTTTCCATTTTTTCATTTTCTCATATTAATTCAAGGTAAAGAATTGAAGAGGAATGGACTTATATGAAGTAAGACTGGCTTTCCAGACTAAGAACATCATGTAGAGTGGTTTCTTACAGTATTTTGGTGGAATATAAATTGTGCAAAACAGAATGATAGAAAACGTTTTTCATCCAGAAAGCATAAGACAGAGGAACAATAAATACAAACTTCTGGCAAACAAAAGCTACAGAATGATATGATAAAATTAGTATACTTATACTTGTAACAAAAATGTATGTATCCATATTTTCTTATTATAAAAACAGAAATTAGAAAATTAGGTTTTAAATAATAGACGGTTGTGGCTGCTGAATCTTCTACACTAAGGGCTAGGTGGCATCGCATGTCCATCTCCAGATCCCAGCTTGTGAGATATGTCCAGAAATTAGAGCTCTAAATGTTGGTGTGGATTGTTGTGCACTGAGGATCAAATCAGAATTTCTTGGTCTGGAAAGATGGCTGTCCCACCAAGCACCCATCATGTGAAGTGGCTCTGTGAAGTGTTTTACCTTTTGGAGCCTCTGCTCATTCTGTTACTTTCTGCCGGACTGGGATTCCCTGGATCTTCCGGGACTGCCTTCTCTTCCGTCGTGACAGCATCCGCTCCAAAGAAGCCTCTCCTCATCAATGACCATAAGCATGCTGCCTTTGTCTCTACTTCATATGTTCATCTTAACATGTCACATTTTGTACCTGTTTAGGTGCTTTTTGCTCATTCTCCTTTTTTTCAAGATTACTAACATATCCAAAATACGAACTTTCTTTTCTCTGTAATTCGCATCTGCCAGCTCCCACACCCAGGCCCCTCCTCTTTACCATTGTGCACCTGCGAGGCTTTCACTTTCCAACATTGCTTTTTTTTTTTTTTTTTTTTTTTTTTT
>NW_022900924.1:29730275-29764395 GCF_012274545.1 Fukomys damarensis
TTTTTTTTTTTTTTTTTTTTTTTTTTTCCGCTTCAGGGCTTACTTTGCTTGCTGGAAGCTGACTTTGCCTGTCTGTGCTTTAGGTCTAAAATGCTATGGAAGGAGAAGCCCTCAGCAAATCACTGACAGGAATTAGTGTATAAATTCAAAGGTGCCCTCTTGCTTGTGGAGAAACAGTCATCGATGATGATGACTGGCTGGGAAATGCTTCTTTTTTATTATTAGTAGTGCATGTTTTCAGTGCATGCAGTTTACAGTCTTGTTGTGGAGTGGATACATTTACAGAAGGAGACTAGGGGATAGATCTATGGCAAGTGCCAAGAGGTCCAGGAGAGTGGGAGTGATACATCCTTTATTGGTTACTCTCCTGCCTCATTTTATCACTTACTGATCAGTGTTTTATGTACTTCCTAAGAAAACTTGTCCGAAATCTTGGATTGGGAGAATGCATTTAATATGATTGCTTATCCACATAGGTGTAGAATAAGTGATTTTTGAATGGATGCGTGGGTGGTAGATGAGTGGATACATGAAAAGGAGGTTGCAAAATTGAAGTCAAGGTAGAATGATGTACAACATTTCAAACTATTGCCTAAAAATAAAGGGCTGTAAGTGCATTCCAATTGAGGTTACTTAGTTCATGAAAGTCATGTAAAGCCATATAACAGTGTTGGTGTGGTGATTTATAGAAATGTAATACAGAATTTTTAAAAGCTAAGAATTTTTAAATTTTTGATAATTTTATAGATAACATAGCTTCAGCAGAGTTATTATATTTATTGTTTAACAGAGTATTTACAATGTGAAAGCGTACTGTGCAAACTCAGAAATAAAGCCTGGTATAAATTTTGTTCAGTGAAGGTGGGGTTAACAGTCTAAACAAGAGCGTTTTAGAAATATATCTAGAAGGGAAAATTGGGTTGTAAGTGAAATCAGATAATGATTTGGAGTTACAGAAAGGAGTGATAACAAAAAGACACTGTAGTGCTGGAGGCTGATGTAACTGACACATGTAGCATAGGGAGAACTATTGTATTGGTCATTTGTCAGCATAAGGATGAGGACGAGGACTATGATGATGACAATGATGACGTCCTGGATAAGTTCACAGAGACTGTTAGGAAGAACTGGCAAGTGCTCCTGAATC
Organism: Fukomys damarensis; assembly: GCF_012274545.1. NCBI lineage: Eukaryota > Metazoa > Chordata > Mammalia > Rodentia > Bathyergidae > Fukomys > Fukomys damarensis. The sequence continues at coordinate 29,731,423 of NW_022900924.1, forward strand.
CAAGATCTGTCCTACTTGTAGCATATTGTGAAGATGGCTACTAAACCACAGTGTGAGCTGCCTGGTAGCAGGAATCAAATCAAATGCTAGATTTACAAAGCTCACTGTCTAAAGTTTGAATCCATTTTTTTGTTTTCACAGTGGGTCAGTGGATGGCTTGTAAGTAACTTGGAATGCAGGAGAAGTCTAAGCAGTAGGCTAAACTTGCTGTAATCATTAATATTACTTGCCAAAGCAAAGTGATGTGAACTAGTAAATCATTGATCTCTGAATAAAGCATTCATTGAATTATGAAATGAGTATAAATATTAACTCTACCACTCTAGGCTATCAATATAATCTAGCTCTACATTTTTATTATTTTATTTTATTTTATTTTACAGTACTGGGGATTGACTTTAAGGCCTCACACATGCTAGGCAAGTTCTCTACCACTCATATACATCTGCAACCCTAGCTTGAAACATTTAAAATCAAAGATAATGTATCTAAAGTTCTGTAAATCTTCTTAAATTTTGTATAAGGGAATATGAGTATAATGTTACAGGTGAAAAAATACTTGTGTTTTCACAAGTCTTTCATGAAAAATTCAGCAAGATGGAACAATGTTCAGAAATAATTTCTGGGAAAAGTTTAACTTCTTTTAATGAATAGGTTAGCTTTTTCTTTATGAAGATTGAGAAACCTGACATTTTTTTAGAATTTTGATTACTAGAAAGCTCAAAATTAATATGTGGCACATTTTTTTCTACCTGTGAGGGAAATTATGACTTATATATCCAACTTTTTACTTTTTCCTGCTCTTTAAATTCTATTCTGGTCTTGAATTATTAAAAAAACTTTAATTGACATGTTATAATTACACGTACTTTATGGGGCTTTGATTTTTATATTGTATTTTTCTGTTTTCACTTTATGTATTTTTTTAAGACATCACAAACTTCTTTTGGAAAATGGAGAAATAAATGCTTCATGCTCATATACAAAGCATACATATATATATTCATAGCATTACCGGTTCTTTTTTGTTCAAGGCCAAATGTTTGTGAAGAACAGAAGCTGACTGTGGTAGGAATCCTACAGCCCTGTGTCCAGGCCTTCACACACATGGTCAAGCTTTGGAAACAAGGCTGTACCCACCTGGATGGTGTGCGGGTTATGAAAGAAGGTAAGGACGATTTCTGTTATTTCCTTATGATATTTCAAAATCAAAAGCAGAAGCAAAAGCCTCACCTACTCCAAAATATTTCTTCTAGTAAAATTTAAGTATTAATTACCAATTTAAGAAAAGGAACATAAGGAATGCTCATTAGGAATTTCAGTATTATATTTTTTTTTCCTTCAGAGATAGAAAGTATGAATATTTCCCTTTAGGCCACATTTATTTGTGAAGTATTTTTGGTTAGATGCTACTAATTTTATCTTATGACATGATACACTATTGAATCTGAAGATCAAAAAGCTAAAGGAAGCAAGGAATATTATATTGGTTTGCTATATTTAGCACAACTTGAATCCTGGGATCTACAGTTGTGAACATCTGACCTGCCCCTAGTGCTCTGCTAACACTTTGAAACCTAGAGCTTCTTTACCTTTGTTATGGCCTTTGAATAAGGATTAACTTGGCAGGCCAGAAGAGGAGCGAAAAAGCAAGGATCCCCACAATGCTTTCTAGTAAGACAAGGCTTCATGCAGACTTATTTTTCAAAAATTTAAAATAGTTTTACAAAATATCTAAGAACTTCTTGATACAAATAGTTGGTGAAAGATTGAGTTTTATGTAAATACATCAACTGGATCTGAATTCAGGAAACAACTTTAAAATGGTGTGGTTTAAGGTTAGCAAAGAATTTATTATTATTACTATTGCTCATGGAAAGTTGGGAATATTTATAAATAGTTGAGATTGCCATTGTATAGAAATATCAGAATATTTATTATATAGTAATAAGTAAAATGCTATAAGAATTATTTATAATTGTGGATATTTGCATATACGTTGTGTTTGGGTGGTCACCCTTCAGATGAATAGATTTTTTTTCTTTTTTTGTGTGCAAACTCAAGACATTTAAAAGATATTTAAATTAGAAAATTTTCCCTTGCTCTCATTAGCTGTGTGGGCTTAGAAAAAATTACTACATTTCTCAGTGCCCTAGTTTGTAAATTTAGAAAAATAAGGCCAGGAATAAATAGATATTAATTGTTGAACTGAAAATATATTTAACACATGTGCATCATGCTTGTTACATGGTAACATGTATTATGTGTTTGATAGTGTGATGTTGCAGCAGGAAAATTTATTTTAAAATAGATTTGAATGGGATCTATACTTACAGGTTTTTGAAATGTTTTTTTATTTAGATTTTCTGTTCTATTCCTATGAAGTTTAATTATTGTCAATATTAGCCTCAACCAAAGAAAGAAAGTTATCTTCCATATAGATTTTCAGAATTGGGGAAAAAACAAGTATGTGCAATAAAGCAGGTTTTATATTTTTATTCTCAACTTTTACGTGTTCCACTTATGACATTTAGTTTGAAATAGTTCCAACATTGAAGGATGTTTGGCATCTTTGTGAAACATTCTTTTTTCTGTGTAAAAAATATATAAACATACTTACAGGTTGGAGAGATACAAACAATAGTAGGTTACATTTCAAGATGGTGAATAATTAAATGTTATAAAGAATCGTCCAGCCAATAAGTGCTATTTTTGAGAGAATAAACATTGACATGGTGGGAAAAGAGAAATTGAAGGAAGTGTAAATTGAAAATTCCCATGAATATGTAGTGAGGTTTGTGAGGATGAGAAACAAATGTTAGTAGTTTGGAACTAAAGGTTACATATCTCATTGATGTGACAGGAAGGGTATTGATCTATTTAGAGATGTCTGTTGATACAAGGACAGCAAGATAGTCCAGTGTTTTTAACTTTGATTCACGATTTCCTCCCTGATGAGCCTTTAAAACCTTTCCTCCATAATTGTCCCATTCCCTGTGAAATTTTGGCGCTGTGTGTATACTTTGTGTTTATACTGTGCTCTTCCACAGTCACCCACAATTGAATTAGTTAGTTCATTCCCCTTCAAGACTCAATGTCGCGCCCTCGTGGACGACATGATTGAGATTTCATGCTGTAATGCGATTAATGTGTGAGGAGCATTCAGTGTCAAACTGAAAAGCATATACATTATCATCCCTCAGAATTTCCTTATTCTGTTTATGATTTTGGATTTTATTTTCAGTAGGTTCAGTGATACTTAAAGCATTCTATATTATAACCATGGGGTCTTTCTTAATTCTCATTAATCTATACATTAACAAAGCTTGATTGCATATGTAATGAGATATGTGTGTGTGTAATATAATATATACAAATTATATCCACACATATATAAATTCACAAGTACATCCCTCTATCTATTGATCAATCAATCCATGGCAGGGTATGTGGAGAAATGTGCTGATTTGAAATGATCCAGACTCCTGCGTTTGTTAGGACCTGGTACTACACTGTACAGATAGGTGTGCAGCACTGAGGAGCAGACAGTTCACAGGTGCTGCCCAGGGTGGAGAAGATGGGATGATGAACGAGACTGCCTACACTATAAATTATAATTCTTCCATCTAACTCTGTCAATGGAAGGAAAGGTTTTTGCTTTGTTTTGGGCTTCCATCATGTCATGCTTGTCAAGCTTTCACCATCTTTAGCAGCACCACATATTCAGAGCATCACTTTGGACTGAATATTCACAGATGACATGTGCAAAATGCACAGAAGTCTTTCTGGTAAGCATTTCTGATGATAGGCCGTGACTCAGGATCCATGAAAGGATCCCTTTATATTCTGTCTCTTTATTTAAAAGACAGTTGATTTAAAGCCAGGCAGGTTGTATCTTGACTTCCACCTCTGTTATGTTTGCCCCTTTCTCATATCATCAAATTTGTAATCCACAGTTGATTCAAAAGTCCGGAGGGAAATCACTGTACTAAATCTAAATGGGATTTCTCAACTTGTGCTTGTCATGATTAATTGCAGAACTGTGGCGGCAGTTTACTTTTTAAGATGAGGCGTGCAGTCTTTTTTTAAACCTCTTATGAGGGTATTTCAGAACCTTTGGAGTGTGTTTGACAGCACTCAAGTGGCAGACAAATTCATTCATGCCAGGAGAAATGGTTCCGCTTAGCAACTCCTTTACCTATATTATGTGTTTATGTTTATTGCGAAGTCCCTTAAAATGCTTCAGTGTGTTGCAATCGATGTGGCACCACAGCACAACCATTCATCTCTCCTGCTATTCTGTACCTCAGGAAGTTTGTCGGCAGCCTATTTCCTTCCCCAGTGTGCATTCTACTCTTGAAATATTTTAGTGAGGTTGCTGCAGGCTTCCATATTAAGCGGGCTTAGTGTTGAGTGGTGCACTGGGGGTCACTGTGTATTTCTAAGAAGTGCTAGGCCACTGCAGCTCGCTGATTTATGATCAGTGGAAAGATCTGTCCACGATACCAGCTCAACGGTGTTATAAACCCCTAAAATTGAGAACTGAGATGATGAACTGGTTTTGTATGACACCTGTCATAGTCTTTTGCCTCTAGGTAAGTATTGTATTTTTGTTTCATTTTTGGATTTTGGCCACTTTATCATCTTACCTATGCAGGTTCTCTCCCTCTCTCTCTCTCTCTCTCTCTCTCTCTCTCTCTCTCTCTCTCTCTCTCTTTTTCCTTCCTTTCTTTTTTAGTTTTTATTGGTAAATGTTTGCAGTGCACAATGTGGAATTGATCCATGTACATAACACATCTTAATTTATTTTAATGTCCACTTACCATTTGCAAAAGATCTACTTCCCTATTTTTTTTGTTACCTTTTACTTTGCTTCTTAATTTTTTTATATTTTAGGCTTTTCATGTAAGAGAAACCGTACGATATTTAATATTTGGGTATCTTACTTATTTCACTTAATATTATTGTCTCAAGGTGCATCCATTTTCCTAAAAGTAACTCAAGTTCATCCTTCCTTACAATAAATTGTGCATAAATAACACATTTTCCTTATCCATTTATCTGCTGATAGACATATAGGCCACTCCCAAGACTTAGTTCTTTTGCTGCTATAAACATGGGTATGTATGTTTGTTTGTAATATGATGTCTTTAACTCTTTTGGGAATAGCTGCATCAAATGGAATTTCTAGTTTTAGATTTTAAAGAATCTCCATTCTGATTTCCATAGTGGTTGTATCACTGTACATTCCTACTATTGTAGAAAGGTTCATTTTCCCTCACAGCCTAGCCAGCATTTATTATTTAATTCTTGATGGCAGGCATCCTTTTTGAAGGTGAAATCTCAGTATGTTTTACATTTACATGTCTCTAATTGCCAGTGATGCTGGACACCTTTTCATGTATTCATCGACCATTGTACTTCTGAGAAGTGTCCGTTCATTTCAGTTGTTCAGTTTTTGACTGAGCCTTTGTTTGAGAGATAAGATTGTTTTGAGTTCTTTGTATATTCTAGATATTCATTCTCTGTCCAAGGTATGTATAACCATGTAGTTTTTTTGAGTAGTACTCCTCAAATTTTAATGTGAATAGACATCATCTGGTATGTTGTTAAAATAGGGATTAGTATTCTGAGGTGGGTCTGAGATTCTGCTTTTATACACACATACGCTGTTACACAGAATTATGTAAGGCCTTGGAGAGTAAGGCCTTGACTTGTAATAACAACACTCTTGTCCGGTAGAAGTTTCTGGATTCTGTTGTATTAGCAGCATGGTGATTTTCTTTCTCTCAGCTCCATTCTCTCACTTTCCATGCTCACCTTCGTAAAGCTGTCTTTGCTGTGGGGATTCATTTCAACAAAAGGAAATGCTCAGATGGCGAGGCTCCGCTATGCCAGTACTCACAGGGATTCCACGGACCCGCTGTCAATATGGTGAATCACAAATGAGATCCTTCTGCTATGATTTGGAGCTGATTTTTGGGATCAGCCAATCTTGTTGATGAAGACAAATGGCAGAATTATCCCTTTGGTAATTGGCAGCCATTTAAAATAAGTCACTAAGCAGAAACCTACAATCTGTAGTGTAATCAACCTCACAAAATATGCTTTGTAGTTTAGTTTTAATTATTCACTAGAAGAGCTTAAAGGGTAACAGTAAGTTCAAAGTAGTCAGTTTGTAAAGGAAATAGCAGCTTAATAAGAAAACCTATTCTGACCTCAGCTGATAAATCATTCATGGAGCCATGGTTTGAAATTACTGGTACAGTATTCTTCTGTGAGATCTCTGTGTTTTATGAATGAACAAAGTAGAACTAACATGCTGTCTTCATGATGTAATGTTTACTGATTTCATGCTCTTTATGTTTTAAAAATACAGAAAATAAAAAACTCCAAACTTGCACACTTCTCACCATTTTATCATTTGCCGTCCCGGTTTTCGTGGTTGGAAGATACTGTCAATTTTGGATATGTACCTCTAAACTCGCTCTTGTGTGGGAAGTTTTCAGATGGTCTATGATTTATCCTTTTCTGCATCTGCCATGAGACATGGTGATTCCAAAGGATTTGTTCTGACTTAATCATCTGATTTAGTCTCAAGAGATTGTGGGTTCATCTGCATTTGTCTCTTAAGAGCTGGAAAAAGAAAACAAAATCTAGGTTAAGGAAGTTGAAGAAATAGATGTAAACAGCTAACCAAATATTTTATTGTCTCTATAGACATGTTTGTCTTCTGGTCACTAATACTTGGATCTTCATAAGTGAAATTGGAAAGATGCTGAGAGCTCATCATTCTCGCCCACTCGTCTTTTCCACCCTTGGTCTAGTCTTAACGTTTCTCATGGGTTGTCTCCAAGCAGCTTTTCTTGTAAATGAATTCTGACACACTATTCCAGAGTTATTTGCTTTATTTATTTATTATTTATTTATTTATTCTTGAGACAGGTCTTACTACATAGTTGAGACTGACCTGGAACTCACTATGTAGCCCAGGCTAGTCTCGAACTCACAGCGATCCTCCTGCCTCAGCCTCCCGAGTGCTGGGATTACAGGCGTGCACTACCATGCCTGGCCTATTTGCTATTTTTATTTTTATTTTTATTTTTTTTGTGGTACCGGGGATCAAACTCAGGTCCTTGCACTTGTGAGGCAGGCCACCGAACCGCTGAGCTAAATCCCCAGCCTATTTGCTATTTTTAAATAAAAATTTGAATTAAAATAAAGCTGATGTTTAACTTCAATATACCCTTTGACTGTGGAACACTGGTCTCAAAACAGAGGTCAATGAGTGTTTTGAGCTCTAGGATGTATCTTGAATTGTTCTCATGATTTTAAAGAAGTAACAGAAAACATTCATCAATCCAGGATAGCACATTATTTTTCTCTGAATAAATTAACTCAACTACATGTGCAACACTGGTTTCTTTGCCTTGATCAGTAATTGTGATGAGCGATTATACATGTCATTGGTTCATTCAGAATTTTAAAAATTAATTAATTATTATCTTATAAATGCATTTGTTTTGGTAGAGAAAATCTTGCAAAACATCAAAGTCCCAAAGGAGGAAGCTAATTAAGGAGACATGGTGATGATAATGGCATAGAAATTATACCTGGATTAATTCAATCTTTATTTCCTGCATCAGTACTTGGATATTTTGATTATTCCAACTTAACTTTTATACACCAAAATAATTAATGTGTTTTCTGAAATTTAAGCAGGTAGACATTTTATTTATTCAGAGTTTAGATTGATGAAAACACTAGTTTATTTTAATCAGGCAGAATCAGTGTGTCTTTCACAATTTTGTTTTTGCCTTTAGATTCTGACATTTTCTTCTTCCATTGTGGTATTCTTGTTCAGTTTGAAGGGAGATTGATAAAACCTGAGGGTTGTACAACATGAAGTAGTAAGAGTTCAGACACTCCTACATAGTGTTGCATTTCATTTTTCAAAATGAAATACCAAAAATTATGTAAATGTAAGATAAAATTTTGAAGCCTTTCTCAGAGGTCAAACATTTGAAAAAAAGTAGAAAAACCAATTAAGGAGATATAACATTAGCTGAGTCTTCAAAGAAAATTCAAATTCAAAATTAGCAAAGGCCCTTTTTCAAAGGAATATACTTGGTGGAACAAACAGTTTATCAGGCAGGTTGAGTATAGCCTGGTAATATTGTTTCTAATTTAACATTTGCCCAATGTCTAGATTTGAGTTCTCATGTATTAGTACATGCTCCTTGGTCTGATTCATTCATTCATTCTCTCTCACTCTCTCCATAAATTGTATATAAATCATATATGCACATGCATATTACACATACAAACATCATATAATTGTATTATATGTGGCATACATCATAACATACTTTTAATGTATTGCAAATTATATACATGGCAACATAAAAGTTAAAACAAAAAAAAGTTAATAATTTTTGAATTATACAAAGCCCAGTATATGGAATAAATAAAAGGCAACTGTACATATTGTACTGGACTGACTTCAGAAATCCATGGTAGTCAGTCTCATGGATATTTATTCATGTTCACATAATCATAAAGTTTTACATAAATAAAATTGTATCCTGAAACCTGTCTCTTCATAAAACTTCTTTTTCTTCTTCTTTTCTCTTTCTTTTCCTTCTTTCCGCTTTGCTTCCAAATTTCTCTCTCCTCCCAGTAACAACCTTTTGGGAAACCTTTGAATCTTTCTGTGAACTCATGCAGTCATATACAAAAGGCAGAATAATAGACCATGACATCAATATACACAGATTTTCAGCTACCCATTTATTGATAAATATTTATTTGTTTCTATTTTCTGATACAATAATAAATCCTGATGTCTTTAATTTTGTGGGCCATTGGACAGATTCCAATCAATGGAATTATTGGAGTCAATAAATATGCACATGTTTAATTTTAATATACTTAAATGTAAAATATTTATGCTATTTGGAAGATTTTTTGTTTATGATAGTAATGATTTATTTGCTTGGTTGAGATGGATTAAAATGTAGGTTTATCCTAATTATTTACTTAGTTTCTAACATATTAACATAATAGGGAATCCCTGCATGTCATTCAAAACTGAAAATGCGATGAATATCTCTGATCAGGGTTATTGCAAACATAGATTGCTACCGTAGGGTAAAATTGGCTATATTTTTGAGCTACATGGAAAAAAAGTCTTGAAAATAACCAGATGGCCTTTTAAAAATGGAGGAAAGACTCCAGTCCTAGAGAGAGAAGGGACATGTTAATAACTGACAGAAATGCTGAAGTTAATAATGATTCTAAAATTGCTGATCTACTTAACTCATTTGAAAAATCTGCCTCTAATAAGGAAAAATGAAGAAAATGAATTTGGACAATTAGGAAGTAATGAACAGCTTTCTAAAATAGCTATTGATTAAAGAGGAATACTTTGAAGATTTGAACACATCCAAATCAGGCTAGACAGCTGATAGTGAAATTTTCTTCTTTAAAAAGTTTATATGGTTTCAGGCAGAACAATTTATGGAGTTTTGTTAACTGATTAATATTACACATAAAGTCAACACCTGTTCTCATCACTTACTCCACCTTCCTTTTCTGTGCTCAGAAGTCAAGTTTAATGATAATGTGCTTAATGGTTGGATGCCAAGTCTCTGAACTCTTCTTGTTTCTTTTATTCAATATTTATTCATCCAGTCATCTAGTCAATTTTCTAGCTAGTAAATATTTATAAAACAGTCTCTCTGTTAGTTACTTGCAATGCCAAAACAAATAAGTTATTCTTAGTGTGGTGGGAGATAGAGACCAAGAGACCAATGAGTGTAACACAGCTCGCTAGTGCTTTGATGGAGGGTAATTATGTGCTAAAGGAAATGGAAGAGGGGTCATCTGTGTCATACCAGGAAGTGAGGGAGGGTTTCTCAACAAATTTGAAAATAGAAAATAAAAATAATTCTTAAAGATAAACTGAATAATAATTTTAAATTTTGCAGAGAGAATAGTGTATTGTCCAGAGATATGAAAGAGTTCAGCAAATTCAAAGAGTAGTAGTAGTAGTACTAGTACTAATAATACTCCTAGTCAAAGCAGTAGTTCTCTTGGCTGCAATAAAAGATGCAGGAGAGAAATAGCCAAAATGTGTGTTTTTTTTCAGGTTTACAGAGGTAGTTGCTTACATTTTTTGGTCCAGATAAACCAGCTATTTCAGAATAAGGTTCTGAATGGCTAACTGATGGGATTCTGAAAGGAGTTTCCACCCTTGAACTCAGTTCCCAGGCAGGCAGTCCTGTAGTGGTAGTGACTTGAGCATACAGTAGTGCTGGATAATATTCTACTTCCTGTGGTTATGAAAGTATCCAAATATCTCCATTATTTACATGTATAATGTGTATGTGCATTAATAATGAAGTGGCACTGCCATATTATGTGGTGACAACGAAAGTCCTTAGGAGTTCTGAGGTTGTGACTGAGTCACATCATTGACCATCTACATTATCTTTGAAAAGGCATTTTATACTCCTAGCTTCAGTAGTATCACTTATAAGAAAATAGCTTTGGTTTTACTGAAATTTTTACATATTAGGTAGTATTCTAAACATTGTAAATGTATAAATTATTACTCCTTGCTGATGTATGACATTAATATATTGCATGGCATTAATATATTGCATTAATAATTGCATGTCCCACTTTCATACACAATGAAAGCATAAAAAGTTTGCACAAGGCCAAGAAGCTAGAAAGCATGGAATCTGGCATCCATACATATATTCTGGCTCCAGAGTCTGTCAGCTTAACCTCCAAACTATGATGCCTTTATAATAATATTGAACATAACTCTATGTCTGCCTGATTGTTATTTGGGAGAGCCTTAAAAGATAACCCACATGATGTGTAAGCTGAAAGGCATTAATCAAACAATACTTCTTACTGACTACATATTATATAAGAATCATAAGGAAGAACTAAACGTGAGAGAGGAAAGACTCCTGCTGCTGCATTGCTTTCCATCCTGTGGGAAATACTGGATGTAGGGTTATAGTTGTGATGTTTGTGCCTTTGGTAAGTTCCAGTCAAGGAGTCTAGTGAGTTCTCTGCATGATCCATCTTCTATTTGAGTAGAAGATTAAGCTGAAGGATTTTCTTAAATTGACATTTTTCTAAAAATATTTGTTATTTAGGAAGTGTTATAAGTTGAATTGTGTCTCCCCAAATTCATATGTTGAAGCTATAACTCTGAGTACCTCAAACAATGATCTTAGGTGGATATAGAATTGTTACAGATATAATTAGTTAGGATGAGTAGGGTAGGGGAAAGGCGCTAAGGGAAAAGAAAAAAAAACATGAGAAAATGAAAAAGTGGAAATAAATTATTTGTAAATAGGAAAGGGAGGAAGGGGTGAAAGGAGGGCAGGGATAAGGGGAAAAAATGAGAACCAAGACCTGTCATGTAAAGGTACAAGATCCCAATGATGAATGTAACTGTACTGTATACCTAAAATGTACCAATGAGAAATGTACTCAATGAGAAAAAAAAAAAAAAAAGAAAAAAGAAAAAAGAAACAGTAGGGACTCCAAATCTGGAATGGATGATGTCATTATGACAAGGTGAATTTTGAGCTCAGTAGCATGCACACAGGTAGAAGGCCGAGATCTGAATAATGCATCTATAAGTCAAGAAATGCCAAAGATTGCCAAAAAACCACTAGAAGCTAGATGAGAGGGAGGAAGAGGTTTTCTCTCACAGCCCAAGACAAAAGCAATCTTGCTGACACTTGAACTCAAACTTTTGTCCTCCAGAACTGTGACACATCAAAAACAGTATTTGTTGCTTCATTCACTCAGCCTGTGGTACTTTGTTACAACAACACTAGCAAACTAATATAGGAAGCTTAGAAAACAGTATTTCTTTATCCACAGCTTCATTTCAGCAGTTGGCCTATTGAAACAATGAAAATAGGGAAAAAGTGGCAGGGGGTTTATAAAGAGCAAATCATGCTAAGAAAACCTGATAGCTTATTTTAATTGAATTAGAAAATTAGTCTGGGAAGGCAATTTAATTTGGAAAAAATGCAAAAATCATTAATTGCAGGCACTTAATAATCTACAGTCCTAAATGAGCTTTAGTAGAAGATATTATGAAATGAAATTGAAACTATATTGTGGGGGTAAGTTGATACACATTCTTAGCATGAGACAACAGTGTGAAAATCTAGTGTTAATAAAAATTGCATTGCTTTTTGGGCCGGGGATTTAGCTCAGCAGTTCGGTGGTCTGCCTTGCAAGAGTTCAATCTCCGGTACCAAAAAAAAAAAGATGTGTTGCTTTAGAGTTTTAAACCCTCAGCAAGGTTCTAACAAGTCTATATTATTTTTTTCCTCATTGAGTTTTTTGGTACATTTTAGGTATACAGTACAGTTGCATTCATTATTGGGATCTTGCACCTTTACATGACAGGCCTTGGTTCTCATTTTTCCCGTTGTCCCTGGCCTAGTCTATATTAATTTAACTGCATTCTGTTTGATATAATTTGACAGAGGTTATGGGAATATTGACATGTCCTATGATGAGTATGATAAAGGAGAGGATGGAGTGTTTATGAGTAAAACTGTAAATATCTGAAATCTTCCTGTGTGCCCAGAAAAAGAGCATCCTGTTATTGGGAATTCTTGCAGAATTACTCCCTTGACATCAATTTGAAAATAGTAGCATTGGAAGAATTTAGCTAACATATCCTTTTAGGTATGCTTTGCGTGGCCATTGACAACTATAGAAATAGTTTTCAAAGGACTGTATGAAAATTTGATATTTATGAATACTTTGATATTTTCAAATGTGATAATCTCAGAGAAAAATGACCTAGCACAATCCAGGCTCATTTGATTCTACATGGTGAATTAGTGATGAAATGGAACACATTGAATATGGATCATAATGACAATTTAGCTAATTCATAAGTCATGATTTTTATATGCTAGTGTTATGGTTTGTGTTTAAATGTCACCTCAGAAGCCTCATGCTCTTTCAGAGGTGGCTGAATCTACAGTGTGTGATTGATTGTTGGTGGGGCTACGCCTGAGGGCACTAGGATTAAGGGTTCGAGTGCTACCTGCCCTAAGTCATCTGAATAAGATAAAAGGGACAGAAACACACTGTTAAGCTCTCTTGCTCTTGCTGTTTTCCTCTGCCATGAACTGTAGCTCCTTGGCTGTCTTGTCTTTGAGTCAGCAGACCAGGGATTGAAACCTCCATGAACTATAAGCCATTTCCCCCTTTAACTTTGGGTGTTGGGTATTTTTGTCTCAGCAAGGAGAGAAAAGTAACTAAAATAACTAGTGACCTTTCTAAGTACTTGATTTACTTAATATTCACCTTATATGGGCAAAGGGAGCATACCTGTAACACTAGCATCCTAGGAGTCTGAGTCAGAAAGTTTGCAGGTAAGTCTGAGTCCATCCCGGGGAATTTAGTAACTTAGTGAGAGTGTATCTTAAAATTTTTTTAAAAAGTAATAAAGGTTCAGGATGTATCTCAGGATTCAATCCCCAGTACTGCCAAAAAGAAAGATTCACCTTAATTCTGTAAGGTAAGTTCCATTAATATACCTGTTTTACAGATGACATTATCTTAGTCTGTTTTCTGTTGCTTATAACACAGTACCAAAGACTAGATGAGTTATAAAGAATAAATTTATTTCTGCTTATTTTATTTTATTTTATTTTTGTTGTCCTGGGGTCAAACACCAGGCCTTACTCGTCAATTAGTACATATTAGTCAGGCAGTTTTACCTCTAAGCTCCATTTTCAGCCCTAAAATGACAAGAAACAAGGAGTGTGCAAAAGACTTAGTCAAACTGGACTTCAGAGTAGACCCACCTCAGAGTAGATCTACTCTCAAGATGATCCATTAACCCTTTGATCCATACATTTATTAGATGTCTGAGTGAGTGAATCCATTCATGAAAGGAGAGCCGTAAATTCTTCTTAAAGGTCCCATTTGGTCCCACTTATCATCATCTCATAATGAAGAACAGATTTCAACTTGAGTTTCAGAGAGGAAATACTGTATTCAAACTACAGCAAGACAACTGAAGTAAAGAATATGCCCAAGATCATATTGGCTCCCAAGTTCATCTTTTCCAACACTATGCAATGTTTTTTTTTTTCCTGTAAACTGAAAGGAGATTCTAATTTATGAAATATATAGCTGATATAGTTTCCCCATAGGAACTTCTTGTTTATGAAAAATATAGTTGGTATCATTTTATTTTCCTGCAATAGTTGCAGAGGAGTTAAGCTGTTTTTTAATGTTTAAACTTGGTCTGTATGCTTTGCAAATAATATTCCTACACAGCATATACCTTCACTTAAAAGTTTTGTTCACTACACATACATGTATTGGGTGAGGTTTTTAGGGCCTGCAAAATTTGTGTGTAGCTCTGCTGTCCAAAAAGCTACATTCTGGCTAAGGAAACAGGAAACCAAATCATTGTAATTTGCTGAGTGGAACCTTCTGAAATGCATTCATATTGGCACAGGAACCTGGTGATGGTGGCAAATTGTGGCAAATACAACTTAAATTTATCATCCTTGCAATTTATGTAGTGTGGATCTCAACTGTATGTGTGATGCCCCTGAAGATTGTAAGGTGGTACATGTGTATGTAAAGATGTATTTTAAAGATATACTCAAGTAAAGGGGAAAGATGTTGAAATTCCAAAGAAAAATAAAATAATACATCATTAAAACGGCCAAATTTCAAGTATAGGGGTTCCTTTTGTTGTTGTTTGCAGCTAATAGGTGAGATTTTGTTTGCTTTTTGTTTTCTTAATTCACACTTCTCATATTCCAGCAGATGCAAAATAAAACTTTTATAAATCTTTTTAGATTATTTACCAAAGTTTAAAACTATTTTTACTTAAACATGTTATACATTGCTAGAAAAAAGAAATTCTGAGTTAAAAAGAAGGGAATATGCTTTGTTGCAGAAATTATTATCTGCATTCAATGTTTTTTTGGAACACTTTAGCTGGATTTTGAACACTTTGAATTTGTATATCAAATGTGTACACACACACTATGTATATATACATATATACATATATGTGTGTGGGGTGAGGCTTTACTCATATTTACTTGCTTCTAGACATATTGTTCTAGAAATGCACTAGCATCACTTGATTTTTCTGGGAAATTTTACTTCTTAGTTATTTCTGAATCCATAAATTTCTTATTCCATCTTTATAAAAGCATACTACTAATGCTAGTAGATGGAATGGGACATTCCACACGCCCCACGGAGGTTCATACTTATCAGAGTTAGAAACTACCAGTATGATAATCTTTAAAAGAACCTTACTAAGTGTGGGTTTTGTGTTGGATAAAAGAAAATGAAACTTCCCTGCAAGATCCTTTGCTTTTATGTTAGTCTGGTGGCATGGCATTTGGCGGGTAGGGGCAGGAGGTAGAGTAAGTCTCCAGTGACCTTGTCACCTTTTATGTTCTGCAGACAGAAGGGTCATGGGCATAGGCTCCTTTGAATATGTTTTAATGATGTGTTTCCTGAGAGCAAAAGATGAGGAGACTTGAGAAAACAGCTAAAAGTTAAAACCTGCATGAGATAAATAGAAGAAAACACTAATTGTTAAGAAAGTTGAGAAACTTGATGATTCTGAAGGTACAAATTTAGCAGCACTGATTTGGATCATGTTCTGAACAGAGAGTCTGTTAGCACCTTCATCCTCATTAATCACATTAAAATACAGGATGTGTAGGAAATAATGCATTCTCATTGTATTTTTAAACATAAGTATGCTCAACGTGCTTTATTTCTGTTTCTTCTCTGGATCACCGCTTCTACTGTGTTTTAAGAAGTATTACACCAAATGAAGTTTCTGGATTAAAAAAATGTTTGGGAAGTGGTGTGATGTGCAGCCTCATATAGTGTTTACTCGTGGGAATTTCCAGAGCCTTCAGTGTTATAATACATATTGTGACTCCTGCAGACAGATGTGTACATTTCTGTGCATTCAACTATGAAGTCTGTTTTAATAGTGTACCTTGAAAGAATTATTATTTTCTTTAGAACTTACTTGTAGTATGCATATATATATGTAAATGTATGTATACTAGTTCTTAAGTTTGCTCAGTTAATCGTAACAATCTATATATCAGTTAAAAATACATTTAACAAGGTAGTTCCTATATGTTATCTCATTTAAGCTCATGCCTACTCTGTGATTGAGTTTACATTATTTGCAAATTAAAGTGATAGACTAAGAAAGCATAATGGATTTGCCCAAGTTACTTCTCGTAAATAGCTGAGCCAAGGCTTCAACCCAAATGTTTCATTCTAATGTCATAGAATACCAGGCTACAACTTCCTAGGGATAAACTGGGCCTGCAGTGGGCCCTAAGGGCTTTTCTTCTGCCACTCTGCAAAGATGAGCACTTCTGGGGACTTATTTCTCATCTTTTTTCCTTTTGGCTCCCATGCAGTTCTTTCAATTCATATTTTTCTTTCTTCCCTTTATTCATCAAAATTTAGTCCACTCTTATGTCAAGAAAAAACTTGAAAAGCTAAACAACTCATAAAGACTTCTGGTTTACCATACTTGCATTTTAACAGGGGCCTCTGAGAATGAAAAACTAAGTGGTGACACAGATCCAGTAGTGAACACATAAGCGGTGGGCCTTAAGGAATCCCTCTACATATACTGTGCAGGCTACTGCTCATGTTCTTTTCATCCTTAGGTGCAGGGCTAGATATAGTCTCATCCCAGGAAAATACTAGATGCCATGGCACTCTATTTCTTCATTTGCCTGTACATGTAAGAACTCTAGCCATCTTTGTATTTACTCTCAATAGCAGTGCCAGGATTTAGGTTTCTGACCATGCATCATACTGTGTTTTATATCTATCACTTCCTCCCCGCCCTTCATATTTTCTCATATAAGCTACCTTTCTTAACCACTATCTTATTAAGTAAATCTCCTTTGACCTTCAAAAATGCCTAAGACATAGTTATAGCTATAATGAGTATGCATACTATAAGGACAAGTGCCCCAAATCAAAGGCTTAAGAGAAAATGTAGGTGTAGAGTAAAGAAATTAACCTTACTTAAAAGAATTCTGTCCTTTGATGGCAGCTTTTGGGAGGTATTCTCTAATCTATTGAAATGTCATACCTGATATGACCTTCTTCTTTTGGAGACGTTAGGTAACCAAATAGTTTAATAATACTATTTAAATTTGGGGCTGGGCATAGTCAAATTGTTTAAATTAGGGGACTTGTCACACTAAAATGACCAACAGTGTGACTGAAAATAAGGGCTTTGACTGATGCTCAGAGGCCTTGAACTGGAGACTGGAGACTGAAATCAACTATGTAGGCAGTCGCAATCAGTTATGCCTACATAATGGAGCCTCAACAAGCACTCTGAAGGATGGGGTTTGGATAAACTTTCCTGGATGGTAATAGTCTGTGCCTACTGTCACACATTGGTACCAGGAAATCATTGAATTCCAAAACCATGGATGGAGGACAATGGAAGCACTCTTTCAGCTTTCTGGACTCTATTGCATGCAGTTATTACCATGGCTTATTTTAGTACAGTAGTTTTTAGTGAGTTCTGTGAGTCCTAACAAATGAACATGAGCATGGTTTTAAGAATCCCTCAAACTTGAATTTGGTGGAAGACGTGAGGGTGGTCTTCTGTGGAGTCTGTTCCCTCTACTTTCTCTGCTTGTATGAACTTTGACAAACGAGGAATCTCTTCTCTCTTTGCTTCTTCAAGAATAAAACGCCTTGAGTCTCTTTTATGCCTTTGTGTGAGTGTGGGACAAGGAGATAATAAAGTGAAACTGTGGCCTCTCATCTGTTTAGTATGGTACTGAGCTAGGACTTTCCTCATCCTTAGTAAAGACCAATAGTGTCTGCACTGCCCAAGTGGGTTGAAAGTAATGACAAAACACCCATTTATTGAATCAAATGGCAACCTACAGAAGGCAAGTGAAAAAATAACATTATTATAATCTGTTAGTTTTGAACAACGCTGGAGACTGGGCAATGTGGTAGGGTGCAAGAATAAAGTACATGGAACCTGAAATTTTAAGAGTCGGGCTACAGTTTAAATGAACATTTGTTGAAGTCACTGTAATGGTTTAAAAATAGTTTTAATGATTATATGTTAAAGAATGTTTATAACTAGAGATTTAGCTATACAACTTCACTAATAGCTATTTTTTTTCCCATTTTGACTGCAAAGATGGTATGTTTTGTTCTGTTGTGAGTTCTGGTGACCCCTGCTTAGCTTTCATTTATCACAAATAATCTTCTACAGGACATTGCAATTGCTGCAATGTTGAGATGCTTATATTACATCTAACCTTGGAAAAGGGTCAAAATAAATCTGTGAATTAAGTAAGAATGTATTACAGCTGCCTGAAAAGCGTGTCAGGAATACCTGAAGGGAAAATGAAACTATTTTCCCTATGGCCATGTACAAGTTGATGTGGCTCCTTTTTTTATCAACCTGGAATTTAGTAGAGAAAAACAGTTGACGCTTCATATCAATATATTTTTTTGGATTCAGCCAACTGCAGATTAAAAATACTTGAAAAACTTTGTTAACACAGATAGAGTTTCTTTCTTGTCATTATTCCCTGTACAGCATAATAAATATTTATTTACATAGCATTTAGACTGTATTAGGTATTATGAATAATCTAGAGGTCACTAAAAGTATATGGGAAAATATGAACAGCTAACATGCAAATTCTGTGCCACTTTACATAAGGGACCTGATGCTATGGATTTGGATATCTGGGGTTTGGGAGCTAGAACTATACTCCGGGGGACGGTAAAAGTTGGCTGTATTACTCATTTTCATCCCAATACTGGTAAGTGGATTAGAAAAAGCACATAGTTGCAGGCAGCCCTTGCATTACTAACACATATGAGGTCTGATCAAATAATACAGTGATGCTTAAAGTTTAAAAATGTACTACAGTAAAAGAAACATTGCCATTAATCCTCCTCACTTTGAACACGCTTATCCTATCATTCCTGCCACTTTCTGAAGCAGTTGTTGAAGTCCATTTTCATGAGTGTTTTGAGTTGTGTTGTCATGGCTGCCTTGGTGTCCTGAATCCATTCAAAACATTTACCTTTCATGGTCATTTTAACTTTGAGGAAGAGCCAAATGAACAGGGCAGATGAGAACTGTTGTAATTTTTTATTTGACAGAAATTGACTTAAACATTTTGAATTGCTTCAGAATATTGAGGAAGCAAAGAAACTTGAAGAACTGCTTCATAAAGTGGCAAAATGTGTGCACAACAAATATACAAAGTATTTTAAGGGGCATTATTGGCAATGTGTCTTTTACTGTGGTAATTTAAAAAATTTTTTAAATTTAAATACTCGCCATAGTTTTGTATCATACCTTATACAAAGGGCATATTCAGGTAAAACAGTAACTGGGGCAATATGTACTCACCCAGAAATAAAAATTACAGTGAAAAGCTCAAATATGTTGAGTACATAAATGTGTGTTTGGCTGTGGGTTAGAGAAGATCCTGAGCATCAGAAAGTTCAATGGTAACTTCATTGTTAATTTAGAGAACTAAAAACTGATGACACTTAGAGAGGAAGCCTTGTTGCAGAGGGATACAAGAAAATGAGTGAGTGAAATGAAAATTAAAACGAAAAGGAAGCAAATGATATGGTTGATTTATATTACAAGAAATTGATGGAAATGGAAATTTAGACTAAACGTACTAATACAAGGAATATAAAAGTTAATATACTGGGCAGACCTTGAAAATATAATTTATACTCTTTTTTCTTTGTTATGTTTTTTCCTCATGTAGATGTCCTATTTACAGACAATTTCACAATTGCGAAAGGAATGATGTACTTTCTATGAGTGTCACTTAAGCTTTTTTATGGAAAACAATAATTAGTACTTTATAATAGGACAAATACTGTGCTTTAAGATGAAGAATGTTTTCCATAGTTGATTAACAAATAAGAAAAGCTGGTGGATAGCAAGAACATTAAAGCTGAACAAATCTAATAGCTTAGTAAATGCAAAATTATGGATGCTGTTTTGCATGATTCAGTCATTTATGCATTAATAAAGAATGAAAAGCCTTAAATATACAGTATAACCTAGGGATGGACTTCTTAGTTATTGAAATGATACTTGAAGAAAGGTCGATTCCACTACTATTTTGAAGATGTTGCATACCCATTTATCTACTCCTTCACACATTTACTTATTCATTATTGCAACAAATCACTTTGCAGACATTTAGCTACATCTTTTGACAACAAAGGTGAAATGTTTTCAAAGGCTAAGAAATTTTCTTAATAGTTAAGGGCTTTTCTAAAGCTTTAAACTGTATTTTGGTTGGTATAAGCTAGTAATAAATCTTTCATTGCCTTAAAAACTATACGGGGATCTCTCTAAAATGTATGAGTAAAAATTAAATTGTAGCAACAATGCACATCAAACAAACTTTTAAAATTCAGGAAAAAGTGGTTAGCATGTTCAAAGTTTTCTCCCTGTTTAAAAAAGATATTTGCTTTGACCCAGCCATCCCTCTGCTGGGTATCTTTCCAAAAGAATTAAAAGAATCATATCACAGAGATATATGCACACCTGTGTTTATAGTGGCAGTTTGTAATAGCTAAAACTTGGAAACAGCCCATTTGCCCATCAGTTGGAAAATGGATAAAGAAGATGTGGTTTTTCTATAAAATGGAATATTACTCAGCCATAAAGAATGAGAAATTAGATTCATTCATAGGAAAATGGATACATATTGAGGATATACTCCTAAGTGAAATAAATAAATCACATGTGTAAATACTGAATGGTTTCTCTGGTGTGAATAAACTATAATTGTACATAAGATCCTTATGATATAGTTAACACTGTGAAATAGGAAGAAAGGGGCTAACGGTATAGGGAAAGTGAGAAGGGTAGGGGAAAGCTAAACAAGGGAAAAGAAAAAAACATGAGAAAATGAAAAAATGGAAATGAAGTGTTTGTAAATGGGGAGGGGGTGACGGGGTGAAGGGAGGTCAGGGACAAGGGGAAAAAATGAGAACCAAGACCTGTCATGTAAAAGTACAAGATCTCAATGAATGTAACTGTACTGTATACCTAAAATGTACCAATAAACTCAATGAGGAAATAAAAGATATTTCCTAATAATGAATGTAACTATTGTATACCTAAAGTGTACCAATGAAGGAAAAAAATTTAAAAGATACTGACCCATTTCCCTACCTCACTGTATAGAAATATATCATATCCTTTTTTGGCTTTTTTTAATCCCAGAAGAATAAGTCAGTTTGGACAGAAAACACTTCCAGATTTCTTTGTGGCTTTGACGTGTCCTGGTCCTTCGGGTTGCAGCTTATCTCTGCTATAAACAGTTGCATGTGAAAATTAACCGGGGAGCAATAAGGAACACACAGTATTATAATTCTAAGTGGTTATTCACCTTAAAGATAGTCTTTCGATAGCCACTAACATTGTGAATATACATGTGCTATCTATTTAGTTACACACATATTTTTTGCTAAACAAATAGGGAATAGAAAACACATGAAATCTAATTTCAGAGCTTAACAGTATGATTAACATGACTACTTTGGTATAGTTATTTATTTTTCGATGTGACATTGATCCCAAGTTTCTCTGAATCCTTTTTTTTAAAAAAAACAAAAATGGGAAGTTTCTTCTCAGGGAAGTAAAAAGTTTTTTCTCATTGAAGATATACAGCAAGATTATGAATGAACACATGGTAGGATTTGCATAAAGGAGATTTCAAAGTTAGAATGAATAATAGAGGGGGGAAAATGATCATTAGCCACTTCAAAGTCTAAGGTTCTATGATCTCTGTCTGGATAGGGATTTTGAGGCCAGTACTGAAACTTAGTTTCTTTATCAGACTCCTAGCAAAAGACTTGAGACAAGTGAGCTTTAAGTTAATGTGTTGAATGAGTGAATTCACAGATGAATCAGAATTTTATTTAACTTGCCACCAGTTCTACGCTTTAGTCTGAGACTGCAGAGTTAGGTTTAAAAAGCTGTTGATTTTTCTTTGAGTCATTATGTTCGTGTTTTAAATCATTGTTTTAGGATGAAAAATATTGTAGGTCTGTGGCTGTCTGAGCAGCTCAGCTGGGCTTTTCCCAAAGATAGCGTAGTTTCACATCATGCCGCATAGTAGTCAATAAAGTTACCTTTGGGAAAATACACTTTTCATCAAATAAAACTTTCTTATCATCCAGTCACTCACATTAGCATATGCTTTAAAGATATGAAACTCTGTAACAAAAAAGTCCTGAAGAAGTATAAATATTTAGCTTCAAATTAAATATCATCACTAAATTTCAGAGGCAGCTAATTACTGCCTAATCCCACTTCTGTACCTGTTAGGGATTAAGTAACCAGTTCATCCCCAAATTTGTTGGGAGTTAACAATCTTCCCAGCTGCTAGCATGGCTCCACAGTGCTTTGGGGCTACACAGCAACTTGGGCATCAAAGCTTTTATTTCAGCCTTTGATCCTTCTCTTCAGGTTAGACCTTTTCTGCCTGCTTGCAATTTTTCAAAGACAAGGCATTAATAATTTGCCATCGGAAGACTTCCAATTTCGTTGTCTTATTTCTTTGTCTTCTCTGCAACTTTTTTCTCTCTCTCAAAGGAGAAACAGTCTTTTTGACACCATGTTCCTGGTTTCAGCAAGTTGGAAGAGGATTGCAGAAACATTGCTGTGGCTGTCTGTAGCACAATTTCCGATTTCCCTGTGTTAGTGCCACTTGACCTGTTTCTCTTGCTTAATTCATAAGCTCTGGTAACCAACAATTATGAACTTACTTTGCATTAAATTAAGATTATTTTAAAAGAGTTTGGACAATTTACACTAGTTGTCAAGGTACTTTTAAGCCAAAAGCTTTTTAAAAAGAATAAGTGTTATGTTCCTTTTATAAATAAACTTTTAAATGGAATGAGTGTTAAAATGTAGATCTAGTGGATTACTAAATAATAACTCTGATGACTCCTTCCCCATAGTAGGAACTCAGTGTATGTTTATTATTGAATAAATAAGAATGAGACTCTCAGAAACTTACCTAATTTCTCTTCCCTGATTTTAGAGTGAAAGTATGGGGTTAAAAGAAGTGAAGATGCATTTATGGCTTATGCTTCTTTTATATTCCTCCAGAGGTAATTTTACTACTTAAGATGAAATTGTAATGGACATTTAAAAATAAGTTCTTTTTCCTCATTGGCTTATTTCATGCTGAAACTAGTGGGATGCAAATCTGCCTATCTAATCTTCTTAGTATAAATTTGCCTTTGATGTTGTTTCATAGACTAGATGTGCTTCTTTCTCATTATGTCTTCTGGCACAATGTGGAAGACATTTTCATTTCCCTCTGCTGGTTTGACTGTATTGGGGGCTGGGCCAGCTGATGGCCCTGCTTGACAGTCTCTTTCAAACAGATGCATGGATTGAATGTGCATGTCTGTATCCTTAGGCACGAACCTTTGGAAAGCATCAGGACCTTGGCCTCCAGAGTGAGTGTCATCCATTGTCTTGAGTTCTGCATCTTCTGGAGGTCCTTTCTCAAATCGGCTGACATATCAAACATTTGCTAGTTACTGTTAGTCACTTAGATGCATACCTCAGTCCCATGGTTAGTTTGTTAAATTCCTATAGTATAGTGACATTATTGTATATCCTGATATTTTTCCATTTAAAATGTGAATGCTGAAGATGAGATTATGATTAGTTAGATTCCCTTAAAGTACTAAGGCACAAGTTTAAATGGTAGAAATATTTTGACCTTGTTATACTCTTTGTCATAAAACATGGCTTCTTCAATACTGAAAATAAAAATCTTCTATTTAAAAAGAAGAGAACAGACACATTTTGAAGGTAGAGCATTTAAAATAAAAAAGGATGAAGTGAGAGGTTTATTTGAAAAAAGTCAAAGATATGAGGGTGAAAAGTCTGCCAATTTTGTTTGTAGTTCTCAAAGGTATTTCTCCAGGCTGAACTCAGTTGCAAAAGGATTGATTAATCACACTGAGGGTCTTTATATTTTCTGTATTGAATTGGATGACTATTAAGCATAAGCACAATATTGGATATAATAAGAATAATCCATTGCTATAGTTCATTTTAATGTGAACTTCTGGATGACCTACAATTTCACATATAACAGTTAAAACATCAAGCATTTACTATGTGCTGCACAATACAGTAAGTATTTTAGGAGAGAGTAACTTGCATTTTTATCCTTTTCCAAATACAGGAGAGGTGCTGAATGAGATATCAGGACATTTGCTCCACATAGCAGCTCTATGAAAGAAGTGTTTTATTATCATCCCTATTTTGAAATGAGTAGATGGAGACAAAGAGCAACTAAGTAAATTACCCAAGGTCAGTGTGAATAACAGAACTCAGATGAAGAGCCATGATCTGAGCGTTATCCCATGTTTTTGCTGTGATGCTTTGTGAATCATTACTTTTGACATTGCTGTGTTTTCAGCCTCATAGGACTATCATCATCCCTCTTATCAGAATCCCATAGTTTAACTGGGCAATGCAAATTCACCTTTCCTTCTGCCTCTGGCTTATAAGATGTCTTCTAGCCAACAGGATTATCTTCTATAGATTTGAAGGGATGTTTTAGGTTTTTTAATCACATTATTAACCATAGTCCCTTTTATCAGACATAGTTTTATTGTTTGAAAATGTACCTGCCAAAGATTGCTATGCTTCATGGGATCTGTTTAAAAGTAAGACTCTTGTCATTGCTCACTCTTCTTAAAAAGGAAACAGAAAAATGGTGATTGAAAAATCATCAGCCAGTTGAGTTCCATTGGTAATAGTTCATCTTGAGGAAGCACTCAGAAGTTTCAGAAACTTCTGCAGCTGTTCATTCAAAGATGCAAGGAGATAGACAGTGCACAAAATAGCAAACAAAGGCACTGCAGCCTTCAGGAGAATTGGGATTTCATTGTGTGTCAAAGTAAATGAATTCAAGAATAACCACTTGAAAAGGAATTTTCCCTTAATGTCTGTGGTGCAAAAATGTGCTCACATTGTACTGGCTCTGAAGAGTGAGACTCAAAGAAGTAAATTACTTTCTAGCTACTAGCTTTCAATTGCTACTGGCTCGTAGTACTGGGTAACCTTGCAAAAGTGTAGCAGAGAAGAGAATAGTTTGCATTTTCTCCTAATCAAAATGTAGTAAAGACTGAGTGAGATACCACAGCAGCACTAAGATTCCTGATGACAGAAGTTTATAAATAAGCATAAACATCCCATTTCACGTCTCAACAAGAACCACTTAAATATCCTGTATACATTTTTCAGACAATTTTTATTTGGAATAAAGGGTCTAGGAAATGGTTTTGAGGTGTGAAAACTCATGTTTACAGAGAGTAAACTGTTTCCTTTGAAGGCTTTTCAAGTACACATTCAGCAGTCATGTAATTATGTAAATTTGTCCTGGACAGTTAGGCTAGTTAAAAGCCAATACTGATGATTTGTTATGTCATAGGTTCAACCATGGTTCATGCCAGAGTGTTTCATCCACCAAAAAGACCCCCAAAACATCAGAAGTGCCCGGCAATCTGTAGGTGTCTTCGGTCACAAGGGGACTGAGGATATAAAAGTCTAAATTTTTCCAAGAAAATCTCCCTGAACTGCCAGGCATTTGCATCCTCTGCATCTTAAAAGGGTATGACTGAGTAGAGCATACATTTTACAAAGGAGAGGGATGCTGATTTTTATTTTTAATCTTTGAATCTATATAGTAGAATGTGTGTGAAAAGAATAATGAGAAATATCTTTTTTGATATGAATTCACTCACATAATTTTAAAAATAATCTGTGACTTCATTCACAGAATTGTTCCCAGGGATTCATTCTCAGTTACTGTTCTGTTCCTCCCATCTATAAAATGGAGGAAACCGTGTTTGGTTTAAGGGTTGTTGAGAGCTTAAAACATTATATGGGTAACACCCATTTTAATTGGTAGGCTGATGGTAAATACCCAATAAATGGTGCCTATTATAATCATTTTCTGGAGTCTCCAACATACTTTAATATTAACTACATGCAACAATTACTACTTTGAAGTTATTAATATGAATTTGTGAAAATACCAGCTGTCATTTATATATAGGACATTGAAAACTTTGGTTTTATGGACCTCAGGAGTTCAATACATCCTACTGCATTTCAGTAGATACTAGAGGCTTTATTGAAGAATTCTTTGACTAATCATGCAGTCTGATTATACCAGACTTAGGAGCCAAAAGGTAAGCACGTATGACCGACAATGCTGAAATGATTATATATCAGAGATTTAGGCACCATTAAGAAATGAACTCCGATAAATATACAGCTGTAAACTGCGTGCAAGGCAAGAGCGTCCTAGAAAATTTCTAGGATCAGTGCATGAACAAAAGTGCCAAGGAAATGCAGACTGTACAGATCCACAAAATCATGCTTCTTCCTGCAGACAGTGTTTTGGTCAGGGTGTAGAGTAGTTCCTTCAAAAGACCACACATTTAGGAATTTTAATTTCTCTTTTTTTTTTCATAAAACTTTGGTGTTTTCCCTGGGAAAGTAACTTGATGATATCGACATTATTATAATATTTTATACAAGAAAGAAACTTAAGTTTTATTCTTAAGTTATCTTTCTACTCTCACATTCTACATGGATTGTGTGGTCTAAGAGACGCAGGCATTAGTACAGGAACTTTGTTCTCTCAGCACCAGGAAACTTCGCTGACAATCTTGTTGAGAATATGTTGTAAATTATCCTCAACAGAGGGTGTCCTGCAGGCCACAGTAATAAATAGCTGGAGCTTACATAGCATGAACAGTGATGAGGAATTGGTAGATAAAGAAGCTGAGAATAGCTAGATCTTCAGGTTTGAATGGGATATAGTGTTTTAGTTTATTAATCAAAAGAAAGGATAACTTCAATGGTTTTGTTGGAAAAAATTGAAAATGAGAAAACCTGAGGAGTGAAGAAGAAGAAAGAGAAGGAAAAAACTGTTAAGTTTGCTGCAGAAAGAAATAGAATTGAGGGCAGAAGTGCAAGAGGAAGCAGAGCCGGTTAGAAGAGAGGAAGCTCGGGCCTTCCTCCGTGACTGTATCCTCTGCCCATAACAAACAGTGCGAATTATAGAGTCCTTCCACATGGAGTTGAGAGTTTCTTCTTTCCCCCATTAAGTTTATCAGTACAGCTAAAGCAAACAGTGTAGTTACATTTATCATTGGGATCTGGTACCTTTCCATGATGTATCTTGGTTCTTGCTTTTTCCCCATTCCCCTTCCCACCCTTCACCCCCTTCACCCTTCCCTATTTACAAAGACTTTGTTTCCATTTTTTCATTCTTTCAAATTTTTTCTTTTCCCTTATTTCCTTTCCCCTCCCCTTCCCACTTCTCCTTTAATGATTTTCTTTTTTTTTTCCTCATTGAGTTTATTGGTACATTTTAGGTATACAGTACATTCATCATTGGGATCTTTACATGACAGGTCTTGGTTCTCATTTTTTCCCCTTACCCCTGCCCTCCCTTTATCCCTCACCCCTTACCTATTTACAAATACTTTATTTCCATTTTTTCATTTTCTCATTTTTTTTTCTTTTCCCTTATTTCCTTTCCCCTACCCTTCCCATTTCCCCTATACCTTTAGCCCTTTTCTTCCTTTTTCACAGTGTCAATTATACCATTAGGATCTCATGTACACTATGGAAATCAATATGGAGATACCTCAAAGAACTAGGGTTAGAGGTTCCATTTGACCCAGCCATCCCTCTGCTGGGTATCTTTCCAAAAGAATTAAAAGAATCATAACTTTAGCCCTTCTTCCTTTTTCACAGTGTCAATTATACCATTAGGATCTCATGTACACTATGGAAATCAATATGGAGATACCTCAAAGAACTAGGGTTAGAGGTTCCATTTGACCCAGCCATCCCTCTGCTGGGTATCTTTCCAAAAGAATTAAAAGAATCATACCAGAGTGATATGTGGACACCTATGTTTATAGCAGCACAGTTTGTAATAGCTATTTTCACAGTGTCAATTATACCATTAGGATCTCATGTACACTATGGAAATCAATATGGAGATACCTCAAAGAACTAGGGTTAGAGGTTCCATTTGACCCAGCCATCCCTCTGCTGGGTATCTTTCCAAAAGAATTAAAAGAATCATACCAGAGTGATATGTGGACACCTATGTTTATAGCAGCACAGTTTGTAATAGCTAAAACTTGGAAACAGCTCATTTGCCCATCAGTTGGAGACTGGATAAAAAAAGATGTGGTTTTTCTATATATTGGAATACTACTCAGCCATAAAGAATGAGAAATTAGAGTCATTCATAGGAAACTGGATGCATATTGAGGATATACTCCTAAGTGAAATAATTGTCATACATGTATAAATACCGAATAGTGTCTCTGGTGTGAAAAACTATAATTGTACATAAGATCCTAATGGTTTAGAGATTTTCTTCATGATCATTCTAAACATGGACGTCCACAAATCTCCTGTCAGGTGGAGTTGTAATATCACAAGGAAATTGCATTTTGGGGGTGTAGAATAATTTCAGGTTCACAGTTTGCGAGCTTTTCAGGCCTGTTATAGTCTATGAAATCCACTCTGATTTTACAAGCTTATTATTTTTAGTATTCTGAACTATCAAGGTTTTATTTATATCAGCTATGGACTGAAGTGCGTCCTTCTCAAATTCTTATGTTGAAGTCCTAACCCTCAGTGTGATTCTATGGAGACAGAAGGTACAAGGTGGCAATTAAAAATTAAATGAGTTTATAGGTACAGGGCCCTATAGAACAGAAATAGTATCCCTATAAGTAAAGACACCAGAGACTTGATTTCCCCATCTGTGTACAAATAGAGTTCTATGAGGCAAGGTGGTAGCTGACTGCAATCCAAAACAAGAGACCACAGAATAAAATTTACCTTTGTCTTGGACTTCTCAACCTCCAGAACTGTGAGACATAAATTTTGTTATTTAAGCCATCCAGGCTGTAGTATTTTGTTATATCAACCCTAGCTAATTACCCTTTCTGCTTTGATCAGTAAATCTGAATCCTGCCCTCCTGACTAGATACAAGAACTCTGATTTTCAGATCATTTCTTACATTTCTTTGTTTTCCTCACAGTATACCAGTCTGAAAAGTTCATAGTTATTTGTAGCAGTATCATTCACTATATCTTATTTACTAACTCAGGAAACTATGTGACTTATTCTGAAAAAAATATATATTTTTGCTACTGAGGATCGAACTTGGGTCCTTGTACTTCCGAGGCAGGTGGTAGAACCACTGAGCTAAATCCCTGGCCTGAAAAGGGTTTTATAAATAGTCAAAGTAAATGTTTCAGCACCAAAATTAAATTGTTTAGAATCTATATTTCATTTATAATGGTCACATAGCTATAGAACAGTGTGAACAGACTAATCAACAGAGATATGCTAATTTATTGAATGTTGTTAGTGATTTTCTAGATTTCTGGCTAGATTCATGTGCCTAAAATACTAGGGCGAACCTGTTGAATATCTCAGCAACTTCTGGCACCTGTGATTTTGTAAAGTGACAGAGCTGAGACTAGATTTTTGAAGGTTGCTTGAGTGAAAGCTCACTGGGATATCAATAATGGCTGTTTTTATTTTGTTCTGGTTTTATTTTGTTCTTCAGGAATGGTCCAGTTGTTGAATTTCATAGAGAAAACTATGCCTTTATTACTACTACATGAGTTCTTTGAGTAGTTGAATATCCCTTCATTAATAAAGATGAAACTAATAATTCATTGGTTGAGTACCTAGTGCCAGACACTGTTCCATACCTTTCACATGCAAACTTCTTATTTAATTCTGGCAGTGTCTGCATGAGGTATATACTCATTGCCTCTATTTGAAGCTGAGACAGAATAGTTGTGTAATATTATTAAGGTCACACAGAAAGTAAATATATCATCTTGGGTTCAAGCAGTCTGATTCCAGAGTTGAAGCTTTTTAGCACTCTGCTCTGTGCTTCTCTAGATGAATACATGTTCAGGGGGCTTACCTTTGATTGAGTTCATTGGCTAATCAACATGAATTAATGTTCTCTGATGCTCTGAATGGTGGTGAACAGCTAGCAACTGTGTGTAAGACACTTATTTTTCTGGAAGGTGAGCATCTCAAGTAATGGCTACTCTAGCTCCAATTTGAACCGATATAGTGTAGTGTTTAAAAGCATTCTGATATTAGACTTCATGATGTTTTAGCTGAGTTTTGCAATTTCGAGTTAGGTACCTTGGAAGGGTTATTTACTCTCTCCATCTTAATTTTTTAATATATAAAGTAAAAAGGAGGAACAATCCTTATCTGATGTCACTATTGACTGATTAATGATTAATCATTATTGGGTGATTACATCTCTGCCTGATATGTAATAAGAAACAGCCATTATCTCCAGTATCAACAACATCACCACCACCACCACCACCACCACCACCACCACCATCACCATCATCTCTCTTTAACTGATTTGGCAGGAAAATAACCATGCCTCAATACCTGGCAGCCAGTTACATTTTTCATTTGTTTTTATGTGAAAGGCAGGGTCAGTCATAGAGTCACTGGATTGAGTGGATTGTTTCTAGACCTGGCTATGCTAATGGGACAAACTATGTGTAAATCTATATATTGAACCTAGTGAATATTTAATGATCCACTGATGAGCCTTAGTGGTGATGACATTATGTACTGTTTACTCAGTGTTTCATGAGTAAAAAGACACTCATGTTTCAGAAATATTTCTATTTTGAGAATTATATCTAGAATAAGAAAGATTAGGTTTTAGCTATTTAGAAAAAAATGTTTAACCTAGAATGGTTCATCCCCAAAGGATTCCAAATACCTCTCATTTTATTTTTTATCTTAAGGCAGTGCCATTTAAACATCTAATTATAGAACAAATTAATCAGATCACAAACAATATGCAGGAAGGCAGGAGTTGATGCTGCAGTTACTCTTTGGTAGACTAAGAAGCAGTGCAATTATGCTGTGACAAGAGGTGAGGGGTATGTGACGCCACCGCTCCAGATGCACCTTGCTGGGGAAGGGATCTCACTTTGGCAGAGATTCTGCCTTCATGACTTTCAGCTATGCCACCTTAGGAAGATTATTTAACCTTTCTCAGCATGTTTTGTCACATGTAAAATGGGGACCATAAGTTTCACCTTGTAAGGTTACAGTGAGCATTATACTGTATACAAAACACCTGGTAGATAAATGGTAACATATTCAAAAAGAATTTACAGAGCATCAGCCTATGTACAGTGTTACACCATTCAGAAATAGTGGCTATTCTTCCCATGAGCTAGAGTAAATCTAAATATGATGCTCCATGCTCTTAAGATGTCACTTTCCTATTGCCAGGAAAATTTTATGAAAAGATTCTAGTTATTGTGAAATTCATGCACCATCGGAGAGTCATGGCTCCTTACACTTCCTAGATTTGTATGTATCTAAGTTCTCCTAAGTATAGATATAGTCAAAGTTATTGGTATGTACTAGATATTAAAGCTTAAAAGAAACTATTCATACAAAGGGAGAATTTTTGGGAATAAGTAATACAGGTAGCAAATAAGAGCAAACCAAGATGAATATTGTACATAATACAATATTAGATTTAGAAGACCACCTATATGTAACACTTGACCAAAATGTTAATAGAAGAATATGAATGAGGGCAAACCCCGGGCAGAATTGCCTCTGAACTACTCCTGCTTAATGAGAGGATGGCCATAACTAAACACTGTTACTTTCTCTGCAGGCTTACTTTGGCCTCTCAATGCAAAAACTTTACCTCCCCCAGTTTCTTTCACTGATAACACTTTTCGCCCATGCAGCTGTTATTTTCCTCAACCTGAGACTTTAACATTTTCTCTTATAATGTATACTTTGTTTATTGACTATTTGCCTCAATAAAGTGGGATCAAGGGTAGGAATTTTGATGTGTTTTGCTCTCTGCTGATATCATAGAGCTTAGAATAGTACCTTACATTACAGTTTATATTTGTATAGTTCTTAGGTACTGTGTTTGTATAATCCATGTAGGTAGACTGTTGATAGTCCATCACCAACTATAGATTTAGTCATTCTCAGCAATTCTGTTCTCCAGACCACAAAGTTCTGGGAATTGTTAAGGAGAAATATATTAACTGGTGCATCAAAATGCTAAAATTCATAGTTAAGGTTTGAGAGTCTGGACAGACTACCTAAGACCCTTCCCTCCCAATGATGCTTTTTTTTTCAGCTTTAATTGAGTTTATTGGTACATTTTAGGGATACAGTACAGTTACATTCATTGTTGGGATCTTGTACCTCTACAGGACAAGTCTTGATTCTCATTTTTCCCCTTACCTCTGCCCTCCCTTCACCCCCTCCTCCCCCCTCATCTACAAACACTTTATTTTCATCTTTTCATTCTCTCACATTTTTTTCTTTTCCCTTTTTACTCTTCCCCTACCCATCCCACCTTCCCTACACCTTTAGCTCCTTTCTTCCCATTTCTAAATGTCAGTAATCTTATTAGAATCTTATGCATTGTTGCAGATTATTTACACCAGGGAAACTATTCGGTATTTACACATGTGTGACTTATTTATTTCACTTTGGAGTATATCTTCAGTATGTATCCATTTTCCTATGAATGAATCTGTTTTCTCGTTCTTTATGGCTGAGTAATATTCCATTTTACAGAAAAACCACAACTTCTTTATCCAGTTTCCAACAGATGGGCAAATAGGCTGTTTCCAAGATTTAGCTATTACAAACTGTGCCGCTATAAACATGGGTGCACATACTTCTCTGTGATATGATTCTTTTAGTTCTCTTGGAAAGATAC
>NW_022900924.1:29769035-29770216 GCF_012274545.1 Fukomys damarensis
TATTACAGATTTCCCCTGCCCGTTCTTTTAAGATGTTCAAAGTTGGGAGCTCAGAAAACTACCCTTCATGAGAACCTATGCCTCTGCCCAGTTGGTCTAAGAACTGGCCCAATCAGGAGGTTGAGAACGGGGGGGGGGTTGTGGGGGGGTTTTAAGGGCGCCCGCGCGGCTACCTTCCTTACTGGGTCTGTTGTTGCACAGTCCGGGAGGTCGCACACCTGCCAGGTGATCTCAGGTAGGCAGGCAGCTGAAGAGACCCCCTCCGGGGTCTTTGGGTCCTTGCTTGGTCTGTTGTCGTGCAGTATGGGAGGTAGCACACCCACCGGGTGATCTCAGGCAGGCAGGCAGCTGAAGAGACCCCCTCCAGGGTCTTTGGGTCCTTGTTGAGTCTGTTGTCGCGCAGTCCGGGAGGTCGCGCACCGCTGAGTGATCTCAGGCAGGCAGCTTAAGAGACCCCCTCCGGGGTCTTTGGGTCCTTGCTGGGTCTGTTGTTGCGCAGTCTGGGAGGTTGCGCACCCGCCTGGTCCCAATGATGCTTTTTAAAAGAGAATAATTTTTATTAACTGTGATTGACAATCTATATACTGTAACAAACCATGCTTGCTTTATTTGGTGGATATATGTGACAATCTATAAAGTCATAGAATATCTGCCATCTAGTAAAAGAATGATTATTGAGCATAAAGCTTGTCATCAAGCATTGTAGTTTGGTGATACCCTATTGGCTTATGATGTGAAAATCCTTTGGCCTCAAGGCTGTGATGGCAGAAGAAGGTGAAACTAACAATGCTGTGGGACACCAGATCAAACCATGCCCACTATGCTTTCTCTCGATCACTTTTTATTTATTCTATGACATTAAATTCATTTCAGTTATTCTGTTAGTAATTTAAGCATCATTGCCAATGCTTGTTTCTAGTAAAGATAATTTTTATTTTGTAATGTGCAATTGAAAGAAAGACTATAGAACTCTTAAAACTATACCTGTGATTTTTATAATGTGTATTAATATAAAAATTCACTCAATAGCTGCTCTTGTAGGTAGAGTAATAGCTGCCCAAAGATGTCAACGTCTGAATTTCTAGAACCTCAGTGTTCTAGGACCAACAGTTGACTTACATGGATTATACAGACACAATATTTTAAAACTATGCAAATATAAACTTTTTTTTTTTTTTTTT
>NW_022900924.1:29774506-29793461 GCF_012274545.1 Fukomys damarensis
CGGGGTCAGGGGAGGTTTCCCGGCTCGTCAGCCACCTCGATCCTGACAAACAAGACAGTTGCAACCGCCAGCACAAAGCTTACCTCCGGAGGCTTTCAAAGGTCTGTGTCTGAGAATCTCCTGCTGGATCCCGCAACAGAGAATCTCGGCCGGATTTACAGTTCCCGCCTGGGTATCTCGCTGGGGCCTCCAATATGTAAGACCTAAAGTCTCACTTCCACTCCACGGAGCGTGAACAGCCGAAAGGCCTCCACGAAGCTGGGCCCTAACACCCAGCGAGGCTCCGGGAACACGACAGAGAACCGAGAAACCCAGGAAGGAACACACCAGGCTAGATGGTAAAAGAGACCTTTATTAGTCTGGCCAGACGGCACTCCCGGAGCCAGGTGGCTCAGAGAGGCTGCAAATATAAACTTTAATGTGAGGTACTACTCTAAGCTCTTTTATTCTAGCCACAGTCACTGGAAAAAGTGACTTTGCAGGTATGATTAAAGACCTTGAGATAGGGTGAC
The DNA here is from genome assembly GCF_012274545.1 of Fukomys damarensis. Classification (NCBI taxonomy): domain Eukaryota; kingdom Metazoa; phylum Chordata; class Mammalia; order Rodentia; family Bathyergidae; genus Fukomys; species Fukomys damarensis. Next base: position 29,775,019 of record NW_022900924.1, read on the forward strand.
TACCTTGGGTTGTCTGAATGGGCACAGTCTAACCATGTGGATATTTAAGAGTGGAGAACTTTTGCCACTGTGATGAGAGAGAAATGTGAAGATCCTGTGATGTTGGTTTGGAAGATAGGGAAAAGTGAAACTAGCTAAAGAATACAGGGAACATCTAAAAGTTGAAACAAGTATAAGAACAAATTTTCTAGAGCCTCTACAAGGAAATGTTCCTAGTTATAACTAGAATTCAACCCAGTAAAACATGTGTAGGTCTTATGACCCACAAATAATAAAATTTTGTTATTTGAAGATAGTAAGTTTGTGGTAATTTATCATAGTAATATAAAGTTTATACAGTCATTGTTGAATAATCCATACTTATAATGAAGCTATATTATTTATTTTCAAAAGTTTGCTCTGAAAAATCAATCACTGTTGGACTTGTGCAAGAAAATGTGTTACATTTATGGAATTTTTTTTGCCTTGCTAATGTAAAATATTGATAAAATTGTATATATACTATATATTATATATATCATGGTGAATTTTTTTTTAATTTTTACTGAGTTTATTGGTACAATCTAAGTAAACAATACTATTACATTCACTATTGGGATCCTGTACCTTTACATGGTAGGTCTTGATTCTCATTTTTTCCCCTGTCCCTACCCTCCTTTCACCCCCTCCTCCCTTCCCCATTTACAAACACTTTATTTCCATTTTTTTATTTTCTCATATTTTTTTCTCTCCCTTATTACCTTTCCCCCACCCTTCCCACTTTCCCTACACCTTTAGCCCTTTACTTCCTATTTCACATTATTAATTATCTCATTAGGATCCTGTGTACTATTATAGTTTTTCACACCAGAGAAACTATTCGGTATTTCAGTTAAAAAAATCTCTATATGAACATTAAAAATAGGGAATCCTAAAATAAAACTAAAAAGGAAAGTAAAAGAGAAAAGGCGATGATGTAAAATTAAAATAATCCTTAATTCTGAAGATGAAAAATGGTCCTTGAACATATTTAAGTTGCTTCTTGCTCTTGTAGTCTTATATTATTCTTTTTTCATTATTTAGAGAATACTTTATTAGTTTCTGTAATCAAACCCATGTAGATATGACCTTACATATTTAATACAGTGCGTTACCCCTGTAGAAATGGAAAAAAAATTAACATTTCTAGACCAATATGGCTGTCCATTTCTGTACAAGACCAACTCAACACAGTAAATTGGGATAACTTTTCCAAAGTTGACAGCACAGTATAAAAAGACCAATAATAGCAGTATGTTATGCATCAGTAGCAGCAACAGCTTTTCCAAGTTCTGCAGTCATCTGAACAAAATTATAGACATTCAGCACACTCCATTAAAAAAACAAAAACAAGGAAAACAAAGAGAAGAATAATGCCCAGAAAACAGTGAAGTTCTGTTGCTGTTGGGGTATCTGGCACCATTTTTCTTTATTAGCATCTTAATCATCATCTGGAGAGAGAACATTCTAGAGTAACATCATTAAAAATAGCTCTGATAAACCACAGTCACTACTACATATCATAAAGCAGGTGCAAGATATTTTATATTCACAGAGGTATGATACAGTATTGTCCTACATCTCTAATACTAGAATCAGTTTTGGTTTGAAATTTACTTTGTCTGCAAATAAGATTGCTACTCCTGCCTTTTTTCTGGGTTCCTGTCACATGGAGAATTCTTTTCCATCCTTTCACTTTCAGTCTATGGACTTCTTTTTGCAATAGGTGTGTTTCATGTATACAACATATTGTTGGATTTTGCTTCTTATTCCATTGTGCCAGTCTATTTCTCTTTATTGGTAAGTTGAGGCCATTGACAGTGATGGTTATAACTGATATATACTGACTTATTATTGTCCTATTATGGCCTTTTGTTTACTCTTTTTACTTTTTCACCTTCTCCTTTTAGCACCATGAGGCCCAACAGATCAAATAGGCAAGGCAAGAAACTATATCGTGGTGAATTTGAGATCATGAACTACTATAGGCATCATCATAATTTGAGAATCATAATTTTGAAATATTTGAACTGTGACATTGTTATACATCAGCTAGAACACATACAAGTATATCTCTGTATTATTTCAATGTTATGAAAGCAGTTAGATACATGTCAATGTTCAAAAGTTGGCTCTTTTATATTTGAACTATGTCTTGTTTGTAGGCTTTGGAGTTAATTTTTATGAGTAATAAATTGTCAGTTAACAGGAGCTTTTTCAAGTAGAATCTGAAAGTGTACCTATGCTATATGTTGAATCTAATGTTAATGTGTATTAGGTCAAATGGCTAGTGACAGATAAACAATGCATTGGAATTGGTTTAGCGTCTAAGTGATCCAACTGCTTTCTTTTGAATGAATGGTAGTTGCAGTTGTTTAATTCATAATTTTTTTTTTGCTCTGAGTTTCACTTAATCTAAGAAGGCTAGTGAAGTTAATTATGTTGTCTAGAAATGGAAAAAGGAACCCACCAACAACCACTAAGATTCCTGCTAATTTTGATACGATTGAATTCATAGTAGAGGCAGCTGGATTTAATTATCAGGTTGCAACATTGCATTTTCAGCAGCAGTTGCTGATGAATGGATAATGCAAGTAGCCTTCAAAGCCACTCAACATTAGAGATAAAAACCTTGTCATTCAGTCAGACAGCTGACTGAACAAGTATTAAAATGAACAAAGATTTCCCAAGGGAGGTTACAGACTAAGGTTTGGTTTGTCTTCTTGGCTTCAGTTCAAATATGTCAGACACACAGCATTCTATTCTTTCTAATTTAGAATGTTAGCTGTTCTTAGCATTAGGACTAGGCTGTAGAGAGAGGTTGAGGGTGGTAGCATTAAGTGGCAATTATAGAAATCCTTAACCAATTACTTCACTCCTTATTTCGGGTCATTTATGGGGAGAAATGCAGGAAAGAAATCCCTCGGTTCTAATTATCTTAGTAGCATTATCTAAGTACTAACTAAAATCTTGTCACAGCTACAGCTTAGCTTGCTAATAGCAACAGTGGCTACTGGTAGCAGAATGCAAATATTTTCTCTCTAAATCAAGATTTCTCAATAGTAGCACTATTGACACTTGTGCTGGATAATTCTTTTGTTGTGAGGGTCTGTCTTACAGATTAAAGGGTGCTTAGCAGCATTTCTGGCCTCTATACATCGAATGCTAGCAGAACCCTTTCCAATTGTGAAAAACAGAAGCTTCTCTAGATACTGCCAAAAGTCCTCTGAGGAAAGTTGTAAAGCTACCTCTTTTAGGGAGTCACCGCTATGAATTTATGAGAATATTTCCAAGTTTCTCATCTGAATTCTTCATCTTGTCACTTTAGTGGTCCAGAAGAAGGGCAGTTCTGAGGTTTATTAGTCCCAAGAAAATGGAATAATTGAAGGGAACACGAACATCTTAGAGTTAAGTGTGTGTATACACACAACAGTCATCCCATCTCAGACTTTTATGCTTTAGCTCTCTTTGATTTTGTAAGTAGTACCCTTATGATTTCTGGAGAGAACAGTCAAAAGCATAACATCTCTCAATGTAAAGTCTGTAGTTGGTGTTTTCTCTCAGCTCAGCAGTACTTCATATTCTAGGAAGCAGCCCTTTAGCTACGTAAGATATGAAACAGCGGGATGCAATAAGAAATGAATGAATCTTTAATGAATAGTTTTTAATAGAAGTCTCATTGTTTTAATAATAAAGAAGATAACATGGCATTAGTGCTGGCAATTAATTAAGGAATTCTTGTCAAGATAATTGGCAATCACTTTCTTAATTTCTTTGTGTGATTCAATAATACATTTTGGGCTTTTTTTTTTTTTTTTAGTGTGATAATGTTAGCTGGTTGGATCGTGGCTCCCTTTGCATGTAGTTTAGAATTACCAGATTGTGCTTCGAAAGTGTTAAGTGAATTTGTCCTGAATTGTTGTCAACTCATAAATCAAAAGATTGGTTAACATAAAAAGATTTGCCTGTATTTTAAAGGATTTTCTCTCAATAAATCAGAAATAAAATAAAACTTCAAAAAGTATGACTCCAAAGAAGACACCCTCTTAAGAGCTGTTTTAGTTGATTTTACTTTGGGTTATATTTTTAACATCTTATTCCAAAGCAACCCCCCCTCCCCCCGAATACAGGAATACACAGATCTGGTACAGTTTGAATGCAGAAGATAGAATTAAGAAATTTGAATTCTGTTCCTGACTCTCTCACCTATGTGACCTTGAGCAGGCTTGGATTTACTCTCTTTTGCTTCCTATATAAAATAGGCAATAAACTGCCCCCCAACAAACCTCCCATAAAATGTTTTAGGAATTAATTACAAAAGTCACTGGGTGTTTTCCTAGAAGAGAAGCACTATCTATAATACAGGATGTCCCTCATTTATTTTTCTTCCCGCACTTCTCTGTGAGAGGCAGCTCTGCTTCTATCTACTTTCATCTATCCATTTAGCTGCTGGGGGTTGATTAAACTGTTACTCACACTTGTTCAAAGCTTGCATTAGGAGAACAGTATTAGATTTCACTTTGTTGAGAGATTTAAGCCCTACCGTGTCTGACAGATTTTGAATTCACCTCTTAAATGCATTCCTATTTGCCCTAGTCACAGTATTAACAAAGTTGAAAGCACCAACTTTATTTCTTAGTCACCTTGAATAAAAAGATGCCGCTTATTTTTAACAAGTCTCGAATATTCTGATACAAACACTATCATTTCTGATGGACTTTAGTAATGGGGATAGTCTGTGCTTTTTTTTTATGGAAAACTTATTTCTAACAGTTTTCTTTTTGTAAATCTAATTGCTTTTGGTTCACCAAGAATTCATGGGCAATTGTCTTTCTCACTATTACAAATATATTGCAAGTGGAGCTTTTGTATTCAGGGTTGCTGACCTGAATCTGTTTTCCTTCACAGTATTCTTGTGCTGTTTCCAAGCTTAGGAAAGCTGACAGAGTTTGAAAAGACAATATTCATCAGTCAGAAAATGGGTGCTGCTTTTGCATCCTTTACACATAATTGTCAAAAAATCCTATTAATACCCAAGTATAGGCCAATGCATGGAAATATAATCAGAACCCTGCAGAACTGATTCAGAGACAAACAGGAACTCAAAACTGTCCATCATTTTCGACCCCAATTTACTGCTATCCCACACAAATTTGGTGTTCTCAATTTCTGAAGAAAGTATCTATATCAGACATGCAGGCCCATGTAAAAAATGTCACTTTATATTAAAAAGGTACCCACCTCAAATCTGTATTTTGTGTTTTGCTCTTTGCATTAATAATGATGTCTTTGCTGCACTCATTCTGCTTTTCTGTCCTAAGGGGCATGTATTTTAATTTTTTATTGGCTGTGGCAGAGTTTTAGCAGATTCATGGGAAGCCCTTTCCATATGCTTCCTGATCCACTCAACTGGAGATTGCAGAGGCTTGAGTATGCTGTATGTATGTGTGTGTGTGTGTGTGTGTGTGTGTGTGTGTGCGTGTGTGCGCGTGCACATATGTGTGTGTGTGTGTGTGTGTGTAACTATGAAGGAGGAATGGCAACAGTTGATTTCAACTGAAGTAACACATTTGTTTCCCTATTTAGGTTGGATGCAAGTCAGGAAATTTTTATGTATTTAGTCATCTTTCTTCCTCTAATGGACCCTGATATCTAAATTTTGAAAGTGATACAGGTTGGGGTGAAATTCAAAGCTTTGTAACATCAAACTTTAGTAAAATTTTGGTTACTAATACAGTCAAGTAGTTAGCCCTCTTCATGACTGCTTGGCCTGATAACATGGGAAGAACACTGTGTAGGCATTGGCATGAAGCTTAAATTTATTCTCCTTAAATTATTATATGCATATGTTTTTTATTTCAATGTTAAACCATAGAACAGTTTTGAAAAAATCAGAAAATATTACATTTATATTTGGAAAAGTGAGAAATGGCTTCTGAAATAGGTAATTGTAAGATTGACTCTTTAGGTAATGTCAGCTTTGTTGATTGATAGGCAAGAAGATAAATGTCCACAGATTCTATCTTTTCAATACAGGTCTAAATCACTTGGTGGGGCAGCAAACATATGAAATGTGTGATACAGCTATCTAAATCTGAATTCTAATATATTTGTCTCTGAAGCTTTGGTATATTCTGAAAAAGGGTCTCTGGGTTCACTTGTTTGCTGATAGATGTCACATTACTCAATGATACTATGATTGAGTTGTCCAAAATAAGGTTTTTGTGAACAGATTTGAGACATATTTTTCTGTTGGAATCTAAATGATTTTTTAAATGTCAGGAATGTCATTTTTCATGCATGTAAGTAGAGGAGCAATTTATAAAGTTTTATTGTATTAATATTAGTTAGTAGCATCTTCACTTTCCAACATCCTTCAAACTTACTTGTGTCATATATTTTGATATCCAACTTAGTGTTATATTTATTTTGTGCTTGCCCTTAATTTTGTTTTTGAATGAATTTTATGTATAAAGTATGCCTTTTTAAAAATATACTGTAATTTTATTTCAATCACACAAATGAAGTTAGCATGTAGGAAATTTAAATGTAACAGTTACGGTAAAAATAGCAGAAAACTGAAAAATCTACAAAGGAAAATAAACCTAAAGCATGAAAAGTCAACATTCGTTAGTGTTTCATCTTCAATTCTGACACTTGATGCTGCAAATTTTTAAACAAACTTTTAAATCATGATGCCTCTTCTGAAGAGATTTCAACACCAGCACTAGGATTTGTACATTCAGTTTGCAGCTGACTTAGTGTGCCTTCTTTTAGTGAGGTAGGAATGATGATGGTATATGGGTGATGAACTCTTTGAAAATAAGGACTTTATTTTAGTTAGCAGTTTATTAGGCCAAGAATATGAGAAGAAATACTTTTGAAGACCATTTACTTGAAGAGCATTGGTATGTTCAAAGTTGAATTCTTTATGTTTTCCCTGAATTTATAATTTATTCCAAAGGCATAACCTTCTTTTTTCCCCCAACCATTCAAGCCAAAAGTATGAACATCTGTGAATTTTCACTTTCTTTATCACCCAATGCCCAATATTTCAAGCAATCTTCTTTGTCTTATGTTCAGATTAAGTTGAAAATGTGTCATTTTTCACCATTTTTCTTGCAATCCTCATATAAGATACTATGATCTTGCTTTATTTTTGTAGTAGCCTCATCACTGCCTCCTATTTTCTGCCTTTATGCTCCTTTCTTACAAAGCAGCCTGAGCACACTACCCCATTCACCACACGCCCCAAAGGTTTCTGCTTACGTACTTGCATATAGGAATTTATACAACTTGCCCCCACACCTCTGCTCTTTATCTAAATTCATGTCTCCTATTTTCTCTTTCCAATCCCCTGGTCTTTTTTATTTTCCATGTATGCTCTGGACATGTTTATGCCCCAAGCCTTTGGCACTAGCTCTTGACCCTTCTCTGTCCTCCTGTACCTGTTCTCTTAGATACCAGTATGAGAGTCCTCCATCTTGTATTAGTCTCTTTCCATGAGTATGTATTGACTTTCTTTAAAATTACACGTGTTTCCCTGACACTATCTTCCTGGCCCACGCAGATACAGCAGTAACTGCTGTATAAAACTCTTCTTAATGGTGGTTTTGTATTCATATCTTTATATATTTTTAATGACTTACACTTGTCCACCTAAAGAAGGAAACACAGATAGATGAAATTTATGATTCTCATGATGAATTTCTTTTCCCCAGTCTCCAATCGAACCAGATTAATTTTACTTGGCAATATACACCCATTTTGTGCAACTCCTCCTCATACAAATTTAGAACCTTCTGAATTTCCTTACTCTCTTTAATTTTTTCCTCCTTTCTGGTGCTAAACACTTTTTAGCCAACTACACAGCTTATTTTATTTTTTCTAATCATGAAGAATGCCAACTCTGAGAAGGTAGAGTATTTTTTTAGTTTTATTCCAGGTCACATGTTCAAACCCAAACAATGCTCTGTACTTAGCATATTCTAAATCATTGTTAATTGACTGCTCATTGTGGATATATTTTCACTTCTATCATTGAGGTTGATTCTCTTTACTGTATTCCTTGGGTAACTTGACACAAGGGTTACCTCTTGACTTGTGGGTAGACTTAGAACAGATAGAAGCGAAATGCATTCAAAGAGCTGGAATAGGTATGAAAATCTATTAAAGTTTGAAAACAATATGTGAGAATTTGAGAATGGAGGATGTAAAAGTACAGGGAATGAAATGGTGGGAGAAAAGCGTGTATACGTTAATAGTAAACACATGATTGTACATCACACAAAGGTGTCTGAATTTATCTCAGGGCAATGGCAAGTCTTTAAAAGAGTATACAAGGGTTAATTTACTGAGATTAGTGTGTTGGAAATCTAAAATTCTTCAATTTAAATTCTTTAAGAAAAAAATTTCAAGTGTATTAGTGGATTTAAAGAGTATTGTTTTCTTGCAATATAATTGTCACGAAACACTACCCTGGGCAAATTATTACTGAAATAAATTTGCACTCACATTTCAGATATAGCTACATTTGCCCAATTGAGCATGAATATGTGTGACCTATCTAAAATAAGTGCCTTTTGGCTTTATCACAATTTTAGTTATGTTGTTCCATTGATATGATCCTGGCTACCATCACAACAGTCTGGTATTTCTAATCATTCAGCATGCTTTCATATTGTTTATAGGTAAAGCTCCTTTTCAATTTGTAATAGCTCCTTTTCAGTTAGCTTCAACCAGCATTCATGAAGAAAAACTGAGTAAACTTTTGACATGAAATCCATTTGTTTTGTGAGTACAATTTTTTTCTTTGTGGCAAAAACAAAAGTTTTATTTTTGGAGAAAAATCTTTTATAGAGAGTTTGTTGGTTGCCAGCAATGATTGCACTTTTCCAGATAAAGAGAGCCTCTACCAGGTCAGCAGTCTCTGGAAACAGCCACATGTTCAATTAAAATGTTTTAGCAAATTCAGAGAGTCAAGTACTTTTTCATCTTTATCTCAACTTCCAGCACATGAAAAGAATTTAGCTTTAATTGCCTCTTGTAGGAATTAATCTGTGTGGAAGCCTGTCTCTAAATAGCCAGAGAGACCATGTGAAGCCAATCTTCTCTCCTCGCTTGCAAATGCCCCAGAGAGATTTGTTCTCGTGTAAACATACCCTATTGGGTTCCCATTAGTAGAGGTAGCAGAAACTTATTTTAAATTGAAATTTTAGAAATCCTAATAACTTCTGGTCAGTTGAGATTCTTGGTTCCAAGCAAAGAATCTGGTTATTTTAAGCCCAAAATGATTTCACTAGAAAATAATTGGGGAGAAGAGGGTTGGTCACCCAGAGCCATGGGAAGGTGGTGCAAAACCAGTGTACTGAGGGAAGCAGGCGCCCTGCTTGATAAAAATCTGGTATGTTTATGGCTATTGTGCTGCAAGGAATCTGGCCTCTGTGCAAGTTTTTGTTTGTTTGTTTTGTTTTGCTTTGTTTTTTCATGATTCAGACTGCCAGAAGCAAGTGCTTGATAGGCTGTCAAGGAGTGGGTGCAAGAAAACTCTGCCTTTCTGCCCTCAGTGTTTAGCAACTGTACAAGATGATAACAATTTCACAGTTTCCTCCAGAGAGACCAAAGTCAAAGGTAATTAGGGGTAGGGGTGAGTGCTATCAAAATGGCAGTATGTTTAATGTTTGTACTTCTGCTTTTTATTTTTCAGTGCATTTTTTCAGCTTTAATTGAGTTTATTGGTACATTTTAGGTATACAATACAGCTACATTCATTGTTGGGATCTTGTACCTCTACATGACAAGTCTTGATTCTCATTTTTTCCCCTTGTTCCTGCCCTCCCTTCACCCCCTCCTCCCCTCCCCATCTACAAACACTTATTTCCATCTTTTCATTATCTCACATTTTTTTCTTTTCCCTTATTACCCTTCCCCTACCCATCCCACCTTCCCTACACCTTTAGCTCCTTTCTTCCCATTTGTACTTCTGCTTTTTAAAAAAATACTGGAAGAGTGAGGGTTAAAGGTTCTTACTTTTGTAAGTGGGTTTAAAAATCTGTATATCTATGTCTATCTGCATTCTATAAAGGTTTATCTTTTCTTTGGAAAAGGAGCTATGAAGTAGAATGGGAAATAAAGTTTCACCACAAACCAAATTCACTGTCTGCTTTTATTAACTTAGGAGTAGTTATAGTAGTATAGACTCTAAATTGTTGGTTTGAATTATGCTTGAATTGCTCCACTTTTTCTTGCATTTTAAAATTATTAATTACAAAAAAATAATAGGAAGGAAGCAAAACAAACAAAATATCTTTGTGTTTTTCTTCACATAAGATTGAAATTAAACTTGGCCACTGATTAAAATTTATATATTTACGGTTTATATATTTTATTACCCTTAACTGTTCAGGCCTGATTCTCTTTAAGACTTCAGTGAGTATTTCCAAGAACAAATAAATTACTGTATATAAGCACAGGAAATTTATTAAAACCACAAAATTAATATGCAACAATCTGTATGCCAATTGGTCAAATATCCTACGTAGCAAAAGAAGAAAACCTCAGATCCTGTGTAGTATGCCATTTGTTTTTGTTTTTGAAATATGAAATGCTACCTCATTCCTCATTGATGTGAGAGTTCCTTTATATTTTAAAATATGGACATTTTTGAATAATATGAACCATTATTTTATGAAATGGTCTCATATTTCCTATATAGTGAAATGTTTTAAAGTCAATCATTCATATATTTCCTTTATTAAAAAATAAAACACATTTAGAAGGACAAAATACCAAACTACTCCTCACATCTTTATATGTATGTGTATATTCTCGTTTATTTTTTTTGAGAAAGGTTCTCACAGTGTCATTAAATTGCCCATGCATAGTTGAAATTGCAGACCTCCTATTTCAGTCTCCCAGAATGATTGGATAACACGTGTGTCATCATGCCCAGCTTGGCATAATTTTTTAAATGAAGCTCTCAACTGAACCTAGACCTGGTGAAATGTCTTGTGAAAGCAATGTTAACTCTCATGTAACATTAATAGAGTACTTATTATGTGGCAGAGACTGTGTTCAGAGTTTAAGTTACTCTCTCATTTTCAAATGACTGAGAGTGTACATACAAAAGCTCCCCGCCATATCTCAAAAGAATCAATGAAGTCAGTGCACAATGTATAATGAGAACATGGAGAGATATTCTCTTTGCCTAGAGGAAGGTGTTCATAAGTTGATTTTGAAACTAAGTACAAATCAATGCATCCAAGATCTTCTTTAGATCTTTCAAAATGGCTGGAATGAAATGATAATTTATTCTTAATTTGATATAACTTACTGATATTAAATTTGATATTAACTTACTTGAACAAAATATCAATTATTTTAAGTAACAAAGAATTTTATATGACTACATTAGGAGTTTGTAGATATGTTCTCTGACAGATTTGCTGTATAATGAGGTGATATCATAGTGAAATAAGTGGGTGGCAATAGTAAATGAAGCCTATTTAGATATTATAAAACATTTCAATTATTTTTATATGACAGTATTGGCATATTATATAGTTTCTTCATATTAATGAATCAGGAGAAGGGGCTGGGCATGGTTGTACTTTGTTAGTGTAAGAAATCCTTTATAAGTCAGCATTTCTTGTGGGTTTTCCCTTACATGTGTTCTTCTCTGAGAGCCCCCTTGGCTTTTATCATATTTTCAATGAGTCCCTTAAATCTTTTAATTAAGAAGTGTTTGTGAAGCAGAATGTGGAAAATTGCACTAGACTAGAGTTGTAGCTCTACACAAGCTACACTCTGTGCACTCTGAGGCCAATAATTTAATCTTTTTGAGCTTCATTTTCTCATTTCCTAAATAAGCTTTAATTAAGTTCATCTACTCAGAAGACACATGTCCACTGATAGATACATCTTTAATAGTTTTGCAGCTCTAGGTGTACACAGGTGTATTTTGTCCCTAACAGTGTTGATCCTCAACATGTATTAAGAAATTTGAAACTTACTGTACAGTTTCCCTTGAAAAAAAAAACTCAGTACCTGTCTGTTATGGATTTATTATCACTCAAGAGCAGCTATTTGGAGCAGATCTGTTCTAATACATTTTGGCAGCCACATTCACTCTGGTTTTATGCAGCCCCTGACTTACATTCTCACCCCAGCCTGCTTCAGTCATTCAGACAGCTTAACTGCACTAAAAGTATTCATTATAGTGTCCTCAGTTATGCAAATTGTAGGGAACAAGGATAGATTATATCATAAGGAGGTGACAGGATGCTAGGGAATGTATGACCTTATTGTATCTTTTCTTAGCAAGTCCTGATTCTACATTCCTGTGTGAGGACGAATTAACACTTCTTACTGAAAAAAAAATTTCCTGCTTAGAGTGCTGGTAGAAAATGATCATCAACTTGAACTGCACACCTTGTAGGACACTCTTAAGCTTTTGCCATTCATCAATATTTTATGATGTTGTGTTACACTAAGCTTAATAAATCCCATCTTACACTAGGGACAGAAGGTCTGAAAATATTGAAAAGCACTTGATAAAATGTCTTAAAATTTATTTGCTTGCAAGTAAAATGAAACACAAAGGGCTTGTATGTTTTAAATAATTTCCAGGTCAAGGATCCTCCTGCTAAATTTTTCTGATTTGCAGGCCATATAGTCTCCATTGCAAGCACATAGCCATAAATTAATGATCATGGCTGGATTCCAGTAATTCTTTATTTCCAGTATCAGGGATATTTGGTTTGTGTTTTGTAGTTTGCTAACTCCTGGGCCAAGTGGTTCTTCTCTTTCTTCTTTTTTTTCTTTTTACTGTGGGGAATTGAACCCAGGGTCTTACACATGCTAGGCAAGTATTCTGCCACTGAGCCACATTCCTAGCCTCTGGGTACTTCCTAGACTATGGTATCTGGTCTAAAAACTTGAAAGGGTGATCATAGAGATTAAAATAAGATACTAGAACAAGAGTATTAGGAAAGAATATCCATAGCAGAAATAGTTTAGGATTATTTAATTCCACCAACAGAAGGTTGATTGGTGACATGATTTATGTTTGACATAAAAAATGATTTCTTGACAGTGAAACTGGCTACACTTTATAATGACTGATTAGGGCAATAAAATAGTGTAAATTTTCATTGGTATCAAATGGCTTCCTATAAAAATATGAGTGGGATAATCTGTAGGCATTGGAAGATGAATAAGTAGGGATATTGAAAATTTTGAGAATAAAATTGGAACCTTATTTAAACAGAGCCGGTCAATAACTAAGAATTAAATCCTTTACCTTTGTACTTGGTACTTTCATATTCCTAAAGAGATTAAAAATAAAAACCAGTATCCTCATGTTTAAAATACATATTCCAAGGAATGTGGTTCATTAACATCTAATGAAAACATTAGTAATGTATTTAATAATTATGAAAGCTATTTTAATTTTAAATAACAGATTAATATCATAACATAATTACCTCATGGTTCCTTTGAAACACCCCAAATATATTTGTCTTATCTCTGAAAATCTCTATGCAGACAACTGTGATTTTTTTTTTTGCAGGATGATATCAGGATTATATATCTGTACTTCATTAAGTTACATGTCACTTAAGGTGATGACTACTGCCTTTGCTTTTAGGTAACTGTCTGACTTACAGACATGTGTAGAAGATCTGATGATAGACTTGATAGGAGCTTTTGAGGATATCTAGTTCAAACCTTTCATATTTAGCAAAAAGAAACTAGAATCTGGCATGGGGTTCAGTACATACAGTAGATAACTAGAACTTCAAGTAGATTGCTTACTTTACAAAACTTTTTAAACTGGAGATGCTTTTTTTGACCAAAAATTAATTAATCAAAAGGCAGTAAATTTGGGTTTCTTAGATCTACTTAAGCAAAGGCTTTGTTATGTGAAACCTATTTATGTTTAAATACCCAGTTCATTTTGATGGCCATGCTGTCAGCATTCTGATGGTTGCTTCATTTACCCTCTCCTTCATTCCTTCTTCATTCCCTTCCCTCTTTCTCTTTTCAAAATGATACATAATGATTGAACGTATTTATGAGATACAGTGTGATAATTTACAATTTGATATATACATCTATGTGATGATAAAATAGGGTAATCAACATTACTATCTCCTTAAACATTTATGATTTTTTGTTGCTGGAAGCCTTTTGAATTTCTTAAGTTTCATTCTGTATACAATATATGATAAATTGTTGAGAACTATAGTCACCCTAACATGTGGTAGAACACTAGAACTCGTTCTTTGTCATTGTATTTTGGTACTTGCTGTTAAACCTCATTGTATACTGCTCCACACTTCTTAATTCTCTACTTCTACAATACCAACTCTAAATTTTCACATTTGATTGAGAAACTGTGGTATTTGTCTTTCTGTAGCTGCCTTATCTGACATAAATATTGTTATCCAGTATCACCCATGTTCCTGCAAATGATTATATTTCACTCTTTATGTTACTGAATAATATTCCATTCTTAATACACATGTGCCACATTTTTGATCCATTGTTTTATGAAAACTTTAATTCCATATCTTGACTTTGAGCAGTACTGCAGTAAACATAAGAATGCGGATATGTTTTATATACTGATTTAACTTCGTTTGAGATTTATTAAGTAGTGGGATAGCTGAATCATATGGTGGTTTGGATTTTAGTTTTTTGTTAATTGAGGTTATTGGTACATTTTAGGTATACAGTACAGTTACATTTATCATTGGGATCTTGTACCTTTACATGACAGGTCTTGGTTCTCATTTTTTCCCCTTGTCCCTGTCCTCCCTTCAACCCCCGCTCCCCTCCCCATTTACAAACACTTTATTTCCATTTTTTCATTTTCTCATATTTTTTTCTTTTCCCTTATTACCTTTCCCCTACCCTTCCCACTTTCCCTACACCTTTAGTTTTTTGAGACTTTGCATAAGATTTTCCAAATGGCTATCCTAATTTACATTCTCACCAACAGTATATAAAAGTTCTCTTTCCTGCACATTCTTGTCAGCATTTGTTATTTTTGTCTTTATTATTATAGACATTGTAACTCAGGTGAGATGAATTTTGTGTAGTTTTGATTTTATTTTCCTCATGATTAGTGATGATGAACAGTTTTCATATATCTGTTGGCCAATTATGTATCTTCTGTTAACTATTCCTATCATTTTTTCTATTTAGTTTATTGGTACATTTTAGGTATACAGTACAGTTACATTCATCATTAAGATCTTGTACCTTTACATGATGTATCTTGGTTATTTTTCCCTATTCCCCTGCCTTTCACACCCTCCACTCCACCCTTCCCTATTTATAAAGACTTTGTTTCCATGTTTTTCCATTTCTCATATTTTTTTCTTTTCCTTTCTTTCCTTTCTCCTATCCCTCCCACTTCCCCTACTTCCATTTCAAAACATCAAATTATTGGATGTGAGGGCGATCTGGCTTGACATCTGTCACCCTATTGATCACCCTATTGTCACCCTATTGATTCAGCTGACCTGGTTGGCCAGGCAGGTGTCCCCTTCCTCCCTCAGTGCTGCATGTGCATCCCTCCCAAAGCTGCAAAGTTGGTCAAAGGGGACACCCACCCCCAATAGAGGAGGACCCTTTCCTCAGGCAAGGTTATACAGATAGCTGCACTCCCCTACTAGAACCTCCAAACAGGCTCATAAAAATCAGATTATTGTGCTGAGGTATGTAACTTATTTCTATACCTCATTTGTTGAAGTTTTTTTTAAATCATGAAATAGTGTTGAATTTTATCAAATCCTTTTTCTATGTCTGTTGAATTAATCATATTATTTCCCATGCTGATGATATATTATTTTTATCAATTTATATTTACTGAAACATCCCTGAATCTATAGGACAAATCTTAATTGATTGCAGCATATTATCTTTTTTGATGTGCTGTTAGATTTTTTTTGCTAGTGTTTTGTTAAAAGTTTTTTCATTTGTATTCATCAGGGTTATTGGTCTGCAGTTTTATTTTTTGTTTATTCATGTCTGGTTTTGTACCATGGTAATGCAGCCTCATAAAAGTTTGTAGCAATTATTTTCTTAAATATATTTTCTATGCTGTTTTGCCTCTCTTCTTCTGAAACACTCACCATACAAATATTTGTTAACTTAGTTTTGTCACATAATTTTTCTCGGCTTTCTTTATACTTTCTACTTAATTTTCTTTATTCTGACTGGGTTATTTGACAAAAAAAAGAAAAAAAAAGAAAAAATCCTACTGTTGAGTTTAGCTACACATTACTCATGCTTGATTTAGTCTGTTGATTAGCCTTTCAGTTGTGTTTTTAAAAATTTCACTAATTGAGTTATTCAGCTCCAAGATTTCTGTTTTATTTTTACTGATGACTTTGTCTTTGCTGAAATTTTCATTCTGATCATAAATTGTGTTCCTAATTTTGTTCAATTGTCTGCCTATATTCCCTTGTGTCTCATTGAGTTTCCTTTAAAATAATCATTTTACACCCCCTTTTTAGGCAACTCATCAATTTTTTTTCTCTGTAGTCTGTTGCTAGAGTGGGTTACTTTGGAGATGCCATATTACTTAGATTTGTCATGTTTTTATTTCCCTACATTGATAGTTTTATATCTGGCATATTAGGTACCTCTACCAGTTTTATAGGTTGGCTTTCATAGAGAAATCTTTTGCCCAGAGCTGTGTCCTGGGGTGTTGTTTGGGTTGGCTGCAGATTTTTGTTCCAGGTGGGTTTAATAGTATAGTGTCTGCCTAGCTTTTTCAGCTGTACCCATCATTTCAGTGCAGTGCCTGTAGGTTTTCCCCAGGCCTTGACTGCTGGGGTTTGTGGGGTTGATCTACAGCTGAGATGTAAATCTCTTAAATTGTGATGGTTTGTCACTTCCCCTGGAATTAGTGCATCCAATTGTGGTGTTGGGTAACCTTTCAGTTTCTAATGAGTTACTTGGCAGTGGAATGTCTCCCTTCATCCCAGCCTCATGCTTTAACATTTTGACTGGAATTAGTGCCTGGTACTGGTCAATGTCTGAGGGCCACATAAGGGTTTGGCTGCACCAATAAGCTAGGCACACTCGCATTAATGTCTGAGCAATGTGCAAAGCACATTTGCCATCTATTTCCTGAAGCTGAGAGTGTGTGTATAGGGTCACCTGGCTGCCTCCTGGGGGTCTGACTAGTTAACCGAAGTGGGTTGTCCACCTGCTCCCAGGTGTCTCTGTAAGATGAACCACTCAGGGCCAGCCTCTGGTCAGCCATATTGCTGATGTCTGCTTGTGTTCTTAGAGTGGTTGTACAATAAGAGAATCTATGTTACCCATCCGCATTGTGGAATAAAATACTATTATAGTGCAGACTACTCTTCCAAATGGAAAGTTAAAGATTGATTCCATTGTGTTGTAATCTTGTTGGAGAGGAGCAATAGAGAGACAAATGTGATCACTGCATTATATGTATTAGATGGTAAATGAATTTGGATAGAAACATCCCTTTCCTATAGTAGGGATTAAATTTGAGCATAATTGCAAATTAAAATTTCACCTGAGAGGATCTCACAGATATAATAATAAGAAAAATATGAAGTGTTTTTTCTAGTAAAGATCTAATTTTGAACTGTGGTGTGTGTACATGCATCATACAACAGTTGTTCCCGTTCAAGTGGTGATACAGCTTGGCTTTGACACTCACTTCAGGGATTTCACATTTAAGTAAGAAGTTTTTTGAGTGCTTAAATCAGTTTTAGCATACCAGTCAGCTTGTGAGTAATTGTGTTTGTGTGTGAGCAGTCAGTTGGCGAAAAAAATCAG
This sequence comes from Fukomys damarensis, assembly GCF_012274545.1. Taxonomy (NCBI): domain Eukaryota; kingdom Metazoa; phylum Chordata; class Mammalia; order Rodentia; family Bathyergidae; genus Fukomys; species Fukomys damarensis. Next base: position 29,792,866 of record NW_022900924.1, read on the forward strand.
TCTTATTATGCTAGTCACTACTCCATTATGACAAGTAAAATATTGTTTTTCAGTGTAATCACTTGTAATATACAGATTTGACACTGAATGATGCTGAATCTTTCTTAAAGTCAATTTTACTCTTAAGAGATTTTGTGCCATTGATATGAAAGAAAGGTGTTGTAATTTCTGAGTGGACTTCCAAAATCTTGGTGCAACAGCCATATCATAATTGGATGACCGATCTCCTTGAGATGAAATATGTATGATAGATGTAATTATTAATTTTTAGAAACATTAAATATAATTAACATTCAATAAAATGCATAGATCATAAGTGTACAGTTCAGTAGATTTTGAAAATGGCATATATATGTGTAATTTAAGTTCCTGTCAAATTCAGAATATATCATCACCTTAGGGCTTTTTCTGCTCCTTTCTGTCATTCTATGAATTAAAATCCAAAAAGACCAACAAGACAACTACCATTCTGATTTCTGTCAACATAAGTTAGTAAAGCTTATGCCAGAACTTCATAGGAATGTCATCATCAAGTATGACCTGTTTTTTGTTTTTTTGGATTTGTTTTTTTTTTTTTTTTTGGTATCAGGGATCAA
>NW_022900924.1:29793639-29841609 GCF_012274545.1 Fukomys damarensis
CTTCCGTCCTTCCTTCCTTCCTTCCTTCCTTCCTTCCTTTCTTTCTTTCTTTCTTTCTTTCTTTCTTTCTTTCCTTCTTTCCTTCTTTCTTTCTTTCCTTCTTTTTCTTTCTTTCTTTCATATAGGGGATCGAACTTGGGTCCTTGAGCTTGCGAGGCAGGTGGTGGCACAATTGAGCTAAATCCCCACCCCTTATTCTTTCTTATTGCCGGGCATGAATGCTTTTTTCATGAGCTTTTGTCTTAGGATGTGAGCTAAAACTATGTGGGAAGAATGGACTATCATGTTAGAAGTTAGAGACTAAGACCACGTTTGAGAATTTTGTCCTCTAAGAATACCACTTCTCACTATAACATATTCTACTATATTTTTCCACATAAAAATTTCTAGTGGAATAGAACACAGAGAATGCCGAAACAACCTGAAACAGATTCAACTATTTGATCTTTTACAAAGGAGTCAGAAACATACATTGGAGGAAAGATAGCTTCTTTAGTAAATGGTACTGAAAAAAAAGACTACCCACATGCAGAAGATTGAATCTAGATCCATATCTCTCATCATGTACTAAACTAAAATAAAAATGGATAGAAGATCTAAATATTAAAACAGAAATGCATAATCTGCTGGAAAATAAAATAAATAAAAGTCTTGATGTCATAAGCATAAGCAAGGACTTCTTGAACTATTTCCTGGTTACACAGGAAATAGTACTGAGAATCAACAAATGGGATGATATCAAATTAGAAACCTTTTGCATAGCAAAACAAACAATAAATAGAGTGAATTTATAATCTGAAGAATGGGCAAAAATTTGCCAGCTATTCCTTAGTCAGAAGACTAGTATCTAGAATACACAAATAACTGATTTCCCAAAATGAAAGACCCAAGCAAAAAATGGGCAACTGAAATGAACAGACAATTCTTGGAAGAAGTACAGATGGTGAATAAATACATGAAGAAATGCTCTTCATCACTGGCCATTAGAGAAGTGCAAATTAAATAACACTGAGATTCCATCTTACCCCACATGATGAATGGCCATCATCAAGAAATAAATCACTTTTTATCTTTTGTCTGAACAATCAATCAGTGTGTCAACAAGTCAACTAGCTTAATTTAAAGCCATGTCTTACTTGAAGTGTTATCAGTGACCTTTCCACATAATCTTGAAAAATATTTCATAGAGACAATATCCAGTCTTGATAAGTTCTTGATTTTCTTGGTCTTTACCTATCTCCTATCTCATACTCCATTCTTAGGGAGAAAAGGCTGGACACTTGTCTGTTTGGATACATTCAAGAAAACCCAAAATATATTTTTAAAGTAATTTTGATTTTATATCTTATACCTAATAAGTGAAAATTGAAATGAGCAATGATTCCCTTTATTTCAAAGCAAATACATCAGCTTTCTGTCTATCTCCACCCCTGCACTCATCACTACCTCAAAATGTATCCATCAAGTTTTGACATATTTAAAAGGTCTTTGAATGAATTTTCTGAATACCCGGGTCTGGAACTACATTGGAAATAGGAATGGATACATAGATACTAAGCCACATACCTATTCTTGTGCCAATACCACTGGGCTGTTTTTATCACTGTAGCTTTGGAGTATTGCTTCTAATAGAGGATTGTGATGTTTCCCATTTTGATCCTGTTACTCAGGATTGCTTTTGCTATTCTGGCTCTCTTCTGGTTCCTTATTAACTTTAGAATTGTTTTCTCCATTTCTGTGAGAAGTGCCATTGGTATTTTCATTGGGATTGTGTTAAATCTGTATATCTATTTTGGAAGTATGGCAATTTTTACTACATTTGTTCTACCAATCCAGGAACAAGGGATATCTTTATAATTTCTAATGTCCTCTTCAGTTTCACTTTTCAGAGTACTGCAGTTTTCATTGTAGAGATCTGTCACTTCCTTGGTTAGCTTAATTTCTAAGTATTTAATTTTTCTTGTTGCTTTCATGAATGGTATTTTTTCCTAATTTCTAAGTGGGTTCATTTTTGGTGTGCAGTAATGCTACTGATTTTTGTGTTTATTTTGTATCCTGCTATATTGCTCAATTTAGTCATTATATGAGATTTTTGCTGGATTTTGGGGGAGTTACAAATGCTGGCAAGAATACAGGAAAATAATAGCTGTTCTACTTTGTTGGTGAGAAAGTAAACTGGTAAAACAATTATGGAAATTCCGCCAAAAAATTAAAGCAAGTTTCATTCCATACAGCTATTCCCCTTCTAGGTATATTCCTGCATTAAAGACATCATATTACAGTGATATAAGAACACCCATATTTATAGCAGTACAATTCATAATAGTTAAGTCTTGGAAGCGGCCTATGAGTTCAATGACAGATGACTAGGTAAGAAAATGTAGCATTTATAGAGAATGGAGTACTAAATTGTCATTAAAAAGATAAACATGAGTTACTTATTGAAGATGGATTACTTTGAGACTAGAATGTTAAAAGAAGTAAATCAGACACACAATTTGAAATATTGCATGGTTTCTCTTATATGGAAACCCACAATATATGAATAAAGAGCAAAATAAAAGATAATAGGAAGTAGGGAAATAGATTCTTCTCAAATTGGAAATGGATCAACAAATGGAGGGAGGGGAAGGGAAAGGTATAAAAAGTGAATTAAGATGTGTTATGGACATATATCAACTCCCTATGAGGAATGTAACATGTATCAAGCACGTACTAATAATAAAGAAGAAAAATAAAAACAAAACAGTAATTGAAACAAATTTCTAATCACAGTGTGAAGTAACAGTTCACATACTTGTGCACAAATATTTAAAAATTGTATGTCTTAAAGTTTTTAGTATATACATATCTAATATTTATTAATTTTATTTATAATTATTTGAAGCCTACTGTGTGGCAGACATACTGCTATATGAATTTCCCTATGTTTTCAAATGATATGTGAAGCCTCTCTTAGAAAGTAAGCACCAGTAACTGATCTAAAGCTATATTTTTACTTACAATTAATACTCACTACTTTTGGTATTAGTTGGTCAATTTATAGGCTGGTGAAAAAAAATTGTTGTGAAGATGGAACATGATTTAGGGAGGTTCAAGTACTAAGAAAAGTGAGTTTCAACGCCGTATTTTTGAAAAACAGTTTGTCCTGGAGGCTCTCTTTCCTGCTTGTTGTTGAAAAATGGACTCCATGGGGTTGAAGCATCATGGAGATTTTAATTAAGTTTTAATTAAATGTTTTCCATGGTTTTGCATAATAAGAAGATAATATCAAATCTAATTCCTGCAAAATCTAACATGCATCTGGGTAATCAACACATGAGAAATCTCTAAGCATCTACATAATTTAGCACTATTCTATTAATTTGTTTGAAATAGACTGATCTTTACACTGCCTCTTAATATGTTTATTAGAATTAGTGAACTCCATAGAATACTGGAATACAATATTTTTCTTTACACTTTTATTTCAAATTTCATTGGTTATCTGTTATGGCAATTTAATAATTAATGTCTCTGATGTTAGTGTAGTTGTATGTTTGCTAACTTAAAAAATCTGACATAGCACACTCAGATTTTTAGAAATCTGGGGAGATGGAAGACAAAGTGTTGAATCATTTCCAACTGTATGGACATGGTAGAAGTTGCCTAGATGTTTTACTTTATATAATTGAGGGTAATGATACGTCAAGTCCGTAAAGTTGTAGTTTGACTATCATGAACTAGTATCCTGCAGTATTTCTTTGTTACACATTGGCAACATCCACACTATATCCAAATGAAGTTAAAGAGAAAAGCACAAGGACCGCTTAACAGGATTGAACTTTAACATCTATCATAGATTTGTCATTTATCCATTTTCACACATTTTAAACCTTGAATAAATGAAAATGTCGTGTGCTTCTTTTGAACTTTGAAAAACTCCAGTTTAAAAACCTATAATATATAATGCCATCCAATTGCCCAAACATGCATTGCGTTTTCTCTATTTGCTGACGATTGTGTTAAATTCTAGGAATACAAGGAGGATAATTCAAGATTCATTGCTTACTTTTCCCTATTCAGTCACTTTAAGCTTTCATTCAGTACATATTTATGTCTCTAACTTCAATACCTATTTTTTCACTGAAAATAAATAGTTCCTTGAGGGCAGTGGTATGGGGAAAAAAATGAGAACCAAGACCTGTCATGTAAAGGTACGTGATCCCAATGATGAATGTAACTGTACTGTATACCTAAAATGTACCAATAAACTCAATGAGAAAAAAAAGTTCCTATGATCTTTTTAGTTCTGCAAATCTATACCTTCAAAATCTACGATTTGAATACTGACATGAATGTGCAAATACTGAAATGGGTTTTCCTGAGAAAGACAGCAAGTTTGAAATTATTTTATGTTCAAGTTCAAAGAATCAGGCTTTGGAGTCAGACAAGCCTAGGTTCAAGTATTGACCATTAGGGTAGACCATCAAATATCTTTGAATTCATGTTTGTAGAGTATTCTATAAAATGGGGGTATATTACTATCTATAATTATGAAGACCGAGTGAAATAATAATGCATGTGTGGAATTTAAATAGACACATTCAAAGTATTAGTCATGATTATTCAGGTACTATAAATATAGGTAATTAGCATATAGAGAAAATACTTCTAAATATTCCCATATTAGGTTAAATGTGTTTTTTATTTTACAGAAAAAAAGCAACTTTGTGATGATAGAAGAAAAATTTTTTCTGTCTATTCTAGTCATATTCTTGTCAAGAACAACATTTTTATATTCTTTGCTGACAGAGGGCTATAGAGTAGTAAAACCATTTTATATCAAAATATCCTCATTGCTCAGCACAACATGGGGCACAATGAGTCTATTTCATATTTGTTGAAGGCATGGAGACAATGGTAGACTGATTAAATGTATGAAAAAGGTACTACATGATCATCTGTCATTAATACAATAGATAAAAACAGTCTTACCCAAGGCATCATTAGTAAATGGTTGAATAGAATCCAGAATCCAGATTTGTTTACATATTGTTTTTTCCACTTAATTTTTAATCCTCTGTTTAGTACATTGACTCAAACACATAAACATCTTTCATTATAATGACTTTGCAAAACACAATCATCTCTGGTAGCCATAGCAAGAATTGCAAGTACTAACAGGGGCAGTTAGCTTTCATTTTCCTATTTTGTTTTAAAAAAACATGGAAATTGGGTGATGACTTGGGATCACAGATTAATTTTAGTAGGTCCAATAAATGTGCCTGTTTCAGAAGGAACTGCTTCTCCTCTCAAAATTTTAAAGTTGCTCCATTTATTCACAGTCTGCAGTGGGATTCTGACCCTGAGATGAAACTTTCACCCGTGCTCTGGGGCCCTTTGCACTCTTGTGGATCTATTATGATTATGGAAGCCCATTAAGGAGATTCACTTTGAGATCTTGAGTGGAAAATCCCTAAACATGAATCATTAAAAGTTATAACATAGTGCCAGAGCCATGCTTACCTTCCTATATCTTTGATCTTAATGATCAGAGTTTGGGGCAAGTGATGTTAGGCACTTACAGTGGTTGCTAGGGTAAGAAAAAGCATTTCTGTGAATGGAGATTGAGAATTATGGACTAAAATAAAAACTAGTGAAGTTAGTTCAGCAGCTAGGTATAAAGTAATCTTGTGATATCTAAAATGGTAATGCATCAGCAGTAATGGTTCCTTCTTTTTAAGTTAAACATATGAATGCATTAAAAATCACAAATACAAGTCCTTCAGATGCCCCCTGTCCATATTTTGTCTAAAGAGTCAGATTTGTAGTAGGTATATAATAAGGGACTCAAAAACAGCCAGCAGAAAAATCAGTTGAAATAATCCAGATGCTTCCACCTTTTAAAGGTCAAATTTGGTTGGCTCGTAAACCTCAGAATTGTATGAGAGGAGATGTTTAATAAATTTTGGAATTTGGTAGTAGAAGAAAAGTGGTGAATTTACAGACCTTAAACTTGGTTGCTTAGATTGTCGCATTATACCACATAAGAGTGGAAAAGATTTCTTCCAGCTGTAAAATTGTGGGTTAAAAGAAATATCACACTTTTAACTTTTTTCCACCTACTTAAATGAATAACCATATGTTCTGAATGTTACCAGATTCTTCAGGTTTTAGAAACCAAGAGCTTTTTATTCAGGGGACAGGCTTTGTAAGAGATACTATCCTGCAAATTCATCCCCATAACTGCTCACATTCCTATATATCCCTTTGGAAATATCAGCCCTTGGGTAGCAAGAATAATTTCATCATGGCTTTCATAGCTTTTGTCTTTTGTCTGAAATATCTAGAAGGTGCAGAGGTTGTGATGCATTGCTTCAGTGACACGAACACTTGTCCCTTAGGATTGACATTTCAGGAACTTCTTCATGTGTTACAAAGCCACATGCAGAGAGCGTTTGAAAGTCACTGGATAGCTGACTGCACCCACAGGGAAAGTGACAAGGGCCTGAAATAAAGCCTTTTCAGTAGAAACCTTTAGGTATAATTAGATTATTCTAGCAGGTAGTGGATTCATGTCAATCCACCCATCTCCAGAGGATAAAGGGAGCCACCAGCATCACAAGACAGCTTTCACTGGATGCTGGTTGTCACTGAACTCCAAGTTAACTTCAGGGACCTTTTGAACTGCCTTCGGGGTATGGGGATGAGAATGCAGCAGCTCAAGAGACATTTAAAAAATTTATTCTCTTCTGAATTGGCCCTAGGGATTCAGCAAGAACTTGGGGTGGTAAAGGTAATTCTAGGGTCCTCTGAAATGTGAAATGGCTATAAAATACTGGTATGAATAGTGAGCTATTCAGTATTAGAGGCTTAGTGAGCCTATGCTTGTCTGAAATGTGCAAATGTTTACAAAATGCAGATATGACATACAATGAAATATATTGAAATATGGTGTTCAAAATGAGACACACTATATTACAGATTAATTTGGGTTTACATAATCTTTCTTGAACATGGTTATTGTGAGAACATGGTTTTAAGGAGTGTGTTTTGTTGTATATTTAACAGTTTGTTATTTTGTGCAAACATCTGTAAAGATTCTTTGTCAAACATGGGCCACAAAATAGGTAATAGCATATCTGTTATGTGTTTCCTTTGTCAGTTAGCCCAAGATGAATACAAACTTTTTATGAGTTCTATTTCCTGCTTTTCCCATCCATATGACTTGATTTTACTGGTAAGATCTAGAGGAAGTAGGGTGTGGAATCACTGTCTCTTTTTTGTTTTTGGTTTTGTTTAGTTTAGTTTTGTTTTTTGAGACAGGGTCTCACTATGCAGTTAAGACTGACCTGGAACTCACTGTATAGCCCAGGCTGGTCTTGAACTCACAGTGATCCTCCTGCCTCAGCCTCCCGAGTGCTGGGATTACAGGCATGCACCACCACACCCAGCAGGTGTGGTATCTCTTGATGCCTTTAGTTTAAGAGAAAGTATAGATGCTTGGCTTATCCATTCTTGGCATTTTAAATTTCGTCTTGCTGCTTGTTACTTTGTTTAGAACTTGAACTAAGGAGCACAATTACTTATGTTTCCAGTTATGGACAATAAATAAACTCTTAGTTATTTCAAGAATTTTAAAGTCATAATGGCAAAGTGGCTGCTGTTCCTCTGGGTTTCATACTCCCTCAGGTTAAGAATAAATTCCATCATGACTGACTTCCATTTACTTTTTATTTTGCTCTTTGTTTTGAGACTGGGTCTTACAATATTTTCCAGGCTAACTGCAGTTTTCTGGGCACCCAGTCTTTTGCCCAAGTGTCCCACGTTAGTGGCACTGTAGGGTGTGCCACCATGCCCACCTTTAGCTTCCATTTAGGTTTAATGGTTTACTTGCTGAGAAATGGAAGGCATAAACATAGAAAAATCCCTGGGTCCCAGGAGTTTTCATTTAGTAGTTGAACCGATGGGTTTAACAGGAAACCTCTGAGCTTTGGTTATTTGTTTAAAATGTTGTAGTAATATTTTATTATTTTCAGTTGAACATATTCTGAAATAATATATGTAGGTAGGGAATAGGGGTCACACCTACTAACAAAAATCATAGCTAAAATATTTTGGTCATCTAATATGTTTTCTAATAGTTTCTTAATGAGGACTTAGGAAATAGTTTTAGTTATGTAACCAACTGATACAGGTAAGCAAATTGGTAGGAGACAGAAGATATATAATTCAGAATGTTAATATTGCAATGTCTATATTTGTATCCATTAATCAAAAAATATTTTGCAGCACATTTGCTTATTCTGAACTGACTAGAAAGTCCTCGGAGCTGTAGTGGTATTCTTATTTTATTAATAGATTATTTATGATTATATGAGATCATAGGCAGTAACTAAAATTCTAAAATAATTGATTCTGAAAAAATGATATTCTGTTTAAACTTAGATCAGAGACATTGATACATATACAAACATATTATGTATTCAACTTTATGTGTTTATATTTGCTAAAGCTGATTCTAGTAGACTGTTCATAGAAAGATTTAGTCTAAGGAACAGTGAATTTGTGTTTTAATAGCCAACAGAAGCATTGATGTAGAAATGACTGATTTCCTATCCAGAAAGATATTGTCCTAAATTTAAAACAAAATCCAGTCTAGTGTGTCAAAATGCTTTTTCATATTCAAATTCATGCTGGTGACTATTTCATTATTGCAGCGGAGCCCGATGTGGGTACGATGTTACAGATACCAACAGTGAGGAAATCTGGTTCTTTCAAGTCTGTATTTCTGGCTGAGGGTACAGAGTTTCCCAGTGGTGTCTGTTAGAACGCAACATGCAGGACTTGGCAGCAAGTTAGAGATAACAAGACTTCCATCCCGAAGACCGTCCAAGCTGCATGCTGAATTTTGCCCATCTGTCACCCGTCTCCTCTGTCCCATGTCGGAGTCAAATTTGGAAACGGGTGACACTGCAGGTACTTGTAATGCCTGGCAGAACAAACCCCAGAGGTCCTGTTGTTCATGACAGTTCAGATGTACTCAGTAGTAATTCCTGTTCTTATGGATTTCTTTGTGGTGCTCTCCTGTTTCATGAGCTTCCACATTCCCTTAGGTGGTTCCTGTGTGCAGGATACTGAATATTCAAAGCAGCAAGAGATGATGCCACAGGTATATTTTAAAATTACTTTTTTATAAGAGTCAGAGAATACTAATATATTCCCTAATATTTAATTGGACTGCTTTTATTGCTTTTTAACCACGTAGGTAAGGGTGACTTTATTTTTAGAGATCTACAATAACATATTTTCTTTTTATAAGTATATAATTGAAAGTGCACGTTAAAAATGTATACATTTAAACAATAAAATTTCAGAAATTATGTTGCATAAATGAAATTAGCCACAAGAAGGTATGTAAGGTATGATCCTCTTTACATAAAGTTCAAAAACAGGCAAAACTAGTGCATGTTCTAAGCTAATAACTTAATGGTTTCCCAGAGGGTAATATCTGCGAGTGGGGCAGGGTGGGGGTTCCTGAGCTGGTGCTAATGTTCTCTTTCTTACTGAGCTAAAATGTTCGTGATGTGTTTCTGCTGTGAGAACTTATCTGGGCAAGTTGCATATTGATTGTGTACTTCTCTGTCTGAATATCATTCTTCAGTAGAAAAAAATTTAAATAATAATTACCTTCTAAAGTAAATATAAATTATCTTCTTTTAAAAAGGAAATTAAAAAAACAGCAAATCAAGAAAATCATGGCCTTCTTGGTCTCTAAGAGATGTAGTTTTCAACATCATGCAGGATTGCTGTAGAGAATAATGGTACTATTTATGATTACATGTCCTGCATTCACCATGTCTTTAAGTATTTAAATCCAATTAGTTTATAGAGTGATACTACTAATTTTATGTGCTGATTATCTCTAGTTGCCAGAAAGAAATTGGGGCTTGGAGGAATTAAGGAGCGTGATCAAGGTCATTTAGCAAGTTAAGTGTTGGTGTGAATTTGAACACTTGCAAATAAACTTCAAAGAAGGAAGAATGATTATACATTTTTACTCAAAACTTTTTTTTTTTTAAATTTTAGGAAGTTGCTCTCTAGTTTTTACCTGTTAAAGCTTGTGGTTAAGAAACGAAAACATACAATGTTAAGATAAAAAGCTTTGAATTTAAGACCAGGAGATTTTAAGTAACTAGGGCAATATTAGGTAACTTGATTATGGGTGACTTGAGCTGTGGAGGAAACATGAATTAATCCTTTGTGCAAGTCAAATAAAGAGATATAAAAACTGAAACATGAATGTTGAACAGTTTAATTTTTCTCAGCTTTCTTTGTCTTTTTTCTTTTTATTAGCACGTGTTTGTAGTACATAATTTTACATCTCTTAGAGACCAAGAAGGCCATTATTCTTTGTGTGCATACCGTACATGTACATAAAACACCTTAATTCCTTTCTTTATCCCCATCCTTCCCCTCCCTACACCTCTTTGGATCTGTTGATTCCCTTCCCCCCTTTGAGAAAGCTCTATCTCACTTCTTCTTATAATTTAGCTTTATTTTGTTCTTCATTTGTAATCTGAGTTTCTCATATAAGAGAAAGCATGTTATATTTAATCTTTTATGTCTGATTATTTCACTTAACATTATAGTCTCAAGCTGTATCCATTTTCCTACAAATGACCCACCTTATCTTTATGGCAGAGGCATGTGTATGTACCACATTTTCTTTATCCATTCATCTGTTGATAGGCGTATAGGTTACTATCAAGGTTTAGCTTTTATGAATAATGCTGCTCTATACAAGAGTATGCACATATCATTGAGTTATGATGTCTTTAACACTTTTGGGAAGACATGGAGAAGAAGAAGAACTGGGTCACATGGAATTTCTGGTTTTAATGTTTGAACAATCTCAATACTGATTTCCATAGTGGCTGTACTAGTTTACACTCCCACCAACAATGTAGAAGCTTTCCTTTTCTTGCAGTTTTGGCTAAAACTGATTATTATTTTATTTCTTTTTTGGGAGGGGTACCAAGAATTGAACTCAAGCCCTTGCACTTGCCAGGCAGGTACTGTGCCACTGAGCTGTATTCCTGATCCTTTGATTTTGTTGATGATGGCCATTCTGTCTGGGGTAGGATGGAATCTCAGTGTTATTTAAATTTGTATTTTTCTAATTGCCAGTAATGTTGAGCATTTATTTATTTATATATTTATTGGCCATTTGCACTTCTGTGAAATGTCTGTTCATTTCAGTTGTCCATTTTTGATTGGGTCTTTTATTTTGGCGAGTCTGAGTTTTTTAGTTCTTTATATATTCCAGATATTAATTTTCTGTTTTAGCAATATCTGAAAAAATTGATTCTCATTCTGTAAGTTGTCTTTTCACTCCGTTAGTTATCTCTTCTGTTGTGAAGCTTTTTAATTTGATATGATCCCATTTGTTGATTCTTGGTATTATTTCTATGCAATTGTGACCTCAAGAGTTTTACATATTTTATCTTCCAGCAGGTTGTGTTTCTGTTTTAACATTTAGTTCTTTGATCCACTTGATTTTAGTTTAGTGTATGGTGAGAGATGTGGGGACAGTTAATCTTCTGCATATGGATAGCCACTTTTCCCAATATCATTTATTAGAGAGGCTATCTTTCTTCCATTGTAGTTCTTTGGCTCCTTTGTCAAAGATCAAATTGTTCAATGTGCTTGGGGTTCTTTTGTCATCTTCAATTCTGTTCCATTAATCCTCATGCCTGTTTTTGTGCCAGTATCATGCTATATTTATCACTTATAGTTTATAATGTAATTTCAAGTGTGGGATTATGATGCATCTTAACTTTGCTCATTTCCCAGGAATGTTTTTGTTACTCTGGACCTCATCTAGTTTCATATGAATTTTAGAATTGTTTCCTCCAATTTTAGGAAGAGTGGTGTTAGTATTTTGATTGCATTAAATCTGTTATGTCAGTTTTGGAAGTATAACCATTTTGATTATAGTGGTTCTGCAGGTCCAGAAGGATATCTTTCCATTTTCGGATTTCCTCTTCAGTTTTCTTCAGTGCTATAGTTTTCTTTGTAGAGGTCTTTTACTTCCTCAGGTAGGCAAACTCTTAAGTATTTAGTTTTTCGTGATGCTATTGTTACTGGTATCTTTTCCTAATTTCTTTTTCAATGAGTTCATTGTTAGTATACAGAAATACTATTGATTTCTATGTGTTAATTTTCTGTCTTACTGCATTACTGAAATAGATTATTAATTCTAAGAGTCTTTTGGTGGATTTTTGAGAGTCTTCTATGTAAAAGGATCATGTCATTTGCAAGCAATGATAATTTGACTTCTTTCCTGTATGCATATACTTTTTTTTCTTGCCTAAAAGCTCTTGCTAATCTTTCAAGTAATGTTGAACAGGAGCGCTGATACTAGATAGCCTTGTGTTTTTCCTAATATTAGTAGGAAAACTCAGTTTTTCCTCTTTTTATATGATGTTAATAATAAGTTGGTAATACATGACTTTTATCAGATTGAGATAAGGTCCTTCTATACTGTTTCTTTGTTTTTTATTTTTGTTATGAAAGCATGTTGTATTTTGTCAAAGGCTTTTTCTGAATCTGTTGAGAAAGATGATCATGTAGTTTTTGTCTTTGCCTCTTTGTATTACATTTATTTCTTTGCATGTGCTGAACCATCCTGGCATCCTTGAGATGAAGCCTACTTGATTGTGATGTATGATATTGTTGATGATTTGGTTCATTCTGTTTGCCAGTATCTTGTTGAGGATTTTTGTATCTATGTATTACAAAGATTGTTCTGTAGTTTTCTTCTTTGGTTAGATTCTTGTCTGGTTTCGGAATCAAGGTAATGGTAGCTTCCTGGAGTAACTTTGGAGTGTTCCCCTTTCAATTTCATTAAAAAGCTTCAAGATTATTGATGTTAGATCTTCAAAATTTTTGTAGAATTCAGCAGTAAATTTATTTAGACCTGGGATTTTTTCAGTTGGTACTTTATTATTATTATTATTATTATTATTATTATTATTGTTATTGTTATTGTTATTTCAATTTCATTGCCTGCTATCGATTATTTAGGATTTTTAAATCTTGGTTCAATTTTGCTAATAGTTGCATGTAGAGGAATTTATTCATTTCTTCTAAATTATCCAGTGTATTGGCACACAGATTAGTGGATTCATTACTAACAATTGTTTTGATTTTGGCAGTATCTGTTGTGATTTCACATTTTTCATTTCTAATTTATTGATTTGATCTTTTCTTTTTTTTTGGTTAGATTGGCTAAGAGTTTGTCTAGCTTGTTTATTCTTTCAAAGATACAACTCTTTGATTCACTGGTTCTTTTTTATTGAATTTATTGGTACATTCTAGGTATACAGTACAGTTCCATTCATTACTGGGATCTTGTACCTTTACATGACGGGTCTTGGTTCTCATTTTTTCCCCCTGTCCCCACCCTCCCTTCACCCCATCCTCCCCTCCCTACCTACCAACACTTTAATTCCATTTTTACATTTTCTCATATTTTTTCCCTTTCCCTTATTCCCCTTTCCCTACCCTTCCCACTGTCCCTGCACCTTTAGCCCTTTTCTTCCTATTTTACATTGCTAATTATCCCGTTAGGATCTTGAGTATTATTTTAGTATTTCACACCAGAGAAACTATTCGGTATTTACACATGTGTGACTTATTTATTTCACTTAGGAGTATATCCTCAAAATGTATCCATTTTCCTATGAATGTATCTACTTTCTCATTCTTTATGGCTGAGTAGTATTCCATTTTATAGAAAAACCACATCTTCTTTATCCAGTTTCCAACTGATGGGCAAATGGGCTGTTTCCAAATTTTAGCTATTACAAACTGTGCTGCTATAAACATAGGTGCACATATGTCACTGTGATATGATTCTTTTAATTCTTTTGGAAAGATACCCAGCAGAGAGATGGCTAGGTCAAATGGAACCTCTAGTCCCAGCTCTTTGAGGTATCTCCATATTGATTTCCATAGTGGTTGCACCAGTCTGCACTCCCACCAACAATGGAGAAGGGTTCCTTTCTCCCCACACCCCCGCCAACATTTGTTATTGTTTGATTTCTTGATAGCAGCCATTCTTTGTGGGGTGAGGTGGAATCTCAGTGTTGTTTTCATCTGCATCTCTCAAATGAACTCACTGGTTCTTTTATTATTTATTTGATCTCAATTTCATTGGATTATGCTCTCCTCTTTTTTGGGAAGGTTGTGTACCAGAGATTGAACTTGGGACCTTGTGTTTACAGGGTGGGCAGGGGCACCACTGAGCTAAATCCATGGGCCTCTGCTCTCTTGTTTATGATTTACTTTCTTCAACTAGTTTTGCGTGTATATCATTTTTTGTTTTTTTTAGAACTTTGAGTTGAATTGTTAGGTTACTTATTTAGACTTGCTATGTTCTTGTTATGTGGTCATTCAAAGCTGTAAGCTTCCCTTTTAGCACTGATTTTATTTTATTCTATATGCTCTGGTATGTTGTACTAGCATTATTATTTAGTTCTAAAAACTAGCTCATTTGTGATTTCTTCTGTAACCTATTATTTAAGAGCATATAAAAGAGCATTGTTTAGTTTCTATGCATTTACATAATTTCTGTATTTTCTTTTATTCTTGATTTTTAGTTTCATTGTGCAATAACCTGATATATGTATGGCACAATTTTAATTCTTTTATTTTTACTTAAGCTTGATTTATTGGACATTTTGTGGTCTATTTTGGAGAAAGTTCCATGTGTTTCTGAGAATAATGTTTGCTCTGTTTTTAGGGGGATCACTCTGTAGATATCTCTTAACTTCATTTGCTTGAAAGTTTTGTTCAACTCAAATATTTCATTGTTGATTTTTTGGCTAGTTGATCTGTCTTTTTGTGATACTGTGGTATTGAGGTCCCCCACTAAAATTGTGTTTGTGTTTATCTGGTCTGTTATGTCAAGTGCTTGTTTTATGCAGTTGTGTATGCCATCAGTTCATATTTGTTAATAATTGTTATTTCTTTCTTTTGGATTGTTCTCTTATTTTTGCCCATTGGATTGTTCTTTTAATCCATATGTGGTGAACTTCTTTGCCTCTTTTGATCAGTTTTGGCTTGAAGTTCACTTTGTTTGAATATAGGATAGCAGCACCTGCTTTTGTTTTAGCTTCCTGTTGTAGGGAATATTGTATTCCATCCTTTCATTTTTAGTCTCCAGCTTTCTTTTTGGGTTAAATGTGTTTCTTTTATACAACATAGCATTGCATTTTGTTCCTTGATTCATTCTAACAGTCTTCCCCCAAACCCCTGCCCCGTACTGGGGATGGAATTCAGGACCTTGTGCTTGTGAAGCAGGCAGCGGCACTGGCACCACTGAGCTAAATTCCCGGCCCCACTCTTTGCCTTTTATTTGGTAAATTCAGATCATTTACATTATTTACATTGAGAGTTATTACTCATAGGTACTTATTTATTCCTATCATTGCATTATTTTCCACTTGCTAATTCCCTCTTTTCTTCTTAGCTGCTCACCCTTCCTGGTATATTCTTTCTATTGACATTTTTGTGGTTTTTTACCTTCACTGTTTACTTCTAGATTTTCCTTCATAATTTTTTTGATTGGTCATGAATTTATTTAGGCATACTTTATCATGAAAATATTGTCTTTCTCCAACAATTTTGATTGACAGTTTTGCAGGATATTTCAGCTTGGGTTGGAAGTTATTTTCTTTTAGAGTTTGAAACACATCATTCTAAGCTCTCCTTGCCTTTAAAGCTTTTGTGCTAAAAAGTCAGCTGTAGTTATAATAAATAGATTTATCTTTTTAAGTGATTCATTGCTTATCTCTACCTGCTTGTAAGATTCTATTCTTTTTTTGGACTTCCAGGAATTTGACTATGATGTAGAGCAGCTCTTTTCTGACTATGCCTATTGGGGGTTCTTTTTGCTTCACTTGCCTGTATGTTAAATTATTTTTGCTTATTTGGAAAATTTTCTGCTATTATTTTAATAGTAAATTTTTTAATGCCATTTTTGCTGTCTTCTGAGTTTTCATTAATTCCAATTAATCTTAGATTAGTTTTCCTTGCATCATCTAGGAGCTGTTGAATGTATTTTTGATGTTTTCTTATTTTAAAATATCTCTCATTACCTGATCACTGACAGTAGCTCTTTCCTCTAGTTCTTACTCTCTTCTCATATTCATCACTTTTGCTGCCCAAACTTTTGATACAAATTTTAATGTCCTGACTCTATTTGAAGCCTTACTCTGATTCTTGGTCATGCTGCTCATTCATGCTTTGCATCACTTTATCAAGTACTGTGAGCTTTTTGTTAGTATCTTCTGTAGTCCTGTTGGTTATTTTGTTTATTTCACCCAGTATCTCTTTATTTATATTTTGTGTGATCTCGTGAAATGCCTTATTGATCTATTTTGTTATCATTCTTGATATCATTACGAATAATTTATGTGTCTTTACTTTCTTTTCCTCTGGTGCCCCCTATATCAGTTTTGAGGAAGTTAGGAGTCATTATAAGCATTTTATTGCCTTGTCTCTTCATGTTTTATTTATTTGTGTGTGTGTGTGTGTGTGTGTGTGTGTGTGTGTAGAGGCTTTTGTATTGATTGTAGTGGAAAACTTTGTTTCTAGTGTGATAACCTCTTTATTTAATATCTCTTATTCTGTGGTGTCCTCTGGGCATGGGAATTTGTCTTTGCATCTATCCCAGTAGCCCTCCATTTTCATTTACTTGAGATGAGAAATTGTAGTGTATTTGGATCAGTACCCAGTTCACCAAGAATGAGTCAAAGTATTATTAATGATTCCAAGGTAATTCACATATCTTCATCTCAGAAAACCAAGTAATAGAAACAGTTATGTCACCTTGCCTGTAGCAGTAAAATTAGTACCAATTATAGCACCAAATACAAGCTGAGTATTTACAAATACTAAGGAACAATAATATACCAACTTTTATTGTACATGAAAAGATCTATAATTATAATATGAGCACTAAGACAAACCAAATTTTGACTTACTATTGACCTACATATCAACTTTACCTCTACTAACAATAAAAGAATAAAAGAATATTCAACAGCAGTAGTATAAAGTTAACTAGCTATCTAAAGATTCATAATGCTCAATATTTGTATGTTACTATACATAGAGGAACTGGGAACCTAAAAATGAACAAAGCAAAATTTAAAATACATCATTTAATAGGCTATGAGAACAAACAGAGAAAAATGAGATGGGCATCCTATTGAGGTCAAGAAGGAAGTTAGTAGTGCTAGAAAACAATCACAGGAAAGAATGAACAAAAAAGATGAAAAAAAGACGAAGAACAAAATACAAGAAACAAGATTAGAAGAAAGGGGGAAAAGTTAGCAAGCAAAAAGAGAAAAGGAGAGAGAAAATAAAAGGGGAAAAAATGAACACAGCAGAAGAAACCTCAACACCCAAAAACCTGATAAAGGAAAGATAAAAATATTATAAACTAGAAAAAAAAATTGAGTCAAAGAAAAACTTCCTGTGTTTTCCAATCATGTTTTTATTTTTTCCCCCCAAGATCTGAAGCCTTGGGATCCAGCCCATCAGGACTTTCTCCACCAAGGTTAGGCATGGGTTTTTGATGTGCCCTCTATGACCAGAGGCTCCTCTGTCCATTTACTGTTTGACCCAGAACATGTCCCTGTTCCTGTTATGGACAGGAAGTGCAGTCCATCCTCTGGTATCTGTTGGATGTAGACAGAAAGGCAGGGTTTCAGAAGTGGGCTGTTGAATTTAACTGTTGATAATCTCAGGGTATGGTTGTTCCCTGCTCTCTCTGGGCATTGTCATGGTTGAGGGGCAGGTCTGCTACTCAGTCCTCACTTCTGCTGCCCTCTGCTAAGCAAAAGTGAAACGTCGAGTTGGCGTGGAGTTAGTGGGTGGTTGCACGTCTGCATCAGGGTGGTGCTGCACACCTGGCACGGGGCTATTTGGTCCTGTTGGGGTGGGGGAAGCATGAATTTGGAGCAGGACTGCTTTCTTACATCTTGAATAGTTTTCAAAGCACCCCCTCATTTCACTTCACTTTCATGACTTGATAAGATGGTCATGTGTATTTTATAGATCAGGAATCCAAGATTCAAAATGTCTATTTGCAAAACACATTTACCTAGGAAGCAACAGTACCATTGAGTGTAGAGGAGGAACTATTTATTACTAGATAAAGGAGGAAGGCTTTTTAATAGGAAATACATGAGTTAGATTCTTAAGAAGCAAGAAAGGTTTAAGAACAAGTAATGGGAAAGGAACTTTTGTTTGAGCTGTGACAGCCAAAAGCCAAATGCAGTAGAGGGTGTGTCTCTTGTTCTATGGTCAGTCAACCACATTGGGTGTTATCAGTGATTTTAGGTTACCTCCAGGCAAAGAACCCCTTATATGCCTATGCCAGACTGCTTTCTCTGCCCCATACTTGCATGCCTTTTCTAGTGCCTTTCTTCCCTCTGAAATGACTTTTCTCTCCCTGCTTGTGTCATGTGTCTTTATTTCCTTTTATCCTCAGATGCCCTACTTGATTCTCATCCCTGAGTGTTGTGTCTTTCTTTTGAACATACAGTGCACAAATTTCCTCACTCTGTAGATCAAGTTATGAAATATTGGTGTTGAGAGTAGAATATTTTTCACTTTCATTTTATAGTACCTACAGTTTTATAATACCTACAGTTTTTAAATTACTCTTTACACACTTTATATTGATTAAATAAAAATCAAACTATTACACCAATCACATTTTATTTTATTATTTTTGTTAGACTCAGAAATAGAATTAAAAATCATTAATGCAGTTTAAATATGTAACTGTTTAGATTTTTCTAGAAAAATCTAAGTTGTTCATTAAGTCTGTTATTCCTCTAGACTAAGACAAGAAACTCTACTCCTGATTTATCCCCGCTCTATTTCTATATCTTGAAATTTTTTTACATTCATATATTTAAAACCCTATGAATTAATTTTTAGATTCAGTGTTCAGAGTTGCCAGTATGTTTTATAATTACTGTCGCTGCTTTTATATATCTTATTCTTTCTCTTTTTCCTTCCAAAAGTATATACTTTAGTAATTCTTGTATCGAGTATCTGTAGTCGCACTCTCCTCTTTATATATCTAAAGAGTCTATATGTCCTATCATTATTCTTAAGGGTTATTTTAGCTAGACATATAATTTTACATTGATAGTCATTTTCTGTCAACATTTTGGAATATTTTGGTTTCTAGTGAAGTTGATGAGGCACATGTTGTCAGTCTAATCATCATTTGTAAATAGTATAGCTTTTGACTTAGGGAGATTTTACAGTTTTTTCTTTATCCAGCAGTCTAATAATGTTACTTGTTACTTGTCCCATTTTTTAGTTCTGTTTCAAGATGTTTATGTTATTCCTGACTGTAATTTTGTTTTTCAAAAATGATATAGAATTATGCTATTATTATATACGTAATGTAACATAAAATATAAATATATGTATGTTTACGTGTTTCCTTCATTGCTCTGGATGTGAAGCTGAGACAGTATTTCTAACTGAACTCACAATTCCATCTTAATAAGAAGTCAAAGTTTTTAATTTAAATAAGACTAACCCCCTGATTGATCATGTGGTGATCTTTCTCTTATTACAAATGACAGAAATTTCATGTTGATTTATTTCCCTACCAATGGCTTACACTTGATTTAAGATTTTCTGAGAGATGAGAATTTTTGATGTAGGGCGAGGCAATTGATTATGTCCCAAAAGCTAAGATATTAGGCTAATCCAAATCATTAAATCCTCCTATTTTTCATCCTTATGTTTTGTTTGAAGAGCTAGTGTAGGTTAACCCATTTTATTAGTCTTTCCATTTGTTCTTTTCTTTTTACTTTTCATTCTAACTGAATTGATAATAATTTAAGTGAAAAATAAACAAAGACATATGAAAACATTGGAATAAAGTCATTTGATAAAATGCTGGTAGCAACTAGATAAAGAAGGTTGGGTACATTCAGTTTCTGTTACTTTGGATGAGATGAAATCAAACTGTTGCTTCATCCTGCATTGATGAGCTTTTCAATGTCATGTGTCTGAGGTTGGGCCGAAAATAAAATGTATTCTCCAAGCAAGTTCCTATGGAGATTAGACAAAGTTTTACTTTCAAGATTAACTTTTCTTTCCTCCTTCTCTTGTTAAGAGTTTGCTACCACACATGTATCTCCTTCTGAAATGTTCGTATAGAAAAATACTGATAAAATTTTGGGAGTAACTTTGTGCATTACTATAGAAGCTCTTCCCTTATTAAAAATACTTAAAATATTCCTTGATATATTTGCTTGCTTTAAAATCATACCTTAACAAAAAAAAATTACTTTACATAAGGTGATTAGAAAATGCTCTGAAATGAAGGCATAACCTTTACCTTCTGTACAGAGTTGAATAGTGCTCCCTCTAAATTTATGTCCACCCAGAATCTGTGATCTTCAGTGGAGATAAGGTCTCTGTGTATGTATTCAAGTTAAAATGAAGCCATACTGTATTAAAGTGGGCCTTAATTCAATGACTAGTGTCCTTATAAGAGTAGGAAAATGTAGTCCCAGAAGAAAGAAAGGAGAATTCCAGGTGAAGACGGAGATTAGGGTGATCCATTGATGTGATGAACAACAGTGTGGCTTGCTGTCAAGTCACTGGAGATCTGATGGAGGCCCAGGAAATACTGTCCTTCAGAACCTCCAAAGGAACTGCACCTGCTAACACCTGGATTGTAGGTATATGTATCTTGTGGGAGAACATTTGAGGAAGAATCAGTGCAAAGGCCCGGAGACAAGACTTTCTGAAGTAACTTAGCACCAGCATCAGTGCTTATGCATGAAGCAGGAGTGACAAAAGTCAAGTAGGAGGGATAGAGAGATGGGGTGAGTTGAAAGGCATAAGGACAGAGAGAGTAGGCATGCCGCAGGTGCCTTATAAGTATTTATTAGGCTCTTGTAAGTATTTAAATTCTAGTCTGCCTGAGATGGGAAGTCATTGGAGAGAAGTGAGCAGAGAAATGACATGATCCAGCTGACATTCTAACGGCAGTTTGATGAGTCTGGGGTTGTTGCCATCCAGGATCAAAAACCAGCCCTCATAAAGACATTTTTAAATAAACTGAGTCAGTTTGTCATAGAGAGGAACCGGTAATGTGGAGACAGATATTGCTGGTACAATAGGAGTAATTGAAACACTTTCTACATAGAGAAAAAAAAATAACCTAGCAGTAACAGAGGGTCATTGTTAGGAAAGTGGTTTTAGAAAGCCTGTATTATATCTGTCTGTATTCTTTTCTTTAGCTCTCTGGCAGGAAAGACCTGCTGCAGCTGACACATGTCACTATCACTTTTCAACTCAGCATTTCTTCTCTACAATTAATTGCCACCAGATTAAAAAAAAATATTGTTACAAGTTTAATGTTATGGGATCTAGCTGAAATTACAAACCCTAGATACAAGATGCTTTGACTTTAGCTTGTTTGAATAAGCTATTGTTAAATAGAATTTTGAAAACTGATAAAGGATAGAATCGGAAACTTACCTTGTTTGTCTTAAGTAAACTATCATACTTCAAGGACAGTCAAATAGTTGATGAGAAGAATCTTCTTTTTAGAAAAGTTTATGAATTAATAAAGAAGAGCAGAGATTATAATGTGAACCATCCGCTAATGAACCAAATACTTCACACCCTCTCAGACCTATCTTCATGCAGATGGCTGTTCTGATTTCTTTTACATCAACACCTTCTCTGGTCAGGGTTGTAGTATAAAACAGAACAACTTACTTTTCTAACCAGTATGTTAAGTGTGCATATACTGAGGAGTGAAATGCAAACCACTGCTGACTGAAAATAATAATAATGATATAAAAGATAATGGGATTTCATAAAGTCCACAGAAGCAAAATGGAGCGGAATTTGAACGACTCAGGATTATTATCAAAAGTCTATCAGAGTTACACTAGTTATCATTTTGAAGAAGAAAAAATCATGGATTATGAGAGTTTTTGAATGTCAAAACTTGATAATAGTAATGGTTAACAATTATTTAAAGCTTTCCATATGCCAAGTACTGTTCCAAGCTTTACATGTAGACTTAGCTGGGATATTAGTGTGACAGAGGGTCACAATGAGAGGAATAAAATAAAGTAAAATCTCTTTACTTTTTCACTGTAAAGCCCTGGGCAAATGTCATAGCTCCTTCCATGCTGTTATCTGGTTTCCTACAGTATGTTGCTTCACTGGTACAACCCAAGAAACTTCACTCTTGCTTTCATTTCTCTTAGTCATTGCTTTCTTCCTTTTAAGGGCTCAAAACTGGAAATTACGCACATCACTTTTGCTCATATACTATGGTTGGATACTTGTACTTAGTCACATCTAGCTGCAAAAATGAAAGAAAAGGTGATTTTAACTCTTTGCCACGAGTTCTGGTGACTACTTGCAGGCTCTACTAGTGGGGAATTTTTTATTTCATTACTATAACCATCCTGTGAGTTGGGTGTGTTATTTTCATAATTTGCAGTTTTATCTTTCAAAAATTCTAATCCTTATTTTTAAAAATTATTTACAATGAGATTTTTAAATTTTATTATATTTGAGTTTGGTCCTACTTCTTTTTTACTAGTTATCTTCGGGTAATACTTCATGTAAATTCACAAATATACTCAAAACCTCTGGCAGTCATAAGAGCTTTGTGATTTTTTTAATTACTGAAAAGAATTTGATTACACTTAATGATAAAAGATACATCAATAAAACTAACAAATAGACATGAGAAAATTTATTAAACCATTTACAGCAGCAAAAGGTTACAGCAGCAACCGTTACAGCAGCAAATCTCTCCTATAGGCTGGTTAAAGGAATTTTATGTCATGTACAAATTGAAAATTCTGCTCATTGGTCATAAATAACTAGGATATAATATTGAAAAATATTTTAAGTCCAAGTGAGTTCAACTGGGAAATTCTGTCATGCTTGATTAATGATATCTAGAATAGGAGCAGGATGTGACACAAATTCCATATATTTTCTGCTGTTAACTGCTATACTTGTTTTGAGTTTAAAGCAAGAAGAAATACATTAAATAGTATGAGATGCTATCACTATCTAATAAAAAGAAATATTCTTATTGGTAAGAAAAATCAACTTTTTTCTTGTTCCAAATTCCCAAATTATTTTATTTTTCTTAGAAGGAAAAGTGAAAATGCAATGATTCAGTACTTTTCCATGTTATAGTCTCAAGAATTTTTCAGTAGATGTATAAACAATTATACAACATTTTTAAAACACCAATCCTTGATAATCCAAATACATATCAGAAGTTAAAAAAAGATTTATTTTAGTAAGAATTTCTACAACTATTTCACTGTACATTTAAATAAGAGAGAGCTAGAATTAATGTATAGAAAATTAAATGATAAATCTTAGGTAAACCCTTTCTTTTCTCTATTAAAAACTTTTAGGCTTTATATATTTCTTTTTTTTTTAATGTCCCTTCATTTTCCTTTGATGTCCAAAGGGATAATATGGCATTTTACTGAAGAGAAAAAAAATTAATTGTGGACTAGGCATACAGAAAGGTTAGAAGATGCTGAAAGGTAATGCTGCATACTTCTAGACTATAATAGATACTAACCATAATTTTGATAAATTGTGACTATGGCAAATGCAGCATGGCTGTGATTTTAATAATACATAAAGGTAAGATGTATAAATGTGCAACCTGGTTGCTCAGATGTTTCCTTCTCCAGTTGTCCTTTGTTCCACTTTTTCCACTCTTTTCCTTCTCTCCTTGCAATTTCTCAGAGTATAAAGTCTTTAAATTTAATAGAAGCATATTTAACAATCAACCTCTAATTTGTTTATTTGTTTGTTTTTTGAGACAGAGTCTCACTATGTAATTTAGACTCGCCTTGATGTACTAGGCAACCCAGGTTGGCATTGAACTCATGGACATCTTCCTGTTTCAGCCTCCTGATGGGTAGGATTATTGGCATGTGCCAGCGTGCCCAGCTAATCCTTTTATTTTTTTAGTTGACAAGACTAGTTTTAAGCACCTAAATATTTGAGGTGCTTCTTCTTAGTAGTGAAGCCTAGCATCAGTTTTCTCTCAGTTGAGTACCTTCTGTGGGACTGCATTCCTCATGCTCATAAGAATACTATCTTATTTGATTTTATCCATCAAAATTAAAAGTACTCAGTGGTATCTACACGTTAAATGATACATAACTCTTCTAGGAAGCACACACATTTTAAACTACTTTAAAATGACAATTTGGAAATATCTTCTACCTCTGGTTACAATAGAGAAGCAGCAACTTGACTTGAGTTTACCTAAAATATCCTTCTTAAAATAGATGAAATATATTAAACAATAGTTTTATAGACATGAGACTGTGAATGTCTGACAGAATACAAATGATTAAAGCCTTAGGAGAGTTTCTGGGCCATAGTACAGAGAAGATGAATGCAGGCGGAGACTGTCAACCTCTCTGAGTTGAGACAGAGCTGAGTGCAGGAAGACTGAGCAGTTTAGAGTTACAGCAACATAGCACTAAAATGGAGAGACAAGCCCACAGTGAGAGAATGCTGGAAATCTGTAGAGGGTCCTGCCTAAGACCAAAGAATGACCTTCAAAGCCATTGGCCAAAGAATCATCTGAAAGGATTCCTTTAACTGTTTTTGATGCTCACAGAGTATCAGCCAGACTAAAAAGATTATAATTAGTGAGCCGTTGGATAGAATACTTAGTAGTGGAGGATAATGAACCCTAAGCAGTGCTTTGAGTCCATCTAATAAATCATAAAAAGATGACCCCAAAGAATCAAACTGTCACCAAATAACCAAACTTTCTAGGTGACTCAAAACTATAATCAAGGTCAGCAGTGGTGGTGCATGCCTGTAATTCCAGCACTGAGGAGATTGAAGCAGGACGATCACGGTGAGTTCAAGGCCAACTTAGGCTACTTAGTGAGTTCAAGACAAGCCTGAACTACAAAGCAAGAGCCTTTCTCAAGAAAAACAAATTCTATAATGAAACTATAATAAAACTTAATGTAAAGTAAGTAAAAGAAGAGTTACATTTGAAAATCCCTCAAATGTTTATGAATTGATTGTAAGACACTTCTAAATAATCCATGGTTCAAACAAAAAAATCAAAAGGGGAAGTAAAAAGTAGTTTGAACTGAATGCACATATGTACTCAGCATGATGAAAATTTGTGAGATGCGATTATAGCAGTACTTAGGGTAAAATTTTTAGCACTAAATGTCTATATTAGAAACCAAGAAAGGTCTCAAATCAGTAACCTCAGGTTCCATCTTAGAAATGTAAAAATGTAAGTGCAAATTAAACCCTAATTAATCAGGATGAAGGAAATACAGAAGATCAGAGAGGAAACCCGTAAAATAGAAAACAGAAAACCAGGAGACAAAGTCAAGGAAACTAAAACTTGTTCTTTGACAAGATCAATACAATCTTAAAACCCCTATCCAGAATGATAAGGAAAAACAATGAAGATATAAATTAGAGACAGCAGAGGTGACATCACCTTAGATTCTATAAATATTCAAAGAACAAAAAGGGGAAGAATATATTAATAACTTCATGTTAAGAAATTGAGCAATTTGATATAATGGGCACATTCATCAAAAAACACAAATCATTGACATTTGCTCAAGAAGAAACTAATAACCTGAATGGCCAAATGCTTATACGTAAATCATATTTGTAGTTCCAAATCTCAAACAAAACAAAACAAAACCTAAACCAAAAACTACAAACTTTAGACTGTAGGGCATCTCTGATGAATACTGCCAAACATAAGAGAGGAGATAGTATCAATGCTATACAAGCTTACTCATTGAATTTAAGACTTTGCTGCTTCTTCTTTGTGTACAGCATTGCCCTAGTACTATAACTAGACAGAAAGTTGTAAGAAAAATAAAAGTATAGAGTAAGAGATCTCATGAATATTGAAGTAAAGCTTCTAAAGTTTTAGAAAATCTAGTTCAACCACATATAAAAAAGATAATGAACAAATGGCATTTGTCTCAGGAATGTAATGTAGTACAATAACAATTTAACAAATTAATAAACCAAAAAAGAAGACATTTAATAATTTCAATAGATACATAATAGCATTTGACAGATCCATTATTCCTTTGATTAAAAACTCTGAGAACTGAGGGTGTAGCTTAGAGGTAGAGTTGTTTGTCAAGGCCCTGGATTCAATCCCCAGCACCACCAAAGCAAAGCAAAAGAAAATAAGTATCGTGGAGTAGTATAGAGTAGAATAGAATGTCCTCAATCTGATGAAGGGCACTTTAAAAGTTACAGCTAAAATAATTAATGGTAAGAAAACAGTATACTTTCTAGATAAGGTGAAGAATGTAGGAATATACACTCTGACCACTTTTATTCAACAACATGTAAAAGGGTCTAGCCAGTCACGTCAGGCAAGAAAAATAAATTAAAAGTGCTATTATTGGAAAAGAAGTAAATTATTTCTCATTTGCAAATGGCCTGATTGTCTATATAGGAAATCTCATAAAAATATATGAAAAATGATAATACTAATAAATAAATTTACTACTTGCAAGATATAAATATTCAAGATTAAATCTATTTGAAAATTCTAATAATAAATCATATAATATTCAGACTAACAAATTAATACTTTTTATACAATGGAATGAACAACTATGAAATACTTTGATATAAATCTTACAGGACTGGGAGTAACTCAGTGGTAGAGTGCTTGCCTAGTATATGCAAAAACCCTAGGTTCCATCTCTAGCGCTAGAAACAAAATAACACAAAACAAAAAGGCAAGAAAATATATACCAAAATAATACATAAAATTCTAAAATATTGCTACAAAATTAGTGGTGGAATGAAAGTGTGATATGTCATATTTCTGTCTGATGTCACAATAGTGTTAAATGTGAGTTATCTTCAGTCTATGAGTCAATGTAACCTCAATTATAATCCTAGCACAATTTTTTTCTTTCGGTGGAAATTCACTAACACTTCACAAATTATATAGAAAATTATTTGTATAAAGGACCCAAAGTAGCCAAAACAACCTTTAAGTACAAGACAAGTTAAAGAATTAACATTACCTGATATCAAGACTTATGAATCTATAATAATCATACAGTATCTTATTGGCATAAGGATAGACAAATATATCAATGAAACAGAAGAGGAGAAACCAGAAATAGGCCTATAGAGACAGATGATTGCCTACAAAGCTGCAAATCCAATTCAGTGGGTAAGGGATAGTTTTTATTTTTTCTCTTCAAATGTTACTGAAATTATTGGATATGCATATGCAATAAAAAAGAAACAACAGAACAAAAAAAATGGATCACGGATCTAAATATAAAACAAAAAATATAAATTTTCTTGACAGACACATAAGAGAAAACTTTGTTATCTTAGCTTAGGTTAACCTATTTGGGATATTTTACCAAAAGTACAATCCATAAAAAAGCCAAATTGATAAATTAGACTTCCTCAATTTTAAAACCTGGGTTCTTTGAGATACATTGTTAAGAAAATTAAAAGAAAGCCACAATATGAAAGAGTATTTTTAAAAAATCATACAGCTGGTAGAGTATATGCATCCTGGATACATAAAGAGCAATCAAAACTCAATAAGAAAAATAGCTCAATTTTTTCCATTGTTTATTGGTGCATTTTAGGTATACAATACAGTTATGTTGACCATTGGGATTGTGTGCCTTTACATTGGGATCTTGTACCTTTACATGATGTATCTCATTTTTTTTGTTGTTTGTTTTGGTTTGTTTTTTTTTGCTTTTTGGAGACAGGGTTTCATTAAGTAATTGAGACTGACCCGGAACTCACTATGATGTAGCTCAGGCTGGTCTCGAACTCACTGTAATCCTCCTGCCTTAGTCTCCCAAGTGCTGGAACTACAGGTGTGTGCTACCATGGCCTGCTTGTATCTTGGTTCTTATTTTTTCCCTATTCTCTTGCCCTCCCTTCACCTACTCCACCCTTCCCTATTTACATAGACTTTTTTTCCATTTTTTCCTTTCTTATGTTTTATTTTCCCTTCTCAATTTTAAAAGTTGGCAAAAAGTTTAAAGACACATCCCCCAAAAGATATACAGATAGCAAATAAGTACATGAAAAGACGTTAAACATCAGTCATGTGAAAAATGAAAATTGAAACCACAAGGAAATATAGCTGCATACCTACTAGAATGTCTGCAATTTATTTATTTATTTTTATATATTTTTTAAAAATAGAATGTCTATAATTTAAAAGGCTATGTTAAGAAGAATGTGGGTAAATTGGAACTTTCATACTATTCAGGTAAAATATAAAAATCTACAACCTCAAAACTAAAACACTTAACTACCACATCACTAAACTATCTCTCTTGTCAGGATTCACCCAGGACAAGTGAACCATGACAGATATTTGTATTTGAAAGTTCATAGCGGTTTTATTTGTTTTGTTTTGTCTTGTTTTTTTTGTACCGGGCATCAAACTCAGGATCTTGAGCTTGTGAGGCAGGTGGCAGAACCACTGAGCTAAATCCCTGGATCCCATAGCAGTTTTATTTGTAATAACAGTATCTTGAATAGTTACCAACAGGTTAAGTAAGTGGATATAGACATGCAATAGAATAGAACCTGAGGTGCTTCCCTAAGAGCACCAGCACCATTATCTCCTGCAAGGATTTCTCAGCTGGGTTAGTTCTAGCATGGCAAAAAGGCCAGTGTGATACTTCTGATACAGGAGATATCAGAAATTCAATATGAAATATTTTGTCTCTCAACCCATTAGATGTCTGCGAAGCCGAGTTCTTGTTCTCTCAAAATCGAAGAATGAATTGTAGGAAAACAGAAGTTAAGAATAGAAAGAAATTTATTTATAGAGAGCTTCTGAGTGGCAGGAAGGAGGGGACCCGTGTGGGTACTCACGGACCCAACTCTGTAGAGGAGTTTTATAGAGCAAAACCCATGTGGGGAAAACTTGGGC
The DNA here is from genome assembly GCF_012274545.1 of Fukomys damarensis. Taxonomy (NCBI): domain Eukaryota; kingdom Metazoa; phylum Chordata; class Mammalia; order Rodentia; family Bathyergidae; genus Fukomys; species Fukomys damarensis. The sequence continues at coordinate 29,822,702 of NW_022900924.1, forward strand.
CACAGCCATGGTCAAACGATAAGGTTCCAAGTGTAGTCACTTAGGTAATAGTAGTCCAGGTGGGAACCAAGTCACGTAACAAGTGTGAATGGAAAAAACAAGGGTGTCTGCTAGGAAGTGGAGGGTCCAGAGGTCTCCGTTCACCCACTGGCGTGGCTGATGTCTATCTAGACTTCATCAGGCCCAGTGTTTCTACTTTGAGGAAGTATACAGGTTCACTCATCTTTTTATGTTGATGTCGGATCTCCAACAGATGTGTCTCTGGCCTCAGAGGTGGTGTGTTTCACTTTTGTCCTGACTCTCAAGGACCTAGCCCTATCTGACTGCCTGCAATACTTCTGCCTAACTCAGTTGTCTCTAATACTTGAGAGGCCAGCTGCTCAGGAGGTAAGGAAATTAGTTCCTGATATTTACTCATTTCTTTCAAATAAGATTATTCATTTGTTTTATTTTTTGGTAGTATGTAAGTTTTTCTTTAACAACTTTTTTTTTTCTTTTTCTTAAAAATAACTGGAATAGTGAAAAACAGCTTTTGTTTTGACCATGCTGGCATAAATTTACATCTTGGCCCACTCGTTTTCTAGATATCTTCCATGTTAGAGATTGTAATTAGCCAGATTAAGGGAACCTTATTGTTTTGATGTTATTTTCCTTGAGCTGCCATAACAAGATACCACAGACACTATGGTCAAGCAACAAATATTTATTTTCTCACAGTTTTGGAGGCACAAAGTCCATAAATAAGAGGTTGGTAGATTTGGTTTACTCCGAGACCTCGCTTTCATTTGGCTGTTTTCTTGTGTTCACCTTGGTGTATGTATTGTGTGTGTTCTTATTTATTTTTCTTTGTTTTTGTTTTTTGTTGTTGTTTTGTTTTGGTAAGGACACAAGTCGTATTGGATTAAGTCTAGGCCACACAACCTCACTTTACCTTAATTACTATTTCTTTAAATCCCCTATTTCAAAATATGATCATGCTTTAAGGTATTGGAGATTAGGACTGTAACATATGAGCTTTAGGAGATGACTGTTCAGCTCATCAGAGGTTCCTTCAGCTTACTTTTTTATAAAATGAGAACCAACCCTGCAAGATCCTTTTACACAATAACAAGATAATCTATGTGTAGCAGTATTGGACACATTTTTAGTACTCAGTGGATAATTATTATAATTCTAAAATAAACACATGAAGCTATGCTTAGACCAGGGAATATTTAGGTCATTGATATTTTGACTCTAAGTGAAAATGTTTTTCTCTTATAATTTAGAAGTTACTAAAATATAGTAGGAATCTATAAAGACATCATACAAAATGCTATTCAGTTTATAGCTCGTGTCTACTTCTTAGGAATTAAATTTGGATTGGGAAGGAAATGGATGACTTCTATTTACAAGTTTTTCCTGTAGATGAAGAGGAACAATAGCCAGCAATGCTCTAGAGTTCCCAAATTAAGGTGCTCCCCTAGGAAGGCACAGTTATTCAGAATGTGTATAATGGCAGCCCTGGCAGTTCGCACAGCCTCCAATTCCCCTTGAAATGAAAATTTGCTCAACTATGTTTTAAGCTATGGTCATGGAAAACATTGTTTTGTTTCTTTTCCTCATGAGAAATTTAAGGACTGTACCATTCAGACACACTCGTGAAATGCAAATAGTTTTATTTATTAATGGCTCACTAATGGTTGATAATCACCACTGTTGATTAAGTAAATATGCAAATAATTTGTTACAAGTGTTTGCAAAATTGAATTCACAAATTTTAATTGTTTTTCTTCATGTGGATTTAGCCATATCTGATCTTGAATTAAGTAACTAAGCTTCAAAAAAAGACAATTTGAAGGAGCAGAGGAGTATCTTGTAATTATAAAACATCATGATACTCTTTAAAATTCTATATGTTACTCATAATTTCTGAGCTCAATGATCTGTACTGTTGTATTAATTAACTCTCAAAATTCTAATAGCTGAGCAGACCACTTGATTTCACTTGCCTACACTACTTTATGTTAATTAATGAAAACCATAAATTTGGAGCCCTTGCAAAGTGTACTGCTTCAGTGCATTTAGTGCTCTTGTAATTCCTACCCTTAATTAAATAATGAGGCTCCCGAGCACTTTCCTAGCTGTGAATTATACTACAGTATAGCTGTAGTAGAGATTCCTCCTGTCCAGTCAATACAGTCAATTTGTGTCTTTTCTAGTAGACAGAAGAGTTTATTATTCTGTTTTGCAATCTGATGTGGTGAGCGATATACCATAGGGAAACTCCTTTTTGTTTTGGTCGTATTGCCAGGATTGGATTTTCATGTGCTCTTTCTGTTGTACCTATTTGGATTGGCAGGGATAAATTATTTTTATTTTGTCATTAGTGTCAAGATTGTATAGAAATGGAGCAATCAAGGTGTGGCATGCTGTTTTCCTTCCTTGAAGTCCATCCTTTGTCATGTGCACTTTCATAGTAGTGTGAGTATAGATAACACTAATACACTGTATCTTTGTTTAAGAAGAACTAGAAGAAAAGATTTTGAATGTTTTCACAGTAAAGAAATGTTAAATGAGGAGATACATAATGTTTAACCTGATTTGAACATTAAACAGTATATGCATGTATATAAAGTCATGTTTCTCCATATAATGTGTTTCATACTTTTCCTTATAATGTAGCTGTGACATTTTAAATATTTATTATAGGAAAATTAGATTATAATTATATGAGTAAGTCAAATTCTTAAAATGAGGTCAAGAATAATCTCTCATACTCCTTCTCTCTGATTTCCATTATGAGAATTAGCTAACTGAACAAATATTTAAAATATATTAAATTTGATTAGTCTCCTAAATTTAATTAATTTTTAAGATTTTCATCTGTTAGCCCAAAATGTTAATGTACATCATTTACAGAAACATTATTTTTAACAATATTTTAATGTATTTGGAATAATTGCTTAATCTTAAGTTCTTACTAGTAAACTTTTTAAGTAAATTTGAATTCTTTAAATTCTTAATTCTAATTATTATCTAATGAAAATTTGTTTGGAATACTTTTAAGAAAACAAATCTCTAACAAACAGTACTAGTTATATCATCTAGACTACCACATTTGCTTAAATAAACTTATTCTTACATTTTATTTTGAATGCTTTTATGCTAATATATCAGTAAATTTTGTTAACCAGGGCTTTTTTTTTTATATTACTCCTATCTTATGCTTGGTATCTACTACTGTACTAATATCCTAAATTGCATTATTAGAATAATAGCGCTTTGTTTCATCTTATATTTTAAGAAACTTGAAAAAGCCGGGCATGGTGGCACACACCTGTAATCCCAGGACTAGGGAGGCTGAGGCAGGAGGATCACTGAGTTTGAGACCAGCCTGGGCTATGTAGTGAGTTCCAAGTCAGTCTCAACTACATAGTGAGACCCTGTCTCAAAAAACTAAAAAACTAAAACACTAAAAACAAAACAAAACAAAACAAAACAGGAAACTTGAGCTTCTGTGTAAAAATGAGCTAAATTGCTACATTAATAGAAAATAGATTTTTAAATTTTTTTCAAATATTATTAAGTAGTATGTATAAGAGAATGATACTGTAGAAAGAATTTCACAAAATTTTAAAAACTTTTATAGTTAAAACAATATATATTATTTTTGAAAAGTAAAAATTTGTTTTAAATCAGACATTAAGTTACTACCTAACTGATCATTATTGTTAACATTATAATGTGTTTTTTCAGAATTTAAAAAATACATTTAAAAAGTAGATATTGTATCCTTTAAAAATAATATATCATTACCTATATGCAGTTTAGTGATAGTCTCTTAATACACATAATCCATATTGTCCACTTATCAGTATATTAACAAAGACAAATTCCTGTTGAATAGTTTAGTTCCAATTTTTCTGTACTACAAATTTCTGTGTATATTTTAGGTATGCATCATATAGTCTCTTTTGTTCACAATAAATCTGTGGGTAAGGAAGGATTGATTCATAATTTTTTTCATATTTATCAATGAATCAGGAGATGAAGATACCAACCCATTGTCATAGTTTCAGGAAGTTCAGGTGCAGGCTGGTAAATTTAGAATCTTGATATTATATTAATTTCTCATTTTCTTAAATGTACTGTCATTAAAAGGGTTTACGATAGAGAGATCGTATCCATAAAATGTGTTATAACAGGTGTATAATTGCTGCCTCTGTATAGAGTTGGTGGTAATAACATGGACTCTATAGCTTTGCTTAGATTAGTTTTCAATGTTGGTAGAGCTAGTGACCTATTTTGGAAATAAGATTTAATACAACATAAAATTAATAAATGAATGTGTAGGATTTTTGACACAATAATAATTTGCCTCTGCCACCAGCTAAATTAGAAGGGAATTATTTTCATTCTTCCAGGTCAGCTGAAATCAAACTTAGTAGTTGAGAGGTAAACAGATGTTTGGGAAAGGCTGACCTCATGTCTGATTAACTTGAAACACTTAGAAAATGTAGAACTCAATAATTGATATGTATGAATTAAACAATCAGCATTGTACTTATGCCTTTCCAAATTAGAAAGCCATAACTTGGAAATACAACTTTTAGAATACATGAGCATATTCTACTCCTTAGTTAGATTAGCACTGTTAGTTTCCCTCGTACCCAGTAAAAGATGTGGCAGTTGCTCACTGATTCATTCACCATAATAGTATGACTTTAATCTTGTCTTCTATTTTAGGGCTGCTCTTTAATTGAATCATGGGAGTTGTTTGTGTTTCACATGAGTAAAGTTGGCACACATCTTAGGCGGTGGACAAGCAGATAGGACTATAAAAAGCTCGTACTTAGCCCTGAGCAAAACAGTAACTGGCTCTTTGGGACCGTCCTCTTCCCAAAATGCTTAGGGCAGCTGAGAAGATAGCCACAGAGAGGAGTGATTTATGGTATTTATAAATGGGAGTGCTGAATTACTTGTGTTCCCACTGACTGCCAAATGAGCAATACACTTCAGAAAAGTCCACCTAAGCATGTCCTGGTACCTATCCTGTTTTGTCACTGGGAGAGCTTTCTGTATTTTTTTTTTCTTTCTGAAATAAGAATTCTGACTCAGTTGTTTGTATCCCAAACTCTGAACAATAACAGTGTTTTTGAAAAATATTTCAAGACAGATTTCTTGCTTACTACCTCAGCTAATATTTTTTATTCTCTCAAGGAGTTGCTAATATAGTACACTTAAAACTTTCTGAGCCTCAATTTCTTGGCAAAGTGGGAAAAATAAAATCTATCTGGAAGTATGATTATAAGAAGTAAATATGTTAAATGAGTATTAGGTAAGGTGAATTCTTAATAAATGTTAGCTAATTTTATTTATTTTAAGGTGATGAAATCATAACAGAAAGAAAACAGGCTTGATATCAGGAACACTTATTTTGAATTTTATCTGTTGCTACTTGGCTGTATGACCTTGGTTAAATACTTAAAGTCTCTGATCTCCAATCCTTTGTTATTATCCAAAGATTTTCTTCAGTTCCTTGAAAAGCAATGGACATGGTAATTTGGGGAATGTGTAGAGGGTCAGAAGATCTCTTCTGGAATTATTTAACACAAATTAAAATAATTTTATAGTAGTCATTAATTTTTGGAGAGAACATGGTTGAATTTGGTTGTAGTTATTTTATGATGAGGGTAATGTATCATGAATGGTTGACATTCACCCTTGTAATAATAATTTAAGCTCATCTAATGAATCAGTTCAAATCACTGAGCATATTTACTAACCTGTACACATAATTAACATTTTAATTCTCCCAAATATATTATCTCATTATCCATACAGCTTAGGAAAATTTATTAAGGAGACCTTAGCAATCAGCAGGCTTAGGCTCTATCAGACACAGGAGAAAGACGCTGAGTTTCTGTTAGTGACCAAGTAAGTTTGAATTAACTTTTTCAATGAAGATAGAACAAGTTGTACTTCTTTTTACTGCTGCACTCAGTAAGCAGAGCTTCGAAGGAATTTGGACTGAGAGGTTGAGATGGAGGTGAGCTCTTTTAGAAACTTCCATTTGCTCTAGTATAGGCTGCTGAGCTGGAATTTGGTCCACGTCAACAAAATGCTCTTTATAGGGTCCTGCCCAGCCATCCTCCTAACAGGCATGCATCTCTCATGCACTTCATTTTTTTTTGTGTGTGCAGCTGACCTGCGATCCAAATTCACATTAAGTTATAATGCCATTGTTTGTATTTTTTTCTCTCTCTCTACATTACTTTCTTCTTTTTTTCCGAGACTTAATTTTTTTTTATTCATTAAGTTTATTGGTACATTTTAGGTGCACAATATGATGACATTCATCATTGGGAATTTGTACTTTTACATGATATATCTTGGTTTTTATTTTTTTCCCCATTCCCCTGCCCCTTGCTTCAACCTCTCCACATTCCCTGTTTACAATGACTTTGTTTCTGTTTTTTTCCTTTTCACTATTTATTGCTTTCCCTTCTTTCTTTTACCCTACCCCTTCCACTCTGGACCTGAGACTTATTTTTTAAAAGAAAAATATAATATCATATATTATATCAGCAATAAGATTGATTTTTAGGTAAGAAGCTGATAGTCAAGATCAGGGTAAAATTCCTGAATTTCTATTAATAATTACCACTAGCAAATAGGGGGAAACAACTAAAATTATTAAATGGCAAGTTACCATCAATCTGTGCTGGAATATGAGAAACAACTTGTAATAATAACAAGAGATAAAAATAAATTAAGTTGGATAAGACTCCATGCAATTCACAAGATTTTTAAAAATATCTGTATTTTGAGCTATTATTGAAAATATGAAACTGAAAAGATTAATAATAAAAATCCATTTTTGAATAATTAATACTTTTAGCACCTGCCATGTAAAGGTGCAAGACCCCAATAATGAATGTAACTCTGCTGTATACCTAATGTACCAATAAACTCAATGAGGAAAAAAAATACTTTTAGCAGTACTTCTGCTATTTCAAATGACTAAAAACTATGATAAGATAACTTGTACAAAGGAAGGAAGTAAATTTGATACTTCAACAAACTGAATGATACTGACCATTTTACATTTGATAGTAAAATTTAGTGACAAAGAAGAATTTCTAAATAATTATGGACAATGTAGTCATTTAATTCAAAAATTCATAAAACTCTTTTCGTTGCATTAACTAAAGACCTGAAAATATAAGGCAGAGTATAATGAATGCTAAATACAGCTAATTTCATTATCTTTCATGGTGGAGAGTAACAGGCTATATATTTTTTAATATTGTTTGTTTGCTTGTTTTTGGTTATTGACAGTTGGGATCTGTACCACTGGAATATTCTTTACATGATGCAAATCACTGGAGATTATAAAATATTAAAAGGTATAAATTACTGTTATAAAGTTATAAGAAACTGTACAATAGGATACTGAATATAATAACTCAGTCAAATAAAATAGTCTCCTCAGTGAGCATGCAAGATTTTCACATTTGATTAAAAACTCAAGTCCTACTTGTCAAGGACAGAGAATTTTAAAAGAATAAATGCTTGGAACAATATTTAGGCATTACAAGTAATAAAGAATTAAAAGTTTATTTTAATTTCAGACAAAATTTTTTTCCAGGAAGAATTTATTTTTCTTTCATTTAAAGGAAAAATTACAATCTCACTGAAGCTGTAACAGAAAAATTGATGTGGCCAACATTGTTAAGAACGCAACCAAAATGACAAAAATAAATGTTTTAGAAAAATTGATTATTTTATTCTGCCAACAAAAATGTAAGTATAATAAAGTAAGAAAAGTAGGAAAAATTGATAAAAGAATCTTCCTAAAATTGAAATTTGTAAATTTCAAAGACCATCCCTCTTAAAATTTGAGAGATAATGATTTACAAAATTCCTTGAAATTTAAAATTTTACTGGTTACATTATTTGATACCATAAATGTTCATCAAAGGACGATTTAGGAAGGCAAACAGACTAAAACTTAATGACATTTTTTACAAAAAAATATTTTTCCAATACTAAAAATTTATATTCATTGGAGAGCATGGAAAATTTAGAATATTGCGTATCCAAATATTAGAAAATCAGTATTATGTTTGATTATTGAATACAATAAATTTAGTACAAAAGCTGTATATATTAAAAATAGATGTGATGGCAGATATATTAATTTATCTTTGAACCATCTCCAATCTACCCCCTTCATTGCTAATAATATCTCCATTTTCTTTGTGAACATATAATCAACAACCCAAGATGGTTAATTGTGATTGGGCTAATTTAAGGAAAATAATCAAGTTTCTGTTTTCTAGTCACTTACTTTCCCAACCCTCCTTAGAACTTGGATATGTCTGATTCATTAAGTTATGAAAAATGGACCTTGAGAGAAATTCTGAAAAATAAACTGATATCCTAACATAAGGATCAGATAGAAGAGGAAAGCTTCATGATATTCACTGGAGTGTAGCCAACCATTTACAAACATAAGATATCAAGAGGAAAAAAAGATGAAAGCTTTTGCCTTTAATGAAAAAATGATGCAGGAGATAGCTAAAAAGAGTGTGGACCCCTGATGGCATGACTAACCTGCTGAACCAATGTTGGAATCACCTCTTGTGTTTTTCCTGTTAGCTGAAATATCATACAACACATACACATACATATAGATACACATGCATTCACACATATACAAGCATGCATTTATATGCCACCATAATAAAAATTTTGTATTGTTTTTATGGTGTTTTAAAACCCGGAAGTTCACATTACTTATTTGAGAAACAAAGGCAGAGATCCCAAGTAAAATATTGTTAAAGAAAAAAAAAGTCAGCATTCTAATACCATTATTCACCATATTTTATTAAAGTTATTTTAAATTAAAAATAATTTTAAGAATCAAAAGTAGTCCAACATCAGAAATGGTGTTAATATTAACAGCATTCAATTTGAGGGTGCCACATGGATCAAAACCCTCTACTGATATTTTAAAATGTAGGCCATTTGAATAAATCTATTAAATTTTAAGAAGAAAATTCTGTTGCAGTTCATAAAAATTGAGAGTGTTCATTTGATTTGAAAATTTAAACAATTATTTGAACTTCTAGTCAATGGAATACATTCTGAAAAGAAATTTAATACTATCAATTGAAAACAATATAATTGTACACTTATGTAAATCCCAAGAAAATAAAATAATCGAATTTGAGCCAGAATTCTATTTTGTTTGGAGGCTGGGCAGCCAGATCCTAAGTTCACATCCAGCCTACATAATTTAATGACTTAGTGAGACCCTGTCTTAAAATAATATAAAATAAATAAAATAAACAATAAAAAGGTACTGGTGACGATGGATTGTGAAAGCTCTGGTTACAATCCCCAGTACTGGGGGGGAAAAAAAAAGAATGCTCAATAAAGTAGCACTGGGTATTGCCTGATCCAACGAGCAGAAAAACCACACAGAATATTGTGACAGTAACACTGATGCAATTAAACTTGAGAAAATTCATCAAGAGATTAAAAACTATAATGGGCATCCATTTTTGTACAAAGAAGGCATGCATTCATTGGCTGTGTGACAAAGCCATCCCAGTAACAGTGAAGATCTGTTGTGCTTTCATGTGAAATTATTTATCTTTTACTAAAGTTTTGATGAAATATCTTTAAGAACATCAATTATCTTTCATTCTGATTTCAACTGACCTAAGAATATTCTGACAAATTATTTGGCTTCTTACATACCTTAATTTGGGGAAGGAATTGTGTGTATGTGTATCTCAACGAATAAAGCTTTCTAATCCTTTTTATACTAGTATAAGGTTATCATCATAATTAGAATGCTGTGTAACCACAAGAGAAAAATATAAATTATTTAACATAAAATACTGTGAAAATTTGTTTGTATAGTGAAGAAAATCAAGTAATACTATATTTTCATATACTAGTATAGTCCATATACATGGACTAAACAGAAAAGTAAAAAGCAGATAAAAAATTAAGAAGTTGTTAGAAAATTACCAAGAACATGTATGAAAATTTAACTTATATGTCAGGTTTAAAAAGAACTTCCTAATAGGTAAATCATTATTGGATATAATAAATTTTTTCTAGATTAGTTGACACTGCTTCTTTAAAAATGTATTTGAAATGTAAACATCCTAAGTGAACTAAAAGGGCCACTTATTTTAGGAGGGGAGTCTCCTATTTCTAAAAGGAAACAAAAATTCTTAATGTGGTTTCTGAACTGATCTCTTGGGTCAGGGAAATCTAGAGGACTTTTCAGATCTTCCACAAGTTCTAGCACTCTTTGGAGGCTTCCTTTGTGTTGGGGATTGAGCAAATTAAGATGAACATTCCCTTTCCTTTTCCACAGTTGTCCTTTGATTATTCCACTCTCAGAGGTTGATGGTCCTGTCTTTAAACCTTTTTGCCTATATCTGTTTTGTGCAGAGTAGGGAGAGGGCAAGTTGGGATTTTTGGCTCTGTAATACTCATTTTCCTGTCTCTGGCACAAAATACCTGACACCCACAATTTAACTGTTTTGATAACATTCATGATTGGCTGGTTCCAAGCAGGAATAGCATGTTAGAAGGTTATGGCAGATAATATCTGCTCACAACATGGTGGCTAGGAAGCAAAGAGTGAAGAGAGGAGCCAGGAACATGAATACCCCCTTTTAGGTCATATCCCCAGTAATCTGCCACTCTGACCAGGCCCCACCTATGAACACATGAGACTTTTAAAGGACATTTTAGATCCAAACCATGATATTTTGCCTTTGATCCCCAAAAGGCTTATGTCCAGCTTATTATAAAAATGCATTTAATATATTTCTAAGAGTCACCAAAGTAAAACAGTTCCAGCATTTCTGAAAAGTCCAAGTCCCAAATCTCCCCAAGGCAAACTCTAGTAAGCCCCTATAAAAATAAAAAAGAAAGTTAAATACTTTCAACATACAATGTCACAGGGTGAAAATTGTCATTCTAAAAGGGAGGAACAGTAGGATACAAAGTTTTTTTGTTTTTTGGTGCCAGTGATCAACTCAAGTCCTTGTGCTTGCGAGGCAATCGCTAGAACCACTGAGGTAAATCCCCGGCCCTAAGCACGCAAAGGAATCAAACAAAGCCAAGACCAAAGGCTAGCAAAGCAAATATTTAAATCTTGTTGTTCTATGTTTAGCACGTGGGACAGCTTGTGGGAAGATTTGAGTTTCAAAGGATTTAAGCTGACCTAATATTTCTGGTTGCAGTCCACGTGATCTCTCTCTTGGGCTGGTTCCTTTCAATGAAAGTATCTTTTCTCATGAGATAGTTAATTTTTGCTGCATTTCCAACTTTCTGGGGTGTCAACTCTACCTTTGGCTTCACTCTCATAGCTTTAAGCACCTGATTCTTAGGAGCATATTTTCTGGCCTCTCAGACCTCTTTTGAAATATGGGCAGAAGTTTCCCAACCTCACTATTCATACTCTTTTCTACATGTATGAAAAACCATTTGGGTGAAACCAAAGTCTACAGCTGGCTTGCACATCTTGGACCATAGCTGCAGCACCCGAAGAGTGCTGGATGCTTGAACTTGGGGAAAAACTTCCCTCTGAAACTTTGAATGATCAGGACACCCTAAGCCTCTCTTCTCAAGATAGTCATTCAAAATATTTGCTCTTTTACATCCCTGAGCCTGTGAAGGGAGACTCTGGCCATTTCCTGAAATGTCACCAAACCATCCTTAACTATTTCACGTAGGGTACTTAACTTCTTTTTAATGCTAATCTTTTCAGCAGCCATACTGTTCTGGCCCCAACTTTTCAGACACTTTCTTTTTTTCAACCAGCAAACTTTTCTACTTTTTTCATCTCTGCTCTTTGCTCCTGATTTCCACTATGAATTTGGCTGGAAGCAACCAGTAGTACCCATGACACAACAAGGCCTTGAAATGTACTGCATCAGATTGTTTAGTTCACTGTTGGGGTCTCCTTCTAGAGGAGGGGACTTGGGGAGATGACCGCGGACACAATGAATGACCAAAAGCTGATGGCTAATGGCAAAGTTTATTTCTTACTTAGAGTCTTTATAGCAGTTTCAAGGTGACACACGAAAGCAAGGTCACAGTGGTTTGATGATTAACAATAGTCACAAGGAGGCACGAGTAAGATAAAGGGCAATGACAAGAAGCTAAGAACAGACACACTCTGTTTAATCTAAAGACAGAACATCTAGATAAAACAGCATCTGTTTGGAATAAAAGGGAGTGTGAACCAGTACAATGGAATGTGAAACTCGAATAAGAACAAAGAAGGAATTAGGGAGTGGTTCTGAGGTCCAGGGGCTTGGCTCCAGCACATCACCTTCGGGACACCTGTGTCCCAGTGAGAACCAGCATTCTGGGACTCAGGGTCAGCGCTTCGGCCATCTGTCCTCTCATGCCCCAACAGTCCACCACCCTTCAGTTTAGCCTCATAAAAAGTCTTGACATGGACAAAATGTAGGCATGTTCTTTGCCAGAATGGAACGTGCATACTTGTAGTGCAGTTTCCAGTACAATCTTCAATTTCATCTAAAATTTCATGGGAATGGCCTTTACTGTGCGCATGCTGGTAAGCATTTTGGTCTTCGGACCTCCAATCAGAATCATTCATCATGCTCATCTAAGAGAATTTTAGGTATCTTCTAGCTAACATCTCCAAATTTTCCATATTCCTCTTACAAACCAGTTCCAAATCACATAATCAGGTAGAGTCCCAGAAACCCCACTCCTGGTATTAATTTTCAATATTAGTCAATTTTCTGTCAGTGGAACAAAATATCTGACACCTACAACTTAAAGGAGGTGACGTTTATTTATGGCTTGTGGTTTTGAGAGAATTCAGTCCATGCAGAAAAGTTATGATAGAAGGGCCTGATCAAAGAAATTCTTCACCCCACAGTGGGCAGGAATATAGAATGAAGGGAGGAATCAAGGCCAAGAATATACTCATTCAGGTCATACCACCAGTGACCTGCCCCCACCAGAAAATAACAACAGCCATTATTTTGGCCCTAGCCCTTCAAAATCTACAAACAACCCAAGACATAAAAAAATGTTTTCTACAAGATCCTACTACTTTTATAAGTTACCCAACCTCCTATACAAAGAAAAATTCCCATACTTTCATAAAAAGCAACATGGTCAAACAAGGCCAAAACACATCCTACTAGTAACACTAACAAGAGCTAAAAAGCTCTCTACAAAGTTCAAAATAATGTCTATATAAACTTGGTAAGGAAAACAAACTTAATTTTAATTAATTTAGTCTTAATGTGTGCACATAATAAAAATATAACCCCAAAGAATAAATTCAAGATCATAATATAAAAAAGAGCTTCAATTACAGACCACTACTAACAGTTTCAACTACACTGGTAACTCACCCCTGTTATAGGTCATTAAAAAAAAAAACACAACAAAATTTATAAACCTCAACAAGAGTTTTAAAATTTTTTAGCTAAAATTGTTTTTTAAATTATTAAAATTTCACTCTTTTTACAGCTGAAATTAAAACATTGCAACAAAGTATCATATTTATAGATAACCTTCATTAATAAAAAAATCTAAAAGCCAGCAGGTTACAATCACTATTTAATCTTTGAAAAACAATTTATTTAACAAATGTGCTAAATTTTTTTACCAAAATTCACCAGATTAACTTTATAAAAAGTTTATAATTACTGAACTGCAATTTTTATTTAAAAGCTATTAGCTTAGCTCCTTAAAGAAAGCTCCTAACTGCAGTCTTCCCTACATCAACCCTTCTCAACTTAAAGCAATTAGATTAAAACTATGTCCTTTCTCCCCTAACCAGAGATGTTCTTTATAAAAAAAGTTATTATAAACAACTGTCAGTTAAACACATTATAAGTCCTTGTTATATAAGTCTCTTAACACCCAAAACAAGCCATTGTTAGACATACTTAGCTTTCCCTAAAAACACAATTATTTAAACAAAAAAGGGGATTACAACTACCTCCACAAGCTCAATTAGATCTTGTTACTTTCATTTTAAATTTTTTGGATCCACTTATAAAAAATAAATATATTCAAAGATAAATCTACAAACATGTTGTAGACACTAGTGTTGTCAAAAATATACTAACTTAAAGATAAATGGCTCAATACAATTAATAACATAGGGGACAGGATATGCTTATTTTTCAACAAAAAAATAAAAAAAATGCTGTGGCCATCATCACAAAATATACAACCATAGACCAAGATAAATTTACTACAAACACCACAAAGTGACAGCCCTGCTAAAATCCATACAAAGGCTACATCTGAACAAGTGCCCTCACCTGTTACATCCCTGCAACAGAGCACCAGACCTAAGACAGCTGCTGTTTTCAAACAGAGAAGGGGGAGATGCAGAGGACTGTAATACTGATCATGCCCAAAGCAGGCTGTGAAGAGTTGACCCCACAATTGGCTTGTTTTGAGGAGTCTGGCTGAAGCCTATGTGCCGAGGTCACATAGTGTAACTTGCACCCCAACTCTGTTCCCACAACCAAAACCTTCAGACTAAAAAGACAGTATTCTAATTACAACCATATATTTTGTTTTGTTCCTAATTTAAAAATGCTTTGTCTTGTTCCTTATAGGCCTTGTTTGCATTCATTTCCATAAAAACCACATCACCTTTACAGTAACTGATTGCCAATAAAAATCAGTGCCTGAGATTGTCCAGTGCCTTTGTCAGTGACACTGCTATTGGTTGTCCTGGCATCCCACTTTCTCTTAGTTTTGTCTCCTGATATTTTCCTTTTCTCAGACCTGAGTCACACACTAGACAGGTAGATACTAAAACCTGACTACAAGGGTCTCCGACACTGACACACACACACACACACACACACACACACACATGTATGTGCTTATCATCTTATGTGTTTATCTGTGTGTGTATATATATGTATGTATGTGTTTATCATATGTTCATGTATGTATGCTGTTTATCATTCCATGAAAGGGGCTCATAGATTTTGCTACTTTTCTGCTTCTCTTTCATCATCCATTTTATGTAATTTTCCTAATTGTTGACTTTTATAACATTAAATTGTTTTTATAACAATATTTTGTATATATTTTGCTATAGATTGATTCTAAAAAACTAAAAAAACAGCAAACATTAAAAATTTATGATTTTGTGTGTATATATATATATATATCCACAACATTATTGGAACCCTGCAAAAGTTATATTTTTTGCTTCATAACTTTATTGTTCCAAGGAATTCTTTTCCAGGAACCAAGATTGTACTTTATCTTTTTCATTTTTGTACCTTCTGCATTTTCCCCCACAGCTGTTTCTTACATCCCACGTTCTCATTATACTTGGATAACTTTTTGTTTTAATGGAAAATATGATTCAGTAGATTTTTCAAATAAAATAATTGCATGAAAATGTTTTGTTTACTTTCACTTGTACAACATTTCTGTTTTCCCTAACATCCGTTTGATGGGGTATGGAAATTTAAATTCATTGTCATTGACCTTTAAGATTGGAAAATCATGGTTTTTGTTTGTTTGTTTTCTTGAAGCAGGATGCTAATGAAAATGAGGTTTATAATATCAGGTACACAGAGTTCCTTGCTTCACTGTATATGATTGCTTCATTTTTTTCTGGGAGGTTTAGGTTGGTTTATTTCTTTGAAAGCTTGTAGGATTTTTTAAATTAGAATTCAGAAGTCTCACCTGGAAGCTTATAGGTATATGTGACGTTTAAGCATGATTATCAACTTGATATGATTGGCAGCTGCCTAGAAAATTTCTAAAGTACTGTTCTTGGTGTGCCTGATGGGCCCTTACAGTGTAATCACAGGTACTGTGTCTGTATTCTGGCCCTCTGTTGCTCTTCTCTTGTGCTCTGCTTCTAGCCAGCGTGAAGTAGGCAGGTTTGCTCTACCATGCTCTTCTACCGTGAGTTGGAGTTGGAGCCAGCTGACTATGGAATGAAACCTCTGAAACTACACCTCTCCTCCTTTAAATTGTGGTGAAGGATTTTGTCCCAGCAAAAGCTGACCAATATATGAAGAACTATGTTTGTCTTATTTTTAAATTTTATTAATCTTGCTCAGTCGTATTGCAGCTATTCCTGCAAAACACATCTTTATGTTGTTATTTCCTTTATTTTTTCCTCTTCTTCACTGGGTTATTTCTTTTTGATTTTTATACATTGTAGTTCCTGGATATTCTGTATGAAATTCTTAAGTTCTCACTAGTCTTTTTTACCCATTTATTTGTTGTTTCCTAATTTTCATTCTATTGACCATCTGCTTGTTACTCACGCCCTCTATTCTTCGAAACAACTGTTTTGAAAATTATGGATCACAGCCTATCAATGAATCATGAAGTAAATGATTTCTTTTTAAAAATAAGTAGAATTATTATACAGAATATAAGTCTGTAAAGGGAAGTCATGTTTTATGAAGCAGATACAGATATGGATGCAGATACACAGTGTGTCATGTAATGAATGTATTTATTGGGCAGAAAAGTTTGAAAGTCATTTAGTTGGCCCATAGTTAATTAATTTTCTTTAAAAAATTCTCTAAACGCCGGGTATGGTGGCTCACGCCTGTAATCCCAGCACTCGGGAGACTGAGGCAGAAAGATCCCTTTGAGTTCATGACCACCCTGGGCTACATAGTGAGTTCAAGGTCAGTCTCAAATACATAATGAGACCCGGTCTCAAAACAAACAAACAAACAAAAAATCCTAAACCCTTTTTTTTGTCTTTGAGTTGCTCATTTATAAGAAATAACTTGATTTGTGGACATGATGTCCTCTGGACTCTTCATGAAGATACTAAGTGAAGATGCCTTCAAGTGCTTCATTTTTTCTGGGAGGTTTAGCTTGGTTTATTTCTTTAGAAGCTTTTAGGGTTCTTTTTTATTCTTAGGATTCAGAATTCTCATCTGGAAGTTTATAGGTAAATGGTATATTTTTGAAGAACTCTTTTTCAGTGCTATTTGATTCCATGTCCTCTTGATTTGGTTAATTTAATTAGTATATCTGCTGGCTTGGGATTATTGTGCAGTGTTATAGGACTCTGCCTAAAATCCCTCAAATATAACATCCTCATTTCAAAACCGTAAAGGGCAGGGTTTGGTGACAGAGGCTTTGCACAGTGCTGCTGGTGGGCAGAGAGGATGCTGTCCTGTCATGCTCTTCAGTGCCCAGTAAGGAGGATTTTATTTTAGGGATGGGAACTCTTACACAGTTCTTTCCTTGGTCAACTGTTATATACTTTCTTTTCATATATTATGGAGGTTTGATATTTCTAAAGACCTGCTGTTCTTCTTTCTCTCAGACTTCAACACCTATCCCACCTACCTCCCCTGGAAAATGAAAGTGCTGTAAATGAAAAGTTTTTTATGCTTAGTCTGAAAAAGTCTTGTATCTAAACAATTAATGGGAAATTGTGAAAAAAATACATGTTTTTGGTGTGTTTCTTATACTGAAGAAACAGAGCCTTTTTTGGACTAAATGTGTTTTAAATGACAAGACCCTATGAGCTATTCTTATCCCCTTTATCCAGTGTTCAAACTTCAGGGAACAAACCTTGAGGGAAATCAGATGACATTCAGAAATAAATTTTTATTTATACTGAATTACCAAAACACCATATAATACCAAAAATCTAATATAGTAGGGTGGCTAAGTGAATTTTGATTTACCCATCCAATAACAACATCATACAATTAAAAGTCGACTTGCCTTGCCACCCTGTTCCTGAACACAAGCCCTGCCTGCTCCTCCAAGCCTCTCCAATGTCTTCCCGACCCTCCTGGACTCGTGGCCTGGGTCACAATGATGAATGTTCTAGAACTTCGGCCGCATGGAAAGAGCTCATCTCTCGCAGCGTCCATGAACACCAGGCCTCCCTCGATCCCAGTTCTCTTTGGGACTTCATCGATTGTGTCCTCGCCAAGGTGGCACAGAAAAGCAGGACCCGTTAAGCCACTTCCATATGGATACCTGTTGATGACCACTCACAGCCTCTCTTTGGCTGCACCGAGCCGGTGGGCACCACGCTGCACCACGCCTTCCTCATAATCGTGAAGTACCCGAAAGTGCACACTCGCGCAGAAGAGATGTACAGAGTGGTGGGTGCGCCTGGCTGCCCTGGCTGGACGACCGCGCAGCTGTGTCTTACACTGACTCGGTGATTTACGAGGTGCAGCGCTTCGCAGACGTCCACCCCGTGAGTGTACCCCACCGTCACTGGGGACATGGCCTCCCTAGGCTTCCTGCTACCCAAGGGCACAGATGTCATCGCCCTGCTCAGCACTGTGCACTGTGAACCCAGCCAGTTCCCAAGCCGCAGTTCAATCCCGAGCATTTTCTGGATGCCGATCAGTCCTTCAAGAGTTCAGCCTTCCTGCCTTTCTCAGCTGGGCCCCGACCTTGCTGGGGCGAGCTGCTCTCCTCCCCTTCTTCACCGCCATCCTGCAGAACTTCACATTGCAGCCGCGGGTGGCGCCTGAGAATATCAACCAGACACGGCTCCTCAACAGCGGTCTGGGCAATTTGGGGCGGCCTTCTTGGATGTGCGTGAATGCGCTCTGACGCCCTGCCGTTCCGCTTTGGCCTGTGAGCAGCTAGGCCGGTGTGCCAGGCCGCCCGGGCCCTCATTCGCCCCGCTGTCAGCATCTTCCCTGCACCCTGGGTCTGCCATCTGGAGGTCTTTCGTCCCTCCTCTCTGAATCCCCCCCTGCGTGTGAAGAGAAACAAGGGGAATGGGAAGGGTGTCCTCTTCTAACAGACCTTGATCTGTGACGCGCCTTTTTCTGGGCTCTTTGTATCATTTTCTAGCAAATTATCTTTGTGAGAGTATAAAAAAAAAAAAAAAAAAAAAAAAAAAA
>NW_022900924.1:29842098-29863337 GCF_012274545.1 Fukomys damarensis
AAAAAAAAAAAAAAAAA
This sequence comes from Fukomys damarensis, assembly GCF_012274545.1. NCBI lineage: Eukaryota > Metazoa > Chordata > Mammalia > Rodentia > Bathyergidae > Fukomys > Fukomys damarensis. The sequence goes on from NW_022900924.1 coordinate 29,842,116, forward strand.
AAAAAAAAGAAGTCATGTTTCTGAAGTTTCTACAAGTTTTATGGATAATGTTCATAAATAATGAACTGAAAATTGTGCACAAGATTGAATATATATGAGATAATTACAAATTAGTAAAATTGTTTATTTACAAAGACAATTCAAACATGTCAAATTAGTAGTTAACTAAATCTGAAAAGGGTATTATTGCTAATACTTCTTGCTAGGTTTTACACTTGATTTTAGTTTACATAGAGAATATGGAATAACACATAGTATTCATATCTTAAAAATTTTAAAGATGAATTTCATTTTCATTTTTTCAGTCCTTGAGAGGAGAATCCTACATCTATCTATCTGCGCCTCATTCCATATTTTTCTGCAGCGTGGTGGTGATTGCCACAGGCCCGTTGGAATTTTCTTTGTGTCTGCCTTACCAGCACAATCTGACTATAAGTTCTTGTTCTTTGAAGATTAGGATCATATGGCTCTTTTTAAAGTACTGTAATTAGTGTAGAATAGATGTACAGGTTCATTTTTTTCTTGGTATCTACCCAATCTTTGGTGTTTCTTAAGTAATAGTAGCAGTTCTCCAAGTGTGGTTCTATGGACCCCTTGGTGCTTACAAGACATTTGTAGGCATTCTGCGAGGTAAATTATTTCTGTTGGAATTTTTTACTATGTTGACAATTGCACTGATTGTATAAAACAGTGGAATAAACCTTAGCATAAATGATAGCAGTGACCTAAAATTGTACTGAAAATTAGTGTATTCTTCATCACCATATACTTACACCCCCAAAAACCCAAACAGCCAATTTCACTTAAAAAGATTACAAGTATTTTTTATGAAATAGTAAAAAGGACTAATTGTATTGCATCATGACTATTGAATACACAGTTTTTAAATGTGCTTTGTGAAATAAAAGGATGTTTGCAAAAGTCTGCCGGATTGGTAAAAGATCCATTTTGTGTGCAAGCTAGACCAATGAACTTTAATATAACAGACTGCATTAAAGTTCACTGGTCTGGTTTCAGATTCCATGTTACACCTAACCTTTAAGAAGCTTCAACTTGTCAAATTTTGTTATATACTATCAGAGAAGAACATCTGCTATTATCTTAAAAGACTATTAACATAGTCTTTCTTCTCCAAAAACTTATCTATGTAGCCAGATTTTCTTCATATACTTCAACAAAAATTACCTATAGCAACAAATCGAATACAGAGGTAGATTTGAGAATCCCACTCTTTTCTGTTAAGTCAAAATATTAGCGATGTGCAGAAATTTAAAACATGATCTTTCTTACTGTTTTTGACAATAGAATTATTTTTCCTAAGTGTGTTACATTAACATGTAACAGATTTATTGCTGTTACATTTATATAAATTGAGTAAACATTTTAAAATTTCTGATTTTAAATTTCTAAAATCTTGAATATTGATGGATGTAACTTTATATACAGAGACTCTAGATTCTTTTATATTTTTAAAAAATGCAAAAGGATATTTAATAGTTCCACAGTTTCTTTCTTTTCACTTATTATTATAAAATGTTACTTACCTTGCCTAAGGCTACGTGTTACTAAAGTGCGGAGGCAGGATTTAAACTAATGTTTGACTGCTCTAAGCCCTTCCTCCTAAACATTTTTATATTGAATCTTGGAAAGCTAATGGGCTTTTTCAGTTCTCTGTCGATATCTCATTCTGAATAATTTCTTACTTGATTATCACTTTCATCAATCTAGCATCCAGCCGGTTCTGAGTGCTGGCGAAGTATATGAAGAAGAGCTTTTGAGGAATCTTGTATGTGTTTCTGAAACATCCTTGACATCCTTAGCAGTTACCAGCCATTCTTTTTTCAGTTAGAATTGACTTCCAGTTATCACACCTGTGCCTATTCAAGCTTTCAGACACTCTGTAAACTCTCTTTTTTTTCTAATTCTTTCTCTCTCCTGGATTTGAATGTGCTCAATTGTTAGTGAGCACATTGTTAGTACAATTGCTGTTAACAGTTACTATTGTCTGTTGTAAGTAAAACAGCCATTGCTAAATGGCTCCCATAATTGGCTACCAATCACTATTGTAATATTTCTGAGGCAATATTAACAATCAGTATTGAATTTGCAAGTATTTTTGTGTATGCATCCATTATTACAGTTTGGTTCCTAGTGGCTTGTAACATCTCCCACCCCTAGCCCAAGTTTGAGTTTATATGTGGGAATGGCGCTAAATTGTGGTATTCACTGCTGCAGGTTCTTTCTTTAACCTTGAATTATGAAATACTGCAGCTACTGCTAGCTCTTTGGGGAATTTTTTCTTTAGCTTATCTGTCCCTGGTAGATCAGTTGCCCCTTTTCTACAAAAACCCTGTCTCTGTCTAGATTATGATGTGGCTCTCACATGGTGGCCTCCCCAAAGCCTCTGTTAGTAATTAGAAGGCTCTCCTTCCATCACCTGAAACAGGTGCATATATGGGTTTGAGATCCCATTCATCCCTGCCATGCCTTTGAGGCCATCCTCTGTGGCCCCAAGTGACCTATGAGGGTCATATTGAGAAATGGGTAAAGATGTTTGATGACATTGATTTTTAATACCACCACAGCATTCCAAATGTTCTCAAGGTAGTACCCTGCTTTTTGGGTAAGAACAATGAGCACTCTAATTTTCAAAAGAAAATATCATCTTTACCATTTGTAGATATGGTCTTTATGGAAAAAGGTATAACCTTCACATTAAATACCTGTGCTCTTCAAACATTCATACCCTGTGACTTAATCTAAAATTGTTTGCTTTCCAGATTGTACAAAAAGTCTAGATACTATTTTGCCATGTTTAATTACTAGTCAAGACAAATGCTATGAAGCTTAAGTAAAATTAATGGCCGAAGGAACTGGACATCATTTGTGTCCATTTTTCAGAAACAACTTCTTGTATTTATAACCTGAGGCATTTGCTGCCCTTATTATCAACTCTTATTTGTCTGGATCCTTTCTGGCTCTTTACTTGTGGACACTGATCTGCCTTTATATGCTTTTCTGATATTTGCTTTCTCCACATTTCTCCAAAGAGAAATGTACCAATGACTTCATTCTCACTTTTAGGAGCCTGGTGACTTTCTTTTAGACAATTCTTGGTAGCCTACAAAATCTGGGCTTTAGTTGGATGTGATATAAAGATGCCAAATATCCATTCCTCTGGATTTTCAACCCTTGGTAAAGTTAGAATACCAAATAGCCATACACTTGGATCTCACAGAAATAATTTTACTCTGTGTTTTTAACTTCACTGAGAGATTAAATTCTGTCATATAAAAGTGTCTGCAGCTTATATCAGCAGCTTATGAGATCTCTTCTATTATTATTATTATTATCATCTTTATATACACATCCTTATAATTTATCCATCTTGGAGTATTGTATTGGGTAGGATTTGTCTTCCCTAATTGTCTTTCATGGTATAGTCTTCTATAACAACATTTCATAAACTGGGTGTATTTTATAACAAATTCATTTCTTACAATGTCAGATGCTCTGTAATGTAAGATAAAGACACCAGCAAATCTGTGTGATCATTTTTCTCAGTGAATCATGGAATCCTCAGGTGGCAGAGACAGAGAGCAAGAGCAAGTTTTTGTGTTTCCTCTTATAAATACATAATACTTTCAGGAAGGTTCTACCCTCATGAACTAATTTCTTCTTGTTTTAGTTACTTCCCTGGTTATTGAGATAAAATACCTGACACCTACAATTTAAAGAAAGGAGAGGTTTATTTTGGTTCATATTTCAGTCAGTATTCAGCTGGGTAAAACAGCATGGTGAGAGGAGTATGGCACAAGACAGCATTCAGGGCATAGCAAGTATAAAGCAGAGAATTATGGGAGGAGCTAGGAAAGGAGGCAAACCCTTCCAGGCTGCGCCTACAGTGACCTATCTGTATCAGCCAGTCCCTCCCTCCCGACAGAAAGCCAGTGAGCCTGCCCCCATAATCCAGTCACCTACCATAAGCCCCATCATTGACTACATGAGACTTTGGGGGAAAATCTAGATTGTTCATATATTCCCTGTCTTAATATCATGTTCTGAGTTAGGATTTCCACATATGAATTTTAGAGAACAGAAATATTCAGTCCATGACACTAATGAAATAGCACCTGTGGATTACTGGATACATAATAAAATATGCACATTATGACATATGTAATAAAGTGTAGTAATCCGTCATATTTCCTGTTTTGGATTGAACACTGGGAAGCATAAAAAGATACACTGTTCTCATTTTGCTCTAAATATAGAATAGATTTTGTTATGTTTATGAAATTTCTTATCACAACTCTGACAAATTAATCCATGTTTTTATAATTTGCCTCATTCCAAAAGACATCTACCTTAGTTTCTTTTCTCATTGCTGAGACCAAATACCCAGCACTCACAAGTTAAAGGAAGAAAGGTTTATTTAGCTCACAGTTTGTAGAGGTTTTAGTTCATAATTGGCTGGCTGCCAGGCAGGTGGCACAGCAGTCATCTAAGAGGAGAAAGAGTTTATGGTGGGCAGAAGTCAGCAATGCAACAAGCATTGACCACAGCTCTTTCTATCCCTTATAGCTTATCCAGGTTACGTAGGGCAGGTAGCACTCATACCCTTAATCCTAGTGTCTTTGATCCAAGCATTACACCATGAATGAGTCCCAGCATCACATAATCTAGATCCAGCCACCTCTGAAAAAGCCCCACCTATGACTGCAGGAAGCTTTGGGGGACATCTAATCTCAGCCCTAACAACATCAAACACATAAGTATAAAAATAATGATAACAAGACAAGAGCCCTGCAATAGCAAGATGAAAAAGTTATTGAGACACATCAGGATAGGAAAAATGTAAAGGGACTTAGAGATAATAAAGTAAGTTAATATTATGAGAATCACTGATAGCACAACTCCAGACCACTTTTCTTCCAACCTGTGATATATTTCTACCACTGCCACTTGATTTTCTCTCAGTGGCATCAGGGACTTCTCAACTCAGCTGCTGATACATGGACATAGAAGATAGTTTTGCCTTGAAATGTTTCTGTTTTGACCCATCTTGAATGATGGGTAGAGAATATGTCACAGATGGAACACGAGAGCCTTGAGGAGTACTTCATAAGGCACAGGTGTAATGGAGGGGGCTGTGGCATCCGTGTCTACAGATTCATACTTGAGATCGTAAGCAGAGATCTGGAGTCTTATCAGCCCTAAATCCATGAGAAGTTTATAGGCTAAGACTTTTTCTTCTGCACTGTCTTTTACTTATCCTTATTAACTCCTTCTCACAGCTTTTTATTTGTAGAAGAAAACTAATCTTTTTCTTTCTAACCATTTCTTTTATGAGACCCAGGAGCTCCCTCTGAGGCTGCTGCTCTTAGATAAGTTGTTTCAATGACCTTTATGACATAGTTTACATTTGTACTTGACTATTACTTTTAATAAAGTGAATTGTGAGAAACATATTTCCAAAATACTAGAATACACAAGAATGAAGAGTTTACAAAGTTCCCTTGGAGGGAAAGCCACCCTGTTCAAATACATTTGTGAATGGCTTCTGGAGAAAGTGGTATAGGTTTCTAGCTAGTTGACATTGCTGTGAATGAGTGTTGGGTTGAGTAAGGGAGTAAAGGAGATCTAAGTAAACAGCAGCCTAATATTTATCAGAGAATCATATGAAAAGTCCTAATGTCTCTCTCTCTCTGTCTGTCTCTCTCTCTCTCTCTCTCTCTCACACACACACACACACACACACACACACACACACACACAGGTTTATTTTTCTCTGTCCTATCCCTATATTCCTGACAAAATTCAAATTCTCCTCCTTCCTTCCTTTCATCCCTGCCTTGTTTCTTTTCCTTTCTCTCTCTCTCTTCTCTCCTTTGCTTCTCTGTCTTCCTCTACCCTTCCTTCTTCCCTCTGTCTCTCTCTTTCTACAATGTTTCCCAGGCTAGTCTGGAACTCTGACCTCGAGCAATCCTTCTGCCTTAGTCTTCCAGGTAGCTGAGAGTAAGACACGCCACCAAGCCTGCTTGTCAAATTATATTTTAAATGTTCTGTGCTTGGTTATGGCGGCTGCCATTTTCAGAATATTTTTCATTAAATTGTTTTCAAAATTTGTTATTTTGAAAGGCCTCCTAGGGTTATGTAGAGTGTAGGGCTACAAAATTGTTATCTGCTGGTAGCAAAACTGAATAGCTAGGAGGGAATAATTATACACTCCCTGGTGCCAAAAGCCACTTCTGAAAATATTGCAATATACACTGGATTCGTTTTAAAGTGGTTGTAACTAAATGAATCATAACCTTTTGGGGGTAGGGTAATAGTATATTAAGACTGTGTAATGTCTGTAAGAAGACAGTATATTAAAATCTGTCAGAAAAGGTCAACATTGACTATGGGTTAATATCTGTAGTCAGTACCTTGAATAGTGCCAATATGTGTTGGTCCTTATCTTTGATATGACTCAAGGCAGGAAATGAGATCTGAAACTTTAGCAGAAAGGTGTGAACCAGATTGCCAAACTTCTTAGTGAGAGAAGTTTCTGTTTTTTAAAAAAATGAATTTAGGTATTTTAGTGTTGCAGTGTATATAGGATTTTATAGTCTGGACTTTGAGACCCAGCAAGAGAAAGAACATACCCTTTCCTTCTCATACTACCCCCAACCAATTACCTTTGGAGAGGTATCAGCTGTGTTTTGCTAATGAGCATTGCCAGAGGATATTCTGGAAGCTCGCTGAATGCAGGGACTCGTAAGAGTCACAGTAGAATCAGACAACCTGTCAGTCTGTTTATACTTATGCTGGCGTTTTCTTCGCAAGGCGCACAAACCAATTAGAGTGAGACTGTCTTAGAACATTTTCGAGGGGATGGATTCTTCTTTTAATGTTTGGCATGCACATCTGTTGTGTTGGAGAGAATGAAATCAGCAATTTTAGGATCAATTTTTGGAAAATGATTTGGAATGAAGGTTAAATATCAAGTTTTATTATAACAACGATTAGCAGAGGTAATTTCTGAGTGCCTTATCTGTGTAAGTTGAAAGTTGAAAAGAATGAGGACAAACATGTTTCCTTGGCCATGCTTTTCATTAAGTGTGCATTTGTTTTGATAATTAGTTCATTATAAAGGAAAGATGTGAATAGTGACCTCTGTCCAGTCTGGCTCATGAAAACCAAATGGACTGATTTCCTCTGGGTAGTGTGATCAATTACCAGTAATGAAACTGAAATGAATGGTTCTCGTATGCCTTCATGCATTTTATTTTGGAAAGAAATCCACGTCTCATGCAATTTTGAAGAAGGCTAGGAATGATTTTTCATACTGTGAAATGTAAAGTTCTGCTTTTTGTTCCCTCTGCTGCATCCTCCCCAAAGAATGACTTGCTGTCAGATAAATTCCACTGGTGACTTGAGGAGAAAGCAAGCCAGTGTGGGACAGAGTGGAGATGCATTTTGAAGGTTTCCCACTATGTGCTTAGCAGCCAGTTATAGAATAATAACCTGTTAGCAGTTTTATTTTCATTCTTCTGTATGGAATCTCGGGGAAGAAATGTTCTTGTATGAAATGAAGAAGTCTTCTGTGCAATGATTGAAAATTGAGGTTATCATTCATTACTTGTGCTTTAACTGTTTGCAATTATAATGAAATAATTCCAACAATATTTAGAAGTTGAGGCTGAGGTGGTATAAACATTTGTTGCACAAACTGGTGCCTAGCTCTAGTGTTCCTGATTTCCTACCACCGTATCCCACTGAGAGCCTGACGGGAATTTGTACCACTGGTTGATAGGTGGATATTGCTATCTCACCCTTCATAGGTTTCCCTCTGGCTGGATGTGTTGGAGGGAAGAAGTGTAACCCCTTTCTTAAGAGACATGGGGCAAATGAGACAGATTCTAAGCTCACTCTAGCTTTGTGTGTCCTTACTGTTTCTCACTTTGACCAAAACTTAGTTTTAAAATTCATCTATTTTTGTTACAGTAACAATACAAAAAAATAGATCCGTATAAAATTAATCTCAGGTATTGATTCTGTTTTTAAAGGAGAAAATTGGGCTTTTATTTTGTAATTTGTCATTTCTGCAGGATGAAAGAGTAATACACACACACACACACACATATAGTTTTAGTACTCTCTTTTAGAAATGTACTGTGAATGATAGTGCAGTAAGTCTGCCTTTTATAGCTGGAAGAGCTGAATAAATGTCATCCACAGACCCAATTTGCCTTTCTGCCACTTGTGGTTGATGAAATCATGAGAATTGTCTAACTTTCAGAATATGGTCTTCTGATGTATTCAGTAAGGGTTTTGCCCTAAATAATAAACATGTCTAGCTCTATTAGTCTATGATTTGGTCATCATAAGCACCAGTCATCCATTAGCATGTTCAGAAGGCAGTATTTACAGGCACCTGAGTATGAGGACTTTACTACATGTTGAGATTACAAGTGAGAGGTAACAAACTCTTGTTTTTAGGAGCTGACAGTCTACAGAACAAGACAGACATGTAAATAAATAACTAGTGGGTGACAGATTCTAGGGCTGTTTGTCTGTTCCTGGGATTATTGTTTAAGGAATATTGTGGTCTGAATATTTAGGCCTCTATTGATAGGCTTAGTACCTAATACATCTTTTAATGACTTTTGTTAATGAATATTTGCAGTACATAATGATTGCATTCATCATGAAGAGGTGGTACATGTACATAGCTCATCTTAATTCTTTTTTCATCCCCTTGCTCTCCCAGACCCCATCTCTTGGTCCCTTGCCCATTTCTGAGATCTGTCCCTTTCTACCATCTGAGGGTACAGCCACAGCCAGAAGGTATCAGCTACGAGAAAGCAGTTGCTTACCAGACACTGAATCTTCTAGGGTCTTGATCTTGGATCCTCAGACTCTAGCACTATGAGAAATAGATTTCTATTGTTTTTAAATCATCCCAGTTGTAGTATTTTGTTTTCACAGACTAAATGTTACTTTCAAGAAGGTAACAGACTGTGGAACTTAAGAGATCTTCTTTAAGAGACAGCTATGCTCTTTGGCTATAGGGCTCTTTTACTCAGGAATTTTAAAAATAGACAAGGAACTCATTCTGGGACAAAATAGATGTCTGACCTTAATCTAAGTTTTTAAAAATAGTACCTCCACAGTTTTATCAGTATTCAGTGGTTATTAAAATGTCTAATGATTTTACAAGGAGCATAATTTTATTTTACAGTTTGTTGATTAAAATTCATATCTGCTTGGGTGGTATGTCTTTCAAAACTCTAATTCCTTCCAATTCACCTCATCACTGTCACTCTTTTCTTCCCTTTATATTTTCAATGGAAATTTTAAAGACTATTGGAAATAAATCCCAACAAAAAGGGTCACCAAAGTGTTCCCTGGAGAGCCATATTTTGTGGGAGATGCTTCAGTGAATGTTTTTTATTTCTTATTATTTTTATTTTTTAATTATTTTTAACTAAAACTAGGATACAAGCTTGTTCAGGCTGTGTTTGTATAGAGCACCATCTTGTATTTTCTCGAACTATCATGAAATAACCTCAAGTGCTGAGGGATAACTTCCACCACTGTAGTTATTTATTTATTTTTTTTGCTGATGAATTCAGCCTGATCTTTATCTTAAAAGGGATTTTAAATTTTAGACTTGACACATGAATTATTGTGATTCCCTGCAACATTGCCTCCAACTGAACTTCTGAGGAAATGGACCCAATTTTCTCAGTGGAGATTCTGAACAAAGGACAGTGTCAGCAATAGCAGCCTTTGCAGAGTGTGATAGATAACCTGCTACAAGGGTGGGACAGAAGAGTCCCTTTTCTGAGAGGGACATGATCTGATGAGTGTCCATGTGGACAGTTCCCCCCAAAGAAAAGCAAGGACAGCCTGTAGGTACAAAATGATAATAGGTCCGGTGGGAGGTTTCAGCCATTTATAAGCAGAGGCCCAGAAAAAAAATGTTTTTAAATGGCTCTTAAATTTTTTTTTGGCATATCCCCCTAATGAAAGCCAAGATCTTGTGTTTCTTGTATCTGTTGATTCCACTATTCATTTGTAAAGCTTATCACTACCCCCCAAATTTTATCAGATTTAGCACAGCATTTATGTAAAATGTACCATTATATTGAATTTTATGATGAAAAAAGTATCAAGAAAAATAGTTTTTGTTATAACTTTATTTTATACATATTTAAAAAGCTCTCTAAAGGCCTGTAGGTACAAGGTGAGTTTTCTCTCTTCATCTTAACCAACATGAAACAAAACATAATTACAGTCTGCTGACTGCTACCTCAGACGGCAGATGGCAGAGCAAAGCAATGGTTCAAGGAAATCTGCTGTGTCCTATGCCTGTTTTGTTGACATAACAGCTCCCTATCCAGGGGTGTTTGGTTTGGAAAAAGAAGGATAGGAAAAAAAAAAAACCCCAAAACAGCTCTGTCCTAACTAGGAAGGAGTGGGAAGTTGTAACAGCAAAAATTCACAACTCCAAAACAAGTCAGACTTTTGTAAGATGCCTTCAGAGATGCATCCTGATTTCAGAGATGTTAAGATGTAGGGAAAAGTGCATCCCAGAATGAAAGAAACAAGATGTGTATTAATGATCTGAATAATGGTGTCAGGTATTGAATGTGGAGAGGCAAGAAGGCCACTCACATGAATACTAAGTTTGATACCAAGTAATTCTATTGACTTGATGCTGTTAGTTATTTCAGCATCTCACTGACCCACTAGTAACCAGCTCTTAGTTGTGAGTAAAATTTAGAATGGATGGAACTGTGCTGAGAGAGAGGGAGCGGGGAGGGGAGGAGGAGGTGAGTGGGGATCAAAAGAGAGAGAAGGAGAGAGAGGGAGAGAGGGAAGAGACACACACAGAATGACCTGGCCTCATTCTTCGAGGACAAACTGCTACAGTTAATATCAACACATTTGGAAGGACTAGTAGGGGGCTAAGATCCAACTTTGACGATTATTCATGGATTTAAAAGGTCATCATGGTGAATCAGAGCCTTGAGTGGCCTAGAAGGAAATGAGACTTGGGATCTAAGTGGTGTGGTAGACATATGATCTAAGGTCAAAACAAAACAAAACGAAACAAAAATCAAAAAATAACAAGTTTTATTTTTACTTTTGTTGGGAGTCGTGTATTTTATATTCTCTCAGATTTTTGAGAGTTGCAGAATCATGAATGAAATGATGAAGGAAGTTGATGATTTATATTCCTTTCTTCTTCCATATCCACTTGAGTTTTGCACAATTCCCATGTATGTAGTCAGCTTGGAAGACCAGTTAGAAAATATTTAGTCCAAGCCCTGATCCTAGAGATTTTGGAATTAAGTAAAAAGGTATGGCCCTAAAATATATTTTTCAAAAATTTCCTTGTTATTGTTAATAAAGATGGTGCATATGTCACACTTTGGGATGCATGCTTTTATAATTAAAAGTAAATGGTTTCTGGAATGAGTCTTTCTCCATCCCTAACACTACTCTTTAGTTAAAATGTCCTTAATTTTCCAATAATCCACAGAACCAGAAAGATTTTTTTAGTTTTTTTTTTTTTTTTAAACATACAAAGCTCCTCTGTGGTAGATAAGGAACACTATTTATTATTGGCCCAGTTTGATTTGGACAGACAGACACACATACACAATTTATTTGTCTACAAACATTCCTCCTTTTTCTGGAAGTCTTCATAATGTCACATTTTGACAGCAGGCTAAGTACTGAGAAGTATCATTCATAACCCATTGGATCCAGTCACTGCAATGCAAACAGCATTGCAAAAAAATCATTCAGACCTGCAATACTCTTTAGGTTTGAAAGTTACCAAGACATCACTTAGGTCTTGTGAAAAAACAAAACCACCCATGTGTTAAATTGTTTGCTAATATATTTGTAGAGAAGAAGGAAACATATGATGACGCAGTTAATTGGGTAACACAAACATTTGTGATAATGCTGAAGCACATTGTGTAGAGCAACTCATGTGGGTGGTTGTGTGGTTTGGGTGGAAATACGTCAGCTGGCTTATGGCCCATTGGCAAAAGATTTGGACCATTTGTGTTGAACAATTTGCTAGTGAATTTAAAAGAATTTGTTTTCCTTCATGAAGAAAACATACAAAGCTCCTCTGTGGTAGATAAGGAACACTATTTATTATTGGCCCAGTTTGATTTGGACAGACAGACACACATACACAATTTATTTGTCTACAAACATTCCTCCTTTTTCTGGAAGTCTTCATAATGTCACATTTTGACAGCAGGCTAAGTACTGAGAAGTATCATTCATAACCCATTGGATCCAGTCACTGCAATGCAAACAGCATTGCAAAAAAATCATTCAGACCTGCAATACTCTTTAGGTTTGAAAGTTACCAAGACATCACTTAGGTCTTGTGAAAAAACAAAACCACCCATGTGTTAAATTGTTTGCTAATATATTTGTAGAGAAGAAGGAAACATATGATGACGCAGTTAATTGGGTAACACAAACATTTGTGATAATGCTGAAGCACATTGTGTAGAGCAACTCATGTGGGTGGTTGTGTGGTTTGGGTGGAAATACGTCAGCTGGCTTATGGCCCATTGGCAAAAGATTTGGACCATTTGTGTTGAACAATTTGCTAGTGAATTTAAAAGAATTTGTTTTCCTTCATGAAGGAAACAATGCCTGCAGTGTTCCATATGTAATTCTTTGAGTAAGAGATAATTGCCTTTCACACTAACCAATGATTTGGATTTAATTAGCAACATTGTTTTCTGAGTTTTACCTACAGTAATGTTTCTTTTAAGTAAATGTTTGGTATTAAGATGTATGTCATATTTAGTAACTGATATTGGTATACCTTAGTGCTGCTCAAGTTTCTCTAAATATCCTACTCAAAAAAGCCATTCTTTGCTTACTCAGTATCATGGTTCCAATTTCTTTTCTAGCTGAGGGCCTGTATTAGGTGATGTACCATATTCTTACCAGAACTGACACACAGTTGTCATTTTCTGTAAAGTAGCATATTATATATTTTATTCATTTAGAATTTAGTTTGTGTTTTCTTTCAAAAAGTTGCATGGGAATATGTTTAAAAGTGGCTTCTTTCAAAGCCAAGCCCTTGGACTGTCTGTCTCAGATTTAGCTCATACACTGGCTAAAAGTGCAGATTCCTTGGTAGTAGAAACTGAATTATGTTCCCACCCCCAATTCAGAGTCAGTTGAAAACTTAACCTCAAATGTGACTACATTTAGAGAGAGGACTTTTAGGTGGCAATAAATGAATAAAGAAAAGTAAGATTTTAATCCAATAGGACTATAGGATTGGTGGCTTTTTAATAAGAGGAAGTCCCTTTCCCAATTGATCACGTACATGCAGAAGAAAGGTCATGTGAGGATACAGGGGAAGGTGGTTTTTTAAAAACCAAGAAGAAAACCCTTGCCAGGACCATGCTGGCATCCAAGATGAATTTGCAGTCTCCAGATCTGTGAGAGAATATATTTCTCCATTTATGCTATTCACCCACATTTGCTATGGGAGCTCAAGTCAATCAAGCAAATATTGGTCCCACAAGGTGGAGGTGCTGCTGTAACAACTGCTTAAAAATATCACTAATAGGTAAAGACAGGAATAGTTTTGAGATGCATGAGATAAATATGAATATTAAAGGCGATTCTACTGAAATTTCAGAAAGAAAGTCAGAGAGAAAGCCCTATCTTCCATTTCTTTTAGAGAGTACATAGATCATCATGTACACGTGTTACAGATATTTCTGTTGGCCATTCTGGTGAAGTCTGAGACATGAATACTGGGAGGACAAGTGACCCTGCTAAAAAGGGTGAGGAACTGGGCTAAATTGTATCTAATATTTTGTTGAAGGTAGGGTATATGAGTGATAAAACTGTGTATTTAACAGAGATTATTTCTAAGCAAAATATTGAAAGAATGGTTCAAATCTTCTTTACTGTTGATAGTAAAATGTAAAGAAGAAAGTTGAACTGAAAAAGGAATTGTTAAGCAAAGAGGAGCTTGACTTTAAAAGGCTTGCAAAATCCTAATCTGTGCAAAGAATTAAAACTGGAAAAGCATATGGGGAGCACCAGTGGTATGGTGAGGCTGTCATTAGGTGAAGAGGTTATTAGATTATATGAGCAGAAACTCTGCCAACTTTAACCAAAGGGGGCAGAGATGAGATGAAATAAAGGAAGATTGTCAGACTTCTTAGACTCTATGAGACAGGATGAAAATGCTTTCAGTGGTGAATGTGTGCTGTTCTTCAAGAAAAGGAATAACTCAAAGGCAAAAGAGTAATGAGGGCTACTGGCTTCCTTTCAGGTTTAGACAGCTTCCTACTGAATGCTGTGGACAAGAATTCCTGGAGGTTTGGCAGTGTGATCCCAGCATAAAAGAGCCACCAGGCGGCGGGGCACGCTGTCCATTTGGTCCTAATGATAGAGACACCACCCCAGTGAAGGTGGAGCATCAAGCTGTAGGTTTTTTTATTTTTTAAATCTTATGATCTACTGGGCTTTGCATTGTTAGCTTTTGGGCTTGCTTGGATCTTGTCATTTCTTTCTTCTTTATGTTTTCTCCTTTTTGGAATGAAAATGTCTATTGTAGTCTTGTCCCATTATCATATTTTGGAAGCTCATAACCTACCTGTCTTGTTTCACAAGTTCACAGCTGGAGAGTAATTTTGTCTGAGGATGTCATTCTTCAGGTCTCACTCACATCTGATGTAGAAGGTTTTGAGATAAAACATTGAACTTTAAATTTAGAAGTGATACTGGAATGAATTAAGACTTTTGAAGATTTTGGGATAGTGGATTTATTTTTCAGGCAGGCAAAAAGAACTTGCACTGAGAGGGAAAGGGGAAGAATACTAAGGAATGAATTGTACCCTCTCAATTCATATGTTGAATTTCTAACACCCAATTTAATTGTATTTAGAGATGGAATTTTAGGATTCAATTAAGGTTAAATGGATGAGGCTCTAAAATGTTACAATTAGTTCCTTATAAGAGAGAGTGATATTACTTTCTCTTTCCTCCCACATACCTTAAGGAAGATACAAGAAGGTGACTATCTACAAACCAGGAAGAGAGCCTTTCTGTCAGGTATTGAATCACCCAGCATCTTGGACTTCTGGACTCAAGAATTATGGGAGAATAAGTTCTGGTTATGAAATAGTAAGAATGAGATGACTGTGGATTTTGTTTTGTAAGGAATATCCTGCTGCTGGCACATGTAGGCAGCCACTGCATGGTGAACCTGTAGAACAGCAGAGATGATGTAACAGCAACAGATGACAGCGGTTAGGATGGAGTATGGTGGGAGCATTTGATCTAAAGCCTAAATGCCTGGATGGTCAAGGTTCCAGGCAGAGTTAGAGACAGTCTCTGCTCAGACAGCCTGTGACAGCCTAGTTCTGATAATAATACGGAGAACCCTGATGGCTTCTGGAAGGAGCCGAACACACCCTGCAAGGAATCAGAAGCCCAGGTGGACAGGGCTCAGAACCTAGTGAACTCCATTATTTGTTCATTTACTTTTCAATGAAGAGTTTTTATAACATGAAGTGTATCTCAGGAATAGATGTTAAGGGGTCAGGGTTTAAACTTGACACCCACTAAAGGATTTATTTGTTCCTTCTTCAGTTTCTTGGTAAATTTATACTTTCCCTGAACTAATCCTCTCTGATCATAATTTGTGTTCCATATCTTATTTCCTTTTCTATTCTGCCACACCTTCCTTTCCCACAAAACTCAGGACTTGTGCTTGTGTGCACACACCACACCCCTGATAGCTACTACAGTGGATTGCCCAGGTCCAAGACCATACCCATGGATTTGATCAACTCAACCTTCCAAATACATTTCTGGATTTTAAGATAATGACTTTTCAGGCAAGTTATTCACATTTAAATAGCCTTCTGGGATGTAAACACCAAAACACCAAAGGGATATTCTAGTGACTTATATTCAGCCTATTTCTTCTGACTCAAAGATGTAAGTAGACATAACCAGAATAGTTCTGTTCAAGGTCATGAAACACTGCTGAGAAAGCCCACTACATTCCAGCCCAACACACATGTGCCTGTACTTTATTTGTTCAAGGACCATGCTTTATCTCATTCTTTCTTCTCTCTGTCCTCTTCCTCCTCTCTACCTCTTCTACTTCCTCCTCTTCTTCCTTCTCCTCTCCCTGATGCTCCAGTTTCTTTGCCCTGAACGTCCAGCCCTTCTTTCTTTGGACATTACATTTAAACTTATTCACATTTCTTTCTCCTTGAGAAGCAACATCACCCCTACATCCCCTTTATTCTCCTGTACTTCTTAAGCCGTAAGTCTAGAGAAAGGAGCATTTAACATTGTTTTCCCTGTATTTTATCCTCAACTCATTCATTAATTTAGCTTCTACCAACAACTCTCACCCTTTATACAGTTCCAACTCAGTTAATCAAAAAGTTTTTTTTACTTATGTTCTAATAATACTGTCCAACCTGTTGCCCTGGAAAGGCATTGCAAACTCACAGTTAACTATTCCCCGACTGTTTGAAACAGTGCAGTTGCTGACACTAACACAGACCGCAGGTCCTCTACATACAAAACAGCAACACTCCAGATTATAACAAACACCTGTAAAATTATGACCTTGCTCCCTAATCCTTTATTCTTCTGGATCTAAATGGGAGGGTCAGAAACTTCTGGTAGAGGAATGAAGCTAAGAGAAAAAGAAGAATCTTATCCTTTCCCTGTTGCATTTGCAGATTTTTAGGTGTAAAATAGAATCCTTCCTTATGGCAGGAGTGACCAAGATCACCATTATGATTTTGAAAAAGATGGATTTTTGTTGTGGGTGGCTGTCCTGTGCATTGTAGGATAATTTGCAGCACCCCAGTTAGGTACACACTAGATGGTTTGCATTCCCTCATCCCAGTTTTAACAAAATATCTCTATACATTTCTGTAAGGTCTTGATGGAAGAATACTCCACACTTTGTCAGCCCACTCCCCAAACTGAGAACTATAGCCATAAGAGAGAGTAAATTCAGAGTTGTAATGGGCAGAATTTTCAAATTCCTGAAGTGAACATTCTTGTGACTAAATACCATAGAAGTAATAGGACCTGACAAAATGATACAGTTCTAGGGAAAAATTTTTAAAAAGATTCATACAAATGAATATATATTTATGATTATACTCTTCTTTTATCATTTCTTTGTTTAAATTTATTTTACCTGTTTTTTTATCTGTAGGCTAAATATATTAATATGTCATCTAGATTTCTCTCTCCCAGACAGTTATATCCAGGTTTAATTATTAATAGAGCCCCCTTTCATTTTGGGTCATGTATTCACCTGATTATTTTTTCAACTAGAAGTTTCACAAAGAAAGCAACTTATTTCACACATATCGATATCTTCACAGTATTCCCATGTAGTGGCCCAGAGGTAAAACAACAAACATTTGTCCATCATAAAAGTGAAAACAAAAACAAAGCTCATTTACCTGTTACATCATCAGTAGAATACACCTTGCTCCTAAGAAAAAATACAAGCATGTGTTCAGAATTTCCCTCTGCAAACTGTGGTGTAGTTTAGGCTCTTTTTAAAGGATAGCCTGGGGTTTTCTGTCCATATGTTTCCCACAACACCTTGGCAGAATAAATTAGGCAATTTGTATTTGTAGTTTAATTCATTTAACTACTACTGCTCTATATATCTTGAAAAGTAACCATTCTCACATTTTATCCACACTGATAGATCAAGCCTTATGATTTTTCTGAAGGAAAATAAATGATTGTAGAGATTATGTAGTGAAGAATGTTTCTTACATGTACAAGAAAGCAGTACCAAAGAGTTTTGCCTTAAAGACCTGTACTGGACTAAAATAGTTCCCTCAAACTTGTTTATTCTGTTGTTCATCACCACTTGGGTGAATACACACACAGAACACACGAACCCATACATGCTGAAAATAACTTTTGCGTACTTCACTTGACCTTGTCATTTTCTTTTATTTATTTTTTTTTAATCTTTTGGTACTGGGGGTTAAACTCAGAACTTTCTGCTTGCCAGGCAGGCACTGTGCCACTGAGCTAAATCCCTATCGACCTTGTCATTTTCTAGTGCCCATTTTGGGGTTACTTCCTGAGAAATTGTCTTAATCACTTTATTGCTGCTGAGACAAATGCCCAATGTGCTCAATTTAAGAAAGGAGAGATTTATTTTGGATCATGTTTCAGTCAATAGTTGTCTGGCTCCAGAGGGGTGTGGTGGAGGAGAGCTACTCAAGGCATGGCAGACTTGAAATGAAGAGCCAGAGGAAGAATTGGCAACAGACGTAAAACCTAGGTCTCATTCACAGTAACCCATCTGTTCAGACCAGGTCCTGCCTCCTGACAGCAAGTCAGCTGTGATGCCCCTATCATCCAGTCGTCTTTCCAAGGCCCCACCTATGTTCCCAGGAGGCTTTACGGAAACATCTAACTATAAACTCTATCAAGCTAAGATATGCTCTTCATTTAGGAACTACTTAGGAAAAATCTAGAATAAGACTGGTAGAACCCACAACCTGGCTTTTGTTAAGAACATGATAGAATAATTGGGATGCTCTCATTATAATCGTAAACAAATAAATATTTCCATATCTTGGAAAATGCTTTATTGCTCTGTAACTGCTGATATTTCCCTCTTAAAAGAATGGTAAACTTTAGGAAATAGTTATGATTCAAGCAGATTGAGAATAACCTAATATTTTTCTGCTTTGCTAGGTAGCTTCCACAGGTATTGATTTATTATGACTCTGTAAATCAAGACTTAGCTATTAGCCTCATTGTATGTCTGTAAACTCTGATTCTGAGAACATATGATTTAGTCTCAGAGTCATTATGTCTTTGAGTATTTCAGTATTACTGAAATAATAATGGCTAATTCAAAATAATTGGCTAATTAAAGGACAAAAGAAAATGAAACAAAATAACAAAGACCAAAAACAAAATGTTGTATCAAATTTACTGTATTTATTATAGGGAAATTTTTGTGAAGATAAACCTCTTAAAATTTTTAATCTGTAAAGAGAGCTTAAATGAGTGACTACCTATAGCTCTTAAAAGAATGCAATTAACTAGGAATTGTGTACAAACTTGGGAAAATCTTAGCACAAAGTAAATGTTTATCAGCTTTTAAAATAATGCATTCTGATACATTTATTAAATTATTTCCAGCACATCAAATTCAAAATTAGAAATAAAAAGTAAAATGAATGATAATGAGAAATAGGGAGACAGATCTTTTGCAAAAGGGGAATGGGAACAAGAGATAGACTGAGAGAGGAGAGAAAGGGGACAAAAAAAGAGTTAAGGTGTTGATATGTACATATACCAACTCTCCACAAAAATATAATCATTGCCTACTGAAAATATACACTAATAAAAATTAAAATTGAAAAATGTAAAATAATTTTGGGACTCCAGCAATTCCGTAAATATTCTTTCATCTATGGGCCATCAGGTGTTTAATAAGAATGTGCTCCTGTGGCCTCATTGTGAAAGACATCCTCAGGAACATGAAGACACAGCTGGTATTCTGTTGAGCCACTTCTTTCCTGGTTAAATTACAGAACACCAAGTTATGAGATTCCATCAATGAAGGCAATAGGAATTTAGTGAAATAAAAAATCTGTTGTGGGTACCAAGTCCATGAGTTGAAATCAAGGGCACAAAACCCACGAGTTGCTTGACTCCTTAAGAACTGTAAAGTATTGAGCTGGAGGAGGAGGGAAGGGCCTGAGAAAACCTGGTCAGAAGTAAAGTTATGAAGATGTGAGAAATAGTGAGGCCTGTTGGTGGGAAGAGTGAAGCAATTGGACGAGCCACGAAAAGAAAAGAGAAAATGTGCATGGCAACTCTGTCTAACTCTGTTAAATGTTTCAGATTTTTCTTTATGGAAATTTAGATACTCACTTGAGAAGTGAGTATATAATTGGATCTGTTTGAATCTATGCCATTTTCTCATTGCTCACAACAACACTTGCAGCCGTGAAGGAAGTGGGGGGCACGAAGGGAGCCTAAACTGTGTAAAGTCCAGTGTGATTTTTCTCTAAACAGTATATACAGAAATGAAAAGGCCACCCTGTGGGATGTTTTACATTTGCACATACATTAAATGGTTTTAAAATGTTATTTCTGTACTCAGATGTACTTGTAAATAGTCTCCTTGCCTACCTTTTAAACTTTGCTTTCACCAGACAGGTGGAGAATGTTTATTAGAATGAGTAGACTCTTTTGTTCCTTTACCCGAATACTTACCGACAACTATGTACTTTTAATATTTATTGAATTGGAAAGATTACATTTTTAGGTAAATCTCTTTCAAAGAGATTTAAATAGCATTGAAGCCTGGTTAGTTATATCTGTCACATGTTCTTTCATGTCCTGCTTACCGGCTTTATTGAAATGACTTGCATAGCATAGAACTCACTCACTTGAAGTGTACAATTCAGTGGTTTTTAGTACATTCACAAAATTGTGCCTACACTTCCACTACCAATTTTAGGACATTTTCTTCACTCAAGAAAGAAACCGTGCTCTTTTTTTTTTTTTTTTTGGTACCGGGGATTGAACTGGGGTCCTTGCGCTTTCAAGGCAGGCCACCAAACCGCTGAGCTAAATCCCCAGCCCAAAACCGTGCTCTTTAAACATCACCTCTTCCTTTCTGCATCTCTACACTCTACCCAGCACTAGGAAACTACGTAACTATTTTCTCTCGTATAGATTTGACTATTCCATATACAAGGAATCATACAACATTTCACTGGCTTATTTCACTTTTCACAGTGGTTTCAGGTTCATCCATGCCCTATCCTCAACTGCTTCTTTGGACTTTAAATCTCTGTATCCATATGCTTTATATCAGATAGGTATTCTTTTTTTTTATTGAGTTTATTGGTACAATCTAGGTATACAATACAGTTACATTCATCATTGGGATTCTGTACCTTTACATAATAGGTCTTGATTCTCATTTTTTTCCCCTTGTCCCTGCCCTCCCTTTACCCCCCTCCCCTCTCCATTTACAAACACTTTATTTCTATTTTTTCAGTTTCTCATATTTTTTTCCTCTCCCTTATTACCTTTCCCCCACCCTTTCCACTTTCCCTACACCTTTAGCCCTTTACTTCCTATTTCACATTATTAATTATCTCATTAGGATCCTCTGTG
>NW_022900924.1:29863773-29894818 GCF_012274545.1 Fukomys damarensis
ATTTATATTTATATAAAAAGACTAATAATAGCATGTTATACATTGATGGCAGCAACAGCTTTTCCAGGTTCTGCAGTCATCTGAACAAAATTATAGACATTCAGCATATTCCATTAAAAACAAAACAAAACAGAAAAAAACAGGGGTAGCAATCTTATTTGCAGACAAGGTAAATTTCAAACCAAAACTGATTCTAGTATCATCGATGTAGGACGGTACTGTATCATACCTCTATGAATGTAAAATATCCTGTACCTGCTTTATGATACATAGTAGGAACTGTGCTTTATCAGAGCTACATTTAATGATATTACTCTAGAATGTTCTCTTTCCAGATGATGATTAAGATGCTAATAAAAAAAAAATGGTCCCTGGTACCACAACAGCAACACAACTTTGCTGTTTTCTGGATATTATTCTTTTCTTTATTTTTTTTGTTTTGTTTTGTTTTTAATCAGATAGGTATTCTTTAATATCTCAGAGGAAATTCTTAATCAAGTTTTCTATCCTATGTTCCAGTGTGCTTCCCCTTCTATAGTATATTCTAACAGAGTCAGTGACACTTTCTAGTAAGAAATCCAGTAGTCATATAAAGTTTGTTCCTTCCTTTACAAATTCCATCACCAACTCTTGTTGATTCTGTCTCTTAAATGTCTCAGGAATCTGTTTTCATCTTCACTCTCACTGTCATTGACTTAGTTTGAGCTCTCCAGTCTTCTCCGTGCAATTGCCCTTGAATTTTTCACTCCTGGGATGGTTGCTGTGAGGCACAAATCTCAAAGTATCACTCCCTTTCCTAAAATATTTCAGTATTTCCCTATAGTCTGCAGAGTAAAATGCAGACTGGGTTTGGTGTACTAAACCTTTCCCAATCTGACCCTATGATTTCTTCAGCTTTGTCTTTGTTTCCATCCTGAGTACAAACACACCAAAATCTTTATAAGTCTTCAGGTAAGTTTTAGGTGTTTTCATCTTTATATCATTATATCATATCTCTATATACTGTAGTCTGTACTAATTTTAGGTCCCTTTGTTGTCTGGCTACATTATTTGCCAACTCTTGTATGTTTTTGATGAACAAATAAAAATATATTATAAAATACATGATTATCTTTTAGCTCTTCAGGATGTGTCTATCCTTCAGGGAGAATTTTCTGCAATCTTAATTGGATATAGTTACTCTTTGAAAGCATCTTTTACTTTCTTTCATGATAAATATCATCAAGCTGTATTTTAAGTGATCTTTTACTGATTTGACTTCCTTAATTTACTGTGTTCTTTGAAGTATAGGACTATTTCTGTTTTATCTTTGTCATCTCAGCACTCTCTACATTGGTAGGCACTGAATAATATGTTGAATGAATGCATGAATTCTATATGCTTCAAATTTTCCAGAAGCCCTTAGATCTCATGTTTCAGATTCTCTGATTCATCTGACTCAACTTCTGTGCCTAGAGCTATCAAGTAACAATATTAAGTACTTTATGTGCAATACCGGTGGTCCCTTTATTCCAATGGCTTTTTCTTACACCTGCTTTTTCTTACACCTGCTTTCCTGCCAGCTGCTAGCTTGCTTTTCTTTCTGGTTCTCACAGTTATGTTTGTGTCAGATTTGGCAAGAATGGCTTCTTAGACTGATCTCCAAAGACCACAAGACTTGATCTCACTCTATGGCTTGTGAAGGATCTCTGTGTGCCTAGTCTTCACGCTGGGACATTATTATTCTGGGCGGCCCTGCAGGTGATTTTCTTTGCAAATGGATATAATGGGAAATGGAACATTTGCCTTTTATAATAGCTATTGCTTAACCACTAAAGAAAAGTCCAAATAGTTTTACAAGCATTCTATAAGTTCTTTCTGATTCTCCCTTTGAAGAGCTGAATTTACTAGTGAGAATTTTTAAAAGGAAGGGGTTTGAGGGTAATATGGTAATTCAATCCCTACACATCTCTTTCCCACACATAGTTCTAGAATTACTTCTTTAAATGTCTGCTTCTGTTGTAAGGAAAATGGCTTTTATTTTAGTACCCCTGTGGGGCTTCTGATTCCTCTCATTCAAATGAATGTATTTGCAGTTTGGAGGAAGAATTAATAGGGTTGTCTTGTTAAATATTGAATGGGAGAATGAATGCATTTTAGGCAAAAGAGGCTTTTGTTGTACACATAAAATGTGAAATATGTATAAAATATAGCTGATGTCTAGTTCTAGAAACATATTTAATATCTACTCTTTTAATCAGTCAACACAAGCTTTGAGTTTTGATAGGTATCTTCGATATTCCCTATATTTAGGTATTTACTAACAGGAAGAAGTATAGAAAAATAAATATACTGTTCCAAATAGACAAAACAAACAATTATATTGGTGATTGTGTAATTTTGTGTTTATCATAAAATTTACATTTCCCATACTTTTTTATCTCTGAGTTTATAATTTAAATCAAGTTTATGATTTTTGAAAATGTACTTCATAAAGAGAAAGAACCATGGTGTTGTAAAGAATAGAAGTAGTTACCACAGGAATCATTTTCAGTTCCAAATTTAGTATTCTAAAGAAATATGAATAGATTTTTCAATTGTACAAATATTTTCACACATTTCAGATAGGTCAAATCTAGAGGTAAAAAAAAGCAAGCAAGCAAGCAAGAAAGAAAGAAAGAAAAAGTGACTTTCATAATGGAGCATTCTTTAAGAGATAAATGAAATTTGTGGGAAGATGCAAAAGACATCTGCATTAAATGTAAATATGCTTAATGACTAGCTTGTAATTTGTTTCAAACACTTCCTTTTCTGAAGCAATTTAAAATTCTGAAAACTTCTACATGTCTCCTCCTTTATTATTTATAAATTTATCTTGAAATTACCATTCAAATATTCTTGAAGTAGAAAATATTTTTCTAAATCTGTTAGAAAAAGCAAGCATTCCTCTGAGTTCTGTTTCTATAGAATGCTCCTTGAAAAGAAGGGAATCAGGAGAAGGCAGGTTGAGAAGCACAGATTTATTGTGTGAATCACCTTTTATGAGTTACCACAGTATGAAAATAAGGACAAGCAGCGTAGGAAGCAACAAGCAGTAGCACACCCCAAAACAAAGAGGGATTGGTGAGGGTGAGGGTCAGAGCAGCAGCTGCCTCCTTGCTTTTTGTTGATTGTCTGACAGAAGTCTATAAATATAGCTGTGTGCAGAGCAGAGCCAACAGTTACTTGTACTTTTATGGAGTAACGTGAATACAGAGCATCCTGGGAGAGGCATTTTATGAGGTGGCAGTCTTCTGATGCAATGCATCCCATAAATTTTATGCTTGACTATATAAAAAGAGATAAACTGAAAAGCCAAGTCATTTTTAAAGTTAAGAGCAATGACTTATTAAAATGACATGTTTTTCCCTTTGCATTGGAGTTTAAACTCTGAGACAAAGCTTTCAAAGAGCTCAGTGAGGATTTTTCAAGTATACTGACAATAACAAGAGAAAAATGCTTTCTTTAGCTTCTGAGTAGGTTTTCTTTCTCTTTTAATGTATTCTTAAGTAGTTTCCTACCTGTAGTAACATAAAAAAAATGGTTATGAACAAGTCATTGCTTATCACCAATCATGTAATCTTGATCAGAATATTCACTAAGATTAAAGCAACAACCTCAGTCTTTTTTATGGAAAATTGTGAGTGCATTGAGAGTTATTCCACCGTCCGACAACCACCCTGTTCTTCCATCTCCCAGCCAACATTTCCTAACAATCTGAAACCAAATATTCCCAACATGTGTATATTTATTTGCTCACTTATTTAAGAAAAATATTGTACAGTGGTACCTCAGTTCACAAACTTGATTCTTTCCACAATTCTGGTAATAAACTTAGTTGGACAAGAACTGAATCAAATTCAATGGTTAGGCTCAATGTTGCCCTTATGAGAAAATTTGATCTACCCAGTTTGATGTTTATCTATGCCAGTAACTGTTCAAAGTACTAAATAGAACCTAATAGGATAAATATCACTATCTTTAATTTGCAGATGAGAACACAGAGTCAACGTATTACTTTCTCAAGTATTTGAACTTAGTCTGGTTCCAGGATCAATACTGTTAATACTATAGTTATGAAGCTATATATCTTCCTCTAAAAGTAAACAATTTATATATTTTAAATGTGAATATACTATAGTAAGGAGGAACAGCATATTGACAGCATTGAAGATATTATCTCTTTAAAAAATTACAGGGTGTGGTCAGCAAGCATGCTAAATGTTTAAATTTTTTAAAATGTGGTTTTATAGTATGACACATTGCTAGTAATCCTCCTGGAAATATTCCCTCTCACTTCAAACATACATCCCATCATTGATGCCACTTTCTGAAGCAATTCTAGAAGTCCTCTTTTGTGAGGGTCTAGTTTTACAGTCATTGCTACCTTGATGTCCTGAATCAATTCAAAATGTTTACCTTTCATGGTCATTTTTACTTTAGAGGAGAGCTAAAAGTCATGTGCCAGATTTGCTGAATAAGTTGGATGATATGTCATAATATTTTTATGAGCTTGTCTATCCATTGGATGATCCTAGGTAGAAGCGTTCACTGTACTTTTATTTATGTATGTAGTTTTATTAGTACGTGCTTGCAGTATGTAACAGTTACATTCCTTGTGGGGAGTTGGTACATGCACATAATGTATATTAATTCTTTTTTCATCCCCTACCTCTTCCCTCCCTCCCCTTCTCTCCATCTTTTTATCATCTTCCCATTTAAGAAATATATATCTCCCTATTTCCATCTTTTATCTTTTTTTTGCTCTTTATTTATATTTTGCATATCACATATAAGAGAAACAATACAATATTTAAGCTTGTATATCTGATTTATTCCATTTAATATTATAGTCTAAGGTGCATCCATTTTCCTACACATGTAGGACTTCATTGTGTGTAAATACCACATTTCCTTTATTCATTCATCTGTTGGTGGGTATATAGGCTACTTCCAAGATTTACCTATTATATATTGTGCTGCTCTAATCATTACTTTATTTTATCACGATTCATAAAGATACTTTATAAATTAACATGGATTATATGCTCTAAATGGCAGTCTAATATTTTATTTTTTAGTAAATGTAATGAGCACAAGCTTCCATGGTAAACGCATACAGTTACAATATAATTTAGACTGCAAACTGGTACTCCATGGAAAATTCAAATCTACATTGATGTGTGGGGTTGTGTTAGGCTTAATAGCATTGTATGTGTGTTTTTGATCGAGTTAACAGCTGTTTAAGCCTGGATAGACTTTTTACAATAACAACTCCCTCCCATACACACCTAATTAAATCTCGGCAGTTAAAAGTAACAACGTTTTATCTCTCACTCCGGTGACACATATACCGTGAGAGGACAATTGGACTGAGCTGTCTTTATTCTGGGCCTTGCTTGCCAAAGCAGCCACTAACTGGAGTATTAGTAGACAGAGAAGAGAAGAGAGACTTCTGGGCTTGCAGTGAATGAAGATTTGTCTTAAAAATAAATCATTGACCAGAAATAGTTACATGGCCTTTTGCATCCACTAGGGGGCCAGGCAGTGCTTTCCCAGTGTTGCAAACAGATCTGCAAAAGAAAAAGGGACCAAGAGATGGAAGGAGGAGGAAGGGAGGGAAGAGGAAGGAGATGAAAAAAGAATAAAGATGTATTTTCTGTACATGTACCATCTCCTCACAGTGAATGTGATCATTGTGTACTCCAAACATGTACTAATTTTAAAAAGTCACAAATAAAGAAAATAACATATAATGACTGTGATTTTAAAAACACCACAGGATGTGTTTTTTGACAGCATATTTCTCCACTTCTTTCTAGAAAGTATTGCCTTATTTTGTGCCAAGTTTCTCATGTACCAGCTCCATCTAGTCTTCCTCATAATGTGCCTGTGGCCGTATTTATTTTCGTAACCACTCTTCTTATAGAGGGCAAAAAAGGGCTGTATTTCCAACCATATTTATGAAAAGTGGAAAATAATAGACAAAAATTTAAAATACCAAGAAAAGAGGTCTCAATAATCCAATGATGTTTGTATTTACGTGTTACAAATATTTTAAATCCCTTAAAATTTTTTAATATTGGAGGAAAAAAATTTGTCAAAATTTACTTGGCTTATTGACTGAGGACTTTTAAATTAACTGCCACTGGTCTTCACAAATGTAAGTGAGGTATACATGTAAATTAATTTATTTTCCTTAAGCATCTTCAGAAGTTCCACCATTATATTTAGCTCTTCATATTATTCAGTATATGTAATTTATTACAAATAAAGGTAATAATAGTTCAGCTTTTAAAATGTCATAGCCCAGGTATAATACAGAATAAACTTTATATGAATGATGTCACACCTTTTTCCTCCTGCTGTTTTGGACGTCCTTGAAGATTTTGTTTACTCTAAAAGTTCTCTAAAAAGATTCTACCTATTTTCATTTTGACAATAATAGGAAGTGTGTTGAATTTAGTTAATTGAGAGGTGACATTATTTGACAGAACAAACAATTATTAATATAAATGGATGGGAGGTGAATTATGCCATTCAAAAATAACATTGCTTATCCTACAGGTTTTATTGAATTTTTAAATACATAATCGAATGTAAGATTAAAAAATTTTCCAAGTGACACTAGACATCATTGAAGTCAAACCATAATAAAATACCATTTACCATTTCATAATGTCTTCATTTCCAAAATTGATCTATAAGACTAAAAATTGATGTTTCTGTTATGACTATGGTAAGAAGATCTCTACGTATTGCAGGGAACTTTTTTTGCCTTTTACCATTAAATCAGGATGAAATATTGCTGTTTTAACCTGATTATGAAGTGTCACATTTTAAGGTATATTAAAATTTAGATGGCTCAATATATATTGCCATATCATATGAATGGCCACAGATACCTGAGTGAATAATTTTGAGAAATGACAACTCAGTGTGTTTTTCTTCCAAATGAAAGCTGTAAAAACTCTCTCTGCCTACTCTACTTTTGAAGTTAATATAAGTTCAATCTATTTTCATATTTCAATTGTGCCTGAATTTAAAATGCCAGATTTCATCCATCTATTATAGTGCCTGAGTCTAACCATTTCTCAAAATATTTTCTAAAGTGCATATAAAAGCCTATAGGGAAAAACCACTGAGTAGATTGGCTCCCGCAGGTCAATCAAAGTGTGGATAGTTGAAAAGAGACTCTTGTGAAAACAAGATTATTAAACATTTTGAAAGAAGATAATGTCTCATAGTGAAGTGTAACGAGCTAAAATTTTTCTGTTTCTTTCTTTTTTTATTTTTAAGAGCAGAGTTTAAATCACAGCACATGCAAGTAAAGACAAGTATCCATAGCTCTACAGGAGAGGAGGTTTTGAGATTTTATGAATTTTAACTAGGAGGCTGGGGTGTAGCTGTGATAGAATGCTTGCCCAGCATGTATAGTGCCTTGGGTTTGATCTCCAGGACTGAAAGAAAGAAATATTTTTAAGCAGGTGTATTACTTACCTGATTTACATATTAAAGGTAGCTTATTATAATATAGTGAATCCATAAACAGTTACTTGTTTCTTGTGGCTTTTCCATCAAATTTTCATTTTCTTCTTTTAACAATTTAGTTCATTTGTTTTGTGATAGTCATACCCTCTTATTACCATACACCATTATTTTATTACTGAAAATATGGTTTAGAAAATTATGAATCTTTCCTTTTACATTACTTTCTTGTTTTTTCTCTGAGAGCTTTGAACTTTACATTGCTGAATGTTGTGACCTACAAGTACTACAGGTGATCTACACAGCAACTACTTCATATCCTTTCTAGTGGTGTTTTAATGATTTTTTTAATCAATCATTTCTTCCACTGAGTCAGTATGATGTTGAGAGAAGTCCTTATTACTTTTTAAATCACCTTAGAGATTAAGTTGTCAGTTAAGCAAATAAGCTTTTATAAGAATCTTTGTTCGTAAGATGAGAATATCCATCTAGTTGAAGGCTTTCTCTACTTGGCACCATCTCTGAGTTCATTTTTTATTTAAATATCAGGGAAGTGATATTTATGTACAAACTCATTATCCACACTGCTAATATATGTAGCCTTACTCTATTATTTAGTATCCAATAAATAATTGTATTATACAATTTGTTAAATAGTACATTATATGATTCCAATCCAATCTTCTATTTACTAAAACGCCTTCTGATTTTCTTTTTATCCTCACATGTTTGCTTCCTCTGTGCTCTACTCACACTGAGTTTAGTTAATGTCCTCTGTCTCTCAGAAGACATTTTGAACAAGGTACCCTGCTTTCTTACTCTTGTATTGAATTTTGACTTTTGATTAATGTGTTAGGGAGACAATGAGAATTTGTTCTCTAACCATTTGAGGTTTTTAATCTAGTTTTATTGGTTATCATATTGTAGGCATTTTTATTCTCCTGTTTTAATTTTAAGTATTATATCTGATAATCTTTGACATTAGTTATGGTGGAGAATGTGTGGATTCATCCTCCAAGATATTCTTTTTTAGGCTATGTGACAATCTTCATAAAACCAATTGTATGGTTTTATTTTGGCATTTTATCACTCCTTTTCTACATTTCAACTTAAAAAATCTGGCTGGAAGTCTATTTTATGATTTTTAAAAATTTCTTCTATGATAAAGCACTAGAACTATTATAAGAATTCACACATTTAAAAGATAATTTTAGCATGTAGAAGCATCAGTGCATGTTGATTGCAGAAGTAGTTAAAACATGTGTTGTGGGTTTGAACAGAGACCTTTCACTTTAGACTTCAGATTATCTGATTATTAAAACACACTCACATCTCAAATCCTCAGTTATCTTATAATGTCATGACCTTTAATTGCAAAAAGAGATGCAAATACCACTTGTTCTCACAAATACTTAAACCATTAGAGGGATATTTTAGATTTCTTTAGATTTTTCCATTTGCTCTCAGAGGATTAGCTAACTGATGAGGAGCTGATGAGTTTGATGCATTTAGGCCAGAAAAGAGTAAATCTCTCTATTAACTGTCATATGTAATCAATACACAGTGCCTTCCCTGTATTTAACAATAATTCATCAAATCATCACCCAGAAAGAATTCTGGTTATTCTCTATATGTGGCTTATAGAACGCTGTGGCTTAATTTAAAACATCAGAGGCCACCTTCTCCAAAAATGACAGTCTTATGATGACTGTGTCTTCAGAACTCTAATGATATAGAGTAATGGTCTTCAACCTTGACTATATATAGAGATCTTTTAAAAAGTGTTACTGCCCAGCATATATTACCAGAGATTCTGGAGGGTAAGGTTTGGGGCATTCAAATTTTTGATAATTTCTTAGATCATTTTAATGTGCAACTAATTTTGAGAGCCACTGAAGTGGTATACAGCTTTCTATTGTGATCATTATACTAGAGATTGAAATCAGAGCCTCATACTCAGCTATATTCGCAGCCCTTTTAAAATTTTTTATTTGAGACAGGGTCTTGGTAAGTGTCTAACTTGACTGCATAGGGTTCTGACTTGCAATCCTCCTGCTTCAGCCTCCCAGAGTAGTAGGACTATGAGCATGCACCACCACATGCAGCTAAAGTTTCTTAAATCTCAGTGTGCCCAAGATCTCATGGGGGTCATGCAGATTATTTTCTAGGGAGACTTTGATTGGAGGGTTGGGAGTCTGCATTCCTAATAAATTTATCAAAAGAGCTGATGCTGATTAGAACCATACTGGAGTAATCAGAATGTGAAAGTCTTCTTTTCTTCTTTGTCATATTCTTCCAAATTTCAGAATTTTGATGCTTGTTTAATTCCGTACCACCTTTCTTGAGTCATTTTCTTTTTTGCTTTGCTTGTGGGTTTTGCTCACAAGTTTTTCTAAGAACTCATCCTTTCTAATAGGCCAGGACATAGAAGGCATTCCTCGACCCTTGTGTCTTCTTTTCTAGCAGGAAGGCCATCTTGCATTTATAGTACACATAATTGATGTGAGCCTTAGGCACATCAATTATAGTTATAGATAACTATAACTCTGGTTGTTGCAATTTCCTCCAGTGGTCCTAGCTCCCTTGTCTTAAGTTGAAAAACTGCCTTTTATCAAACTCCCTTGAGAATCCATCCTTCTTGCTAACTTCTGGAAAAATGACATCTGAGTGATCCAGCCAACCATCTTCCCTGAAGCTGTCCCCTCCTTAATTGCTCACTGTTGATAATTAGCTCTAATTTGCCCCAGCTCTCTTAAACTTTCAATATTCTGTGTTAAAACTTGTGCCCTTTTTATCTCTTTTTCTCTAAGTTCCAAGAGACTCTCAGATTTGGAGCTCTTCAGATTTTACTGTGTGTGAATATTACTGGGCTGCTTCTTAATACTAATTCCTCGCTCCATACTGAGAGATTCTGAGTTAGTGAGCTGCTATGGCTGCCTGGTACCTGCATCATCATCAAGTGTCCCACTGGCATAATTCTGTTGTAGGTCACGCACCTTTGGAGAAGCACTACTGTTGACCTGGCTTCTCAAACTTGAGTGTGTATTTTGAATCTGTGGATTTAATAATAGGCAGATTATGATTTAGCAGTTCCAGGTTAGTATATTTCTGGAAAGCTACTATATTCTAAGTAGTAAGACTTTAAATCATAGTATTAAAACTGTACAATTTAGACTTACAAGTTTCTCAATCTAATGTGTCCTTAATCTTATCCCTATAGTTAGAATATAACTTTCTAAGGGCAAAAATCTGAGTAGAATATCAAAGTTGTATCAAACTTGTGGGCAAACTCCCACAGGTCATTTGCTCAAGTTCATTCTAAAGGGCCAAACCTCCAACTCTACCTTACTCTGTAAAGAAATCATTAATTTAAATGTGATTTAACTTTCAGTTTCTCTTAGGCTCCAGACAGTCTCTAAAGTCCTTGAATTTGGTAGTGTGCTGAAATCTGACTTTTGTGCTTGTCATTCAGGAAGATAAATCTTTTGGTCAACATTAATCTGCTAATGTAGAAGAGCTAGGACGGCGCCTTAAAAGTATCACAAGGCCAAGCATTCAGTGGCCATACAATGTGTATTTGCTTATTGCTTAAATAAAATCTGCCCCCAGTGCTGATTTTAGAGTTCTTTAGACTTGTAGATCTTACTAAAAAGACAGAGCCCCTGCTTTGCTTCAGTATAAAAATTATAAAAAATCAGCCCTTGACATTCTTTAAGGACAGACATGAGGTTGGTCTTTTCCTTGTACTTACTTTAGTAGCTTTAACTTGAGGGATTCATCTAAAGCGTTGACAAACTGGCATCTTTCATGTTGAAAAGAAATCTCAGCTTTTCAAATCACCATATGCAGGTAAGATGAAGTCCTCTTCCATCTGTAGAGTTTACTATTGTGTAGATTATATATTTACTTTAGAGGGGATGACAATCTAAAAGCCTGGAATGAACCAGCCAGAAACTTTGGAGCTGAATAACGCTGCATTCAATCAAAGTATTGCGACCTGCTGTGGGATAGCTCTTAAGCAATTTATTTTAGTATCTCTGAACTGATTTTCCCATCTGTGAAATGGAAAAATAATAGTTAATTATAGAGCTATACATAATTTTAAATCATTTATTTGCAAATCTGTAGAATAACATGCAGCAATGAATAATCATTTCCTGTCTTAGGTTTGTTTCTTCACATACTATGCCTACGATGAATGCTCATGTTTTTGCATATTTGTTTTCTCTGAGAAAAATGTATAATTTTACTTTAGTCTAAATTAAATCCTGAAAGCTCTATACAGATGACTTTAAAGTTATTAATATAAATGGAAGACTGTGACAAAAAACATTCAAAATTATACATCATTGCAGGACCTTTTTAATAAAAGCCAGGTCAGGTTTTCAGAATAAAATTTATGAGCAAGGAGAGAGGTATTCATTTGTACTGAATTATAAAATTGAACATTATTAGCTTTTTAGAAAATGATAATTTCCTAAGATAAATCATTCTCTGAAATGCTTGCTATAAATGTTCTAGTGCTTACTGTGCTTTTGAGGGATTCTTTCGGGCAATGGAAAAACTCCCAGTCTATATTGAAAAGTTTTCTTATTTTCAAGTGTCTTGTGAAACATAATTAATTATCCCAAGCATTCTTAGTCATGAAAGTTTGGTTCCCTGTTGCCCCCAAAAGGACATATGGCAATATTTGGGGACATTTTGCTCACCACAGTAGAAGGAGGTGCTGTTAGTATCCAGTGAGGTTAGTCCAGGGATCCTGTTCAGTGTCAACTGTGCACAGGACAAATTCTCCACAATAAAGAATTATTGCACCCAAAAAGTTAATACTTATGAGGTTGATAAACCCTGGTATAACCTATGGAAAAATTAAAACAAACGATACATTGTTAAAAATCTGTTTCTTTTTAAATTGGACAATATTGTTTTTAAAGGAGCAAATATTGGTTCTTAGTGGATAAAATAATATTAATTAATATTAATTAATATTAATTAATAGCCTTTTGAAAGTTAACTTTATCCAACTTGAAAAGATATATAGTATATCTATGATGCTAGAATTTTATAGGTGTATGTTTTAGTATGATTGTCTTATATGTTTTATATGTTCTTTGGCCTATTAGTCTGGTTTTTAATCTGTAAATATGATAATTAACTTCATAAGATCTTATAAGATAAATAAATAAATCTGATGCTGGAAAAAATAAAAGGTGGGTGAAGGGTGGTAGTAAGAATGGGAATGTAAACATTATGTACTGTGAACATACACTAATAAAAATAAAAAAAGAATTTTATAGGTGTAGAACTGGGCACAACTTTAAAAAATGACTGTTAGCTCCTTATTGTATGATAATGAAAAAAAGTTGAAAAACAACACTGTATTTTACAGGTGTGTGTTATCAGGAAACCATGTACTCATTAAATTATGACTTCATGTCCTGTTTTATTCTCATTCCTCTTTGTGCCTTTTGGGTACGTGATAGCCTGATCATGCGGCTTGGCTGTAGTGATTGGAACTCTTCTATCTCTAAGTCATCCACCATCACTTGATTTTCTTCTTACTTTTCATACTACAAACTTAATGTAGCCCCATGCATCCTCTACAGAGCCCTTCATTCCCTATTGCTTTCATTCAGAAGAAACCTCCTATGTCTTTCTTTCCCTTATTTGTTTGGACAACTTTTGTTCTACTTTTGATTTGAAATTATAACTCTACAACTTTTACTTCTCTTCAAGGGAAAATAAGACAATGGCTTGAAAGAAGGAATATGAAGGAAATGTTGCCTCAGCCTTGACAACCCCAAATCCTTTCTGATTTTACTGAATCTCTAGTCATTCCTCCCTCTTTTCCTCATGTGTTTTTCCTTAGCTTAAACATCAACATTAAATTCATCTAACCAACAAATACTGTTTGAGTGCTGCTCAGGAACTGAGTACAATAAATTCTTCCTGTTGAGGAATTTCCATTCTAAGAGAAGAGAAAAAAATATAATAAATGAGTCAATCATATAGTATACTAGATAATATGTTACAAAATAATGTATATATCAGAATAATGAGGATTTAGAAATTCTGAGACAGTGTTTTTTGTATAGTTAAATAAAGTAACTAGGAGTTGTTTCAAATCCTAATATGTGTATATATCATCTTAATATATTTCTTAATTATAGCTAAAATAGCAAATATATTTGACCTTAATATGTGCTGCTTACATTTAATTTTCATAAAATAACCATACTATCTTCTCTATTTTACACATGAACTCATCAAAGCAGAACACAGAGACAGTTTCCTAAGATCAAAAAAATAGAAGGTAGCAAAGCCAAGTTGAAGCCTAGAAAGCTGTACTCTGTAGCCTTATCCCTAACTTCTGTGTAATGTTGCATTTCGAGAGATGAAAGGCATTACAACTAAACTGATGTGGAATCTCATTTCACAGGTGATCTAGAATTTTGATTGTAACAGAAAAGAATCATTTTACCAGGCACTAATTAAAAATGGCAAGAAAGACTTTCAGGCTACTGTATTAGCAGAGAGATTGAACTCAACTTTACATACAGTGAAAACAACTCAGGATTTACAGTATTATGATTTAGTCTAAAATGTTCCCCAAAAGTTCCATGTGTTTGCAAGGTGAATGGTTCATGGGGAGGCTATCCTCACCAGCGATTCATCTATTGATGTGTTCGGTAGCTGAATGTGTTGTTATTAGATAAGGCCTGCTTGGAGTTGGGTCACTGGATTAATACATTCTTGTCCCTGAAAAAGGATATTCTTGTCCTTGGCTCCAGTTTCTTTCTCTGCTTCTTGGTTGCTGTGAATTGAGCACCTTTTTCTCTTCCATGCCCCTCTACAATTCTGTTTCTGCTTTGCGGCCAGCTGATCATGGACTGAAATTGTGAGCCAAGCTAATCCTCTTCTTAAAGTTGTAGGTGTCAGGTAGAGTGAAATGTCATTGTATGAAAAAGTACTAAGGGCACTTGATTCAATATCAAGGGTAGGGAGTTCTTGCTAACAGGATTCTTTGCTATACTGTACTCTGGCTAGCCAAGGAAGTAGAAAGAGTCAAGGTTTAGTCCTACCTGAAAAGAGGTATTGGAGGAGCCTTGTGGACCTTGTGGACACGGTCAAAGAGGGAGTTCTTATTTCGGTTAGGAGAGTGAATGCAGGTGTTTGTCTGCTGGATCTGGTTTTTGGTTTGTACTTGTCAGCTGAATGACCCAGGAAAATCATTTCAGCTTTTTATGCCTCAGTTTCCCCTGTATACTAACTTACAATGGTTGTGTGGGATAATATAAACATAAGCACATTTATTTACCAAAGATTCAACATATGTTGGTTTAAATATTCTCCATATATTGTCAGTAATTGGCACACTGATTCTGTGAGATGGGCGTTATTGTCTCCATTTTATAGATGAGGAAATTGATGTTCATGCTATTTATGCATCCAAAACAAGGAAGTGAAAGGAGTACATGTAATCTAATTCTGACACTAAAGCCTATTCTCTCTTTATTTTATTTTACTTAGTTTTGTTTCTCATTAGCTTATTCTGTCTTCTTAGGCAGCCTCATTGTAAGACCCATTTACACTCTTGCATATTCTTCTTCAGCTGCTATTTACTTTTCAGTGACCTCAGATTATGATTTTACTCCTATTTGCCAGATTTTACTGCACTTGACTTGTTTTTGGTATTTATACTGTAGACATTCCTTTCTATATGAAACTCCCTATTTGAATCTTTATTGAAGACTCTGTGCTCTCAAGTTTCTATGACATTTCTTTCCTGCTATTCTTCCTATATTTCTGACCATTCCTTTGACAGCATCTTGTGCTCATGGCCAAGAGATGATATTCCACAGTGTTTTGCTTTGATTATATTTTCCTGATTGTGCACATTTTCTTATATTTTTCATGTAACCCTGTCTCCTGTATCTCTTTCTCCAACCAGATATAACTTCTGGGCTCCTGATCCATGTATTAACCTAGTACCTACTAAATATCTCCACAGCTTCATCACATCTAAAAAGTCAACTTAATCTGTCCTTTTCCCTAAAAGTATAATTCCCCCTGGTAGGTCTTGAGTACAGTATTGACCCTACATTTCAGGTATTCACCCAAAATAGCACATATATTATGGATATCTAGTCTTCTACAGTGTAGGTACCCAAGTTAATTAATATTCACACAGCACTATGATGTGAATATCATTATGTAAATTAGGGAAGAGACATAAAATGATTAAGCTACTGGTATAGGTCATTCTTGTTTTATTTCTCAAATAATAGTAACCAAAACTTTTTCTTTCTACAATACTTCTCCATTCTCAACACCTTTGTTCAGGTTTTCTTTATTGCTCATGTGACCTATGGTAATAACTCCCATTGATTCTTCTTGTAGTAGCACTCCATATCCCTCAATCCATCTATGCTCTTACTAGGCCTGAAAGATGTTTTCACTTTTATGGGTTTATAATGCTGTCTTTCTTGAAGACTTTAAATGGCTTTCATGTCTTGCACTTCATTTTCTACACCACAGAGTGGCCTGGTGAAATTTCCTGACCTATTCTGGTTTTAACTCATTGGAATGCCTTTGTCTTAGAGCTCATGGTCAGATAATGCAAATGATGAGTTAGTTCTCCTTTGTGTCCTGCTATGATACATGTCCATGACTTTTTTACACTACCTTTCCTATTCACAATATTTTTTTCATCTTTGTCCTTCTGATGAAATAGCATTCTCTTTTGTTTGTTCACTTCATCCTCTCAGGTAATTTGGTTCTTTCTTGACAGTGGTATCTAAAGTGTTGCCTCAAAGTCTTTGCCCTTGCTAGGACTACCACTTGGACAGATCTTCCCATACTGTCAAAATAATTCACTATCTCCTTCAAAGAAAGCTGTTGCTCAAAGATCACTAGGTACCTAATCTAGCGTGGAACTCCATAGATCTTTATTTCTCCCAGACCTTCCTTAAAATTCTTCATTGACATGTCAGTTATCCTTTTGCTTTTTGTTTCTCCCCCTCTCATTGACTGCTTTGTAAATGGCATTATCACAAGGACTTTGTTTACTGCTTTCTACTTACATCCAGAATGATGCTTCCCATATAGTAGACACTTAAGTATATTTCTTGAATGAACACATGAAAGGATTAAGAAAATCTACTAATATCATAACTTTTCCTATTGTATGTTTCCTAAAAATTTTCCAAATTCTATTTCTTGGAGGTTTAAGACTTCACACTGACATTTTTTTTTTTTCCAGAATCCAGTTCTCCTGGCATTAGGGTTAGAATCCCAATTTTATTTCTGATTTATACTGATCTATAATAAGAAAGCCTTTGAAATCTACTCACATAATGTAGTTCCTAATACATTCACTAAATCATTTAATAAATGTGTACTAGATAAATGAACCAGGTAGACCAAAACTGCCAGAAATATCTTTAATATGCAAAATAACAGAGTTGACAATTTTATTGAATATCCTACCCATGACAACATATTCCCAGTGGCCTTAATTTATATTTGCATATTCTTGCAAAACTAATTTAGATTTGATTAAAAAAATTAAAACATGTATTAAAATATTTTTCTAATACAGTCATATGGCTTTTTCTGCTGTTGTGGCATTACTTTTATTGTTTTCCTGATATTATTAAATAGTGAATACCAGTGGTAGATATGAAAACAGTAAGCAGTAATTAAGTTAGCTACCATAATTTAATTGTCTTATTATTATTAGAATACTATAAAATGGTGATTCAACATTCTTTCCATTTTATTAAAGTATTCCTTACTAAAAGTCCTACATCTTTACTATGTTTAGTGAAACTAGATTTGAACAGGGTTGATTTTTTAACTTGTATTTGTCAACAATCTTTTGAAAAGTTTGCATAATTATATTTGATTGACATACAAAATTAATGCAAATAAACTTATTTAAGTGCGCAGAATTCAGAATCACTATAATGTTGTGAAACTTGTTTTTGTTTTGCTTAATATAAAAATAATAAAAATAAGTATTATGGCCATAAAATATTTAAAAAGAATTCCACATTTTGACAAAAAGATAATCTCTGGTATTTGTGACTAAAATAACATATTTTTTTCAAGATTCTTCCACCAAAGTCATTTCCATGAAAATGTTTTGATTCACTTTAGGTTCCACCTTCCCCTCCTAACTGAAGGCAAAAACAGAGACAGAAAATACTGATAATGATAATGAGAATTTGAGTTGGAAGATGAACACACACAGAAATCAGGATAAGGGTAAATGTCGTAGTCATCACAAGAAAAGTAAAAGCTAATTCTGGCCAAAAAGCAAGATGTGTTGTCAGACAGAGCTAGTTTGCACTGTAAACAGGTAGGTGGTTTGAAATATTACCAGAAGACATTTACTGCACGTTAAGACAAAACTCTATTATTGTACCATGGCTAACGTAAAGAAAATGTGTCAAAGTAATTTAATACTTTTTTAGTTAGTAGTGAGAGATCTAGATAGATTACAGAGATATCAATACTTGAAAAATTAGATCACCTAATCACTTTGAAAAGTAGGAAAAACTATAGAGATGACTTCAGAAATTTATGACTGCTTTATAATATGAACAGTAAGCGTGTTTGATCAACTTTCAGTTCTCTGAGTGAACACTGAAATAGAAAGCAGATTACTTTCAGATAAGGGAGATATTTTATACCGTAGGAATAAAGAGTGCCATTTTTCATTTCCCAGCTTCCCCCTTGATCAGCTTTCAAAAAATGTAGACTTAAATTCTTTCCACTGGACAATGTCAGAAATGTGTGTTTGTGTGTGTGTGTGTGTGTGTGTGTGACACACACACACACACATATATACGCAAACACAGAATTTTAATTAGTTCACTTTGTCATATGACACCAATGTGAAACCATGCAAATAGCATATTGGCATAATGTGTATTGCCATAATACTGAGGAAGACAATATAGAGTAGAGATATTTATGTTTGAAAAGAACTAAACCTTTATTTTAAATATCTCTTTTTATATGGAATATGAAATTTAGACAAGGTAGTTAATTCAGAATATGCAACCCAAGTTATTAGTAGGAATCAGATATAAAATAAAAGGTAGGCTTGCTGAGCAATGTATTCCATGACCAACTATATGAGGCATTTGCATTTTAAAGTATTTATCCTTTCATTAAAATATTATTGCTAATATTTAAATTATGGATTCAAAATACATGTTGAAATCAGGTCCTAATTTATATAGGATATGTGCTGTGAATCCAAATTTCACACAATAAGTACATTTAAATTTACACATTTTTCTGTGACTATATCTTTGACCACATCGCGTGATGCTTTCCTTCTCTTCTTTGTAAAACTCTCGTTTGTGTATTATCATTTCTTGTTTTTTTTAAATAGTCTTATTTGCAGTTATCATTTTTAAAAATTCTAGATTTATTGCACTGAGGTTTTCTATTTTTGGAAGTCATTTGATATTTTATGTCCAAATACATAGTGCATTTATGTAGAGATATATTTTCTTGCTTCACAGCTGTGAGTGGTGTGTGTGTATTTAGTTATATTTGCTTGTCATATATTGTAATTTATTTCTTGCTTATTTTCTATCTATTTGAGCTCTTGCTTTCTGACAGGCATATGATAAACCAACAGATATCACTGTGAATACATTAAATATTTCCTGTATATCTGATTTTCTGTGTATGTTTTTAGTTTGTATTATTTGGTATGCAAAGTTAATGACATATTTCTGGTAAATTGTATTTATAGTCAACAGATTTTTTTTCTTGAAATTAATTGTTACATTGCTATATTTACTTTTCTTCAATTTTTACTAATGTAACTTTCCTATCTTTTTTTTCAATTTTTGTCTGCTGTCCTTTTCAGATATAATTTTTACAAGAGTACTTGGATAGTTTTATTAATTTATTTTCTTTTGATTTTATGGTAGCCTACCTACTATTTTACGTTTTGTAGTTCACATCATGATAATTTCTGCTTAATTCCTCTGTTTATTCTTGATTTTTAATGTGATCAGGTTTTAAAAATTTTATATTTTTTATCATTTGAATTTTATTTATAATTAGACATTTATTTAAATTGTTTTAAATTTAACATCTAGTGTTTATATTTATATTCTTCTCTATCTTCCCAAACAAATATATAAAAATGCCTCTATGCAGCTCACATTATACCCCCATCTAATTATATCTGCAAATGTTCTTTTCCAAATAAGTGTACATTCATCATTTCTAAATGAATGTGTCTATTTATGTGGTCCAAATTGTACCTAAAACACCAGGTAAAGTAACATTCAAATATGAGTACCAATATAGAGATATCAAAGTGAGACTTGCTCTGAGGGCTTATATTGCTAAAATATGAATAATGAAGAGTTGACATTGAGTAAATGTATAATTTTAATATTTGTAATTTGTATTATGCACCTAGGATATTGATTCTCTAAATGGAATGTTCCTATAAAATAGATCAGCGTCCTTTATTTAAAAACAATGATATTGTAAGTTATATTTCCAGATATTCAGATTCAATAATCTGTCATATGACTCGGGTATCTACATCTTTACAAGCACAAAGAAAGGGGGGAAAAATCAAAGTTTTATGTGTCCAGGATCTAATACAATCTTTCAGCTATTCTAAAGGAGAAGTAAAACAAATTTACAATATAAAAATTAGGTACAGCGTCACAGTAAGTATCTTGGAAACTTAAGCTTGATTAGTTATTTTTAAATCTTCCTCAGCACATGATTCTTAGTATATGTGCTGCCCAAACAAGCACCAGCAAGCGATTCTTATATAGCGCCTGGACAACATTTTATGGAACACCATTTGAGCGTATTCATTCCATCTTTCTGTATGGTTGCTATCAAACATTATTTCTGCCTGGAATGTAGTACTTTTATAAATTAAGGTTTTCTTTACAGCCTTAAAATTAGTTATTTACACAAAACTCTCACTGTTATTTAGAATTATGACTATATTTGAAGATGGATTGACATCTAGTATTGAATGTACACTTGTGACTTCTAAAAATTCCTCTAATATAGTCCTTACTATTAGTCTTATATATTTATATGTTTTCCTGGAAGCATAAAGGGGTAGCAAAAGGGCATGTGTTAAAATCCTAGTTTACCTTCTTAAATACTTTGTAGGCATGAAACAATTATTTCAGACATTGCTCCAAAAACAGTATGAGTGCCAGACAAGGAGGCTGCTATATACAGCATAAGTGCTCAGTTAGTCTATTACTGCCTTTAGTTCAAACACAGACACAACAGACACACACACAGTACAGGCAGAACAATTGTCTACCATTTTTACAATGAAAAAAAAAAATGAGGCCCTACAAAGTTTTATATAACTTTCTCAGAATGTCCCACTATGAGGAAGTGGTAAAAAATGATAGTCTGCCCAGTCCCAACCTTGGCTGCTGTTAAAGTTCCTAGATAATATTCCATAGAACTGCATCAACTTTATAAATGGTAACCATTTTTTATTACCACTAAACTTCTGAATTAGCAGCCAGAAGTAATAGAATGTTGTTTGTTCCATTTTAAATTCTGGTACAGAGCTACTGTAGTTTCAGGCATATTAACCTAGGAAATTACTGAGAATACAATTTTCTGTGATTGGGTAGAAATGCTTTTAATTTCTATCTTCTTTTGGCAGTTATATTTTTTAATAAAATTCTTTGCTGTACATTTCAGTTTTACTAATGTGATTATGTGGGCCAACATCAAAAGGGTTCA
The DNA here is from genome assembly GCF_012274545.1 of Fukomys damarensis. Taxonomy (NCBI): domain Eukaryota; kingdom Metazoa; phylum Chordata; class Mammalia; order Rodentia; family Bathyergidae; genus Fukomys; species Fukomys damarensis. Next base: position 29,885,056 of record NW_022900924.1, read on the forward strand.
TTGCTTAATGACCAAGAACCAAGCATGTCAGGATGCAGGAGTTGGAAATGGTTTTAAATAAATCAATTTCAAGTGAATTAATCTTGAAAAACAGTGCTTAAGCATTTTCCATATGAAAGTCATTTCCATTATGACTTCACAGAAGCATTCAAAGTGTCTTTTTGATGTTTATTGTCTTTATGGTACCAAGAGTAGCTACATTGTGTTATAATAACATGGTTTATTTCTTCTTCTAAATTATCTACGGATGAGATGGGATTTATATAGCTCTGTATATTTGCTCAGTGCTTCTTCAATATCCTTCCAGAATCACTCATACATCGCCTTTGCTTGTGTATGTATCTTTGTAAAAATGACAGCAAGCACTGAATCAGAGTAATGCACCATTTACTCTGCAGTGCTTTATGTATTGTCACTACAATTGCATGTTCCTAGGCGGCTTGGTGTACTTAAGATTTAAAAGCCATTTGTTTGCTATGAAGAAGCCATCTGAGATGACAGTGTATATTAAAGTTGCTAAACAAATTATATTTTTGCTACCTAAAACTAAAGTGATTCATGATGCATCAGAATCATTTTCCTTTCCTTCTTTCTTGTTTTCCCTCCCTCCCTTCCTTCCTTCACTTTTTTTCTTTCCTTTCTTTTTTCAAAAAGTAACATTTACTTTGTAATCCATTAGGTAGCTTCACTGAGATGCTGAAACCTTTTCTTCCAGTTTTTGTCTTTGATTTTGTATTGTCTTTGTGGCCCAATTTAATATTTCAGTCTCAAAGCAATTCATGTTCTTTCTCAAGTATTCTTTTTATGATGTCATTAAACTTGGACGTTTTCTTCTCTCATTTGGTCACTAAATTGGTAAGATTAAAATTTTAATGATAGATGTGATGTCTCTAAGATTTATAAGCATTCAGTATGTACAAAAAGATGACAGAGTCTGAGAAAAAATGAAATGGTAAAAAATCTAATGCGTTCTATAGCCGATACAATAATTATCCCATTTATTCCATTCTGAAAGGGTAAATAGAAGTTTTATTTGTGTTTTGGGTAAACATTTACAGCAGTCTCATAAAAGTACATGATGATTTTTAGAAAATAATGTAAGTTATATGATTTTACTCAAACCATTTTCCTGGACATATTCATGTTTTGTTGTTACCATGAGATATGTTCTTTGGCATTTAGTTATAGAGTTCCCTTTCTTAGTCCCCATATAAAAATGTATTCTTTGTCATTTAATTCCAAGTAAAATTGAGCCATTGATCATAATGTTTTTAATGGAAGAATACAGTGAATGAGAGCCCACGCCAGAGGCAGAATTGTAAAAAACTTATTTTTATTTTGTGCTCATAAAATACTTAGAATTCTGAATCTATATTACTTCAAGTAGGTATATCCAAAAATAAATAAATATCATTTTATTTATTATTTATTTATTTATTTCTGTTCTTTTCTGTTTCCTTATTTCTTTCCACCACAAATACAGCTTTGATTTAGAAAGGAAAATACAGAAATGACGAGTACCAGTATCCTAAGGTGGGATTCAGACATAGAATTCTGGTGCCTATGAAGAACTTTGTCACACAATTCAAAGTAGTTTTCAAACTATGCAGGATTTGAATCATCAAATTTGAAAGAGTTTGGCAGTTATTCAGCCCTCCATCTGCCTCCAATAAAAACTCTATTATTAAATCATCTCAGTGAGATGGGAATCTATGCTTTCTTTTTGGCTTTGAGAGAAAATGATTCCATAATCTCTTTTGTAACTTATTTCAGTGTTTAATAATTTGAACTGTCAAAAAAGATTTTTTCATCATTAGCCTGAATTCTTTTTGTTGTCATTTAAGCCCAAGAATCAGATGAACATCCTTGTAGAATTAATTTCTGAATGCAACATCCAAGGATGTAATAACCACAATCCAAGTTGTATTGCATCAGTCCGGCCATCCTAATTATAAAAGTTTAGAACTGTGACTCTTATTAATAATGATTAAATTTAATATTCAATACTCCAAATAAAAAAGACAATTTCTTGGATGTGCCTCTATTTGTTAACTTTTCTAAAAACATATTTAAAATATCGTTTTTATAATGCACACATTGTTACTCTTTTGTGTTTCTTGTGGTTGAAATTATAAGCCCCTGAATAGTGTTAAGAATGTGTAGAATTGAATTTAAAAATGTTTATCCTTGTGGAAACAGTTTCATCGTAACTTTAATTAATTTACTCAATTCAACTTTGGGGAGTGTCAGTAATTTTTTTGTGAGAATCAAAATGCAAGGTCATGAAGCCATTCTATTTATGGTCCAGTGCTTTTTATCTCCTTCCCCTTTCAGGTTGTAATTTTTGTTTTTGCTTCAGTTCTATTTATTTCATTTCTTTTTTACTCCCCGGCTACAACTCTTACCTCCAGAGTTCTCTCACTCTTGTACTATTGGCCACCCCTCGTTTCAGCCATAGTGGACCAACCTAGTTGCCTCAGTTTGGATGGGAATGTCTCCCAAAGCCCCACATGTTAAGGATTTCGCCTCTGGTTTAGCACCGTCGGGAGGTGGTGGAACCTGAAGAGGAAGTCTTTTGGTCACATGTGCTTGTGAAGGATTAGTGAGATCCCAATCCATCTTCTTTTCTTTCACTTCCCAGCCATGAAGTGGGAGACTTTGTTTTTGAACTCCTGCCATGATGTGCCTTCACACGCCCAAAGCAGTGGAACCAAATAAGGTCTAAAACTGTGAGCCAAAATAAACCCTTTTTTCTTTATTAATTTACTATCTCAGATATTTTTGTAGTAACAGAAGGCTGACTGAAGGTGAGCATGGTGGCACACACCTGTAAGCCCAGCATTTGGGAGACTGAGGCAGGAGAATCACGAGTTTGAGGCCTGGCTGGGCTACATAGTGAGTTCAAGGCCAGCCTGAGCCACATAGCAAGAACTTGTTTAAAAAAAAACAAACAGAAAAACGGAAAGCTGAGTGATACATTCATATACTCATTCCTTGGCTATTTCCTTTGCTATACTCATGCCACCTAGTCAACACCCAGAAGCAATATACAATGTTGGGCTTAATGCTGGTACCAGCATTAGTCGGTTTTCTGTTCCAAAGCACAATACCTGAGGCCGAGTAACTTTATAAAGAAAAGAAATTTAATTATAATCCTGGAAGTAATTATAATTCTGGAAGTAATACCAATGTCAGGTGGTCTCTGATCAGCACCTCAAGGCATGAAGATTGTGTGTAATAGGAATACATCATATATTGAGATAGGAAGTCAGAGAGAAGAGAGGCCAGTAGTGATCTCTTAATTGGCTGTATCACATAGAGGTTCCACCACTGTACTACTATACCATGGAGGGTCGTGTATCGCAGAAAGCCTTTTGCCTAGCATGTGTGAAACTCAGCATTCAACTTCTGCATTGTTAAAAAAAAAAGAAAGAAAGAAAAACACCTCACTATAATGGGACTAAGCTTCTAACACATATGTTTAGAAGAGAAACCATACTCAAATTCATACCATGGTACCATATAAGTATATTAAAAATACATTATTTGGAGATTTATAGTGGGCTTGTATTGAAATCTTTGTTCCTTCATATTGCTTTCAGTAACTGTCTAGTGTCCCTTCATTCCAATTTTGCAGACTCCCTTTGGCTTTTGTGCAAGGCACTTCTACCACTAATAAACTCTTTTATCACTATTTAGCTGGGAATACCTTTATTGCTATTGAAGGCAATTTTGCCAATTTTGTATTTCTGTTTAACAAGGCTTTTTTCCCTTTTAGTTTATAGGATGTACCATCCAAAAGTCTTCTCAGCTCCAGAGATTCTAATAAATAATCCCTTTATGGATTGCTTCTGTTTAGCCAATTTCAAAATTGTCTTTCAAAATTTTGACTATAATATGCCTCAGTAAATCTTTGAGTTCATTACATTCTATTTCATTGAACTTCTTGGATATTTATGCTTATGTCTTTGATCAAGTTAGAGAACTTTTTGGCCACTATTTCTTCAAGTATTGTCTTCTTCTATCTCTCTTATTTTTCTGGAACTTTCACAATGCATATGCTTCTGTTTGATGTTTCCCACACTTTCAGACTATTCACTTTTCTTCAATATTTTTTTTACTCAACAACTTACATTGTCCTATTATTAAATTCACAAATTCTTTATTCTGCCTACTCAAATATGTCTTTAAGTTCTTCTAATGAATTTTTAAATTTCAGTTACTCTTACTTCATTTTCTTTGAATGGGTCAGTATCCCTGTTTTCTTGCATGACAACTTTTTGTTGAAAACATGGGATTTTGCATCTAATAATGTGGTCGCTCTGGCTTTCAGATCCCCCCTCTGTCTTCTTCAGGTTATGCTGCCTTTTGTTGCTTTTAGTTTTCTGGGGTTTTTTTTGTTTTTTTTTTTTTTTAATTCTAGGCTTTATCTATGCCAAGGATCAATCTGAAGTATAACCTGCTTTCTGAACTTGTGCCTTCCCTGGGGCATGTGCAATGATTTTTTGATTTTCCTTGTATTGGTAGTTGTTTTGGATGCTCTAGTCTTCAGTGCCTGGCTCTCAAAAGGATATAACAAATAAACAGTCTTTTCATTCTCTTGGTTGCTTCTTTTGCTGTGCAGAAGCTTTTTAATTTGATAAATCCCATTTGTTGATTCTTGGTATTGTTTCATGTGAAACCAAATTTCTGTTCAGAAACTTCTTTCCCACACCATGACTTCAAGACTTTTACCTGTTTTGTCTTCCCCCAGATTAAGTGTTTCTGTTGTAACATTTAGTTCTTTGATCCATTTTGATTTTAGTTGATTTAATACTCAGTTTTACCTTTTAGTAGAACCAGAATTGCAAAACAAGACCTCATTTGTCTCTATTCATATATAATTAGACTGGTTATGGAACCAAATAATACCAGTACTGAGTTTAGCATACCAATTATTTTAGTGGCTGTAAAATATAACAACTGTAATTTATGCAATGTACAGTATGAGTAATATAGAAACTACTCCTGTTAGATGGAATAATAAACTTAATTTTAATATAGGACTTGAATTAATGCAAGGAGACTGAATTCATATGAAAACCAAGTTTTTGGAACACTAGGATCACACATAAGCAAATTATGTGGTTCTGTATAGAAATTCAGAAGAATACAGCAGACAGAAAGTGACAAACAGGAATATAATACTATTGCATGGTCGGAAAGAATTAAGGAGTCGCCTTGATGCCTATTTTTCCTGCAAATACGTTATAAACTGCCAAAAATGTATTCCTTTGCCTTGGATATCAGTATATCTTGTCCTATGTATATACTTGGAATACTTATGTTCAAAGGTGGGTATAGACAAATTATTTAATAGGAAAAATAACTTAGATATTCCATAAGAATATTTAATTCCTATATAGGGAAATAATTAATTGGTAGTTTTCATAAAATTTAATATTATATAATATATAAAATTGTACATTTGTGATAATTGCATATTAATATCCATATATTCATATTGAATTTGTGACACATATATCTTATGCTGCAGTTATATATACAATTATATGGTCAGGGACACATATACAGAAGCTTCTTCTGTAGTATTAAGTTAAAAGCAGAATACAAAATTTGAAGTACTGTAGGTATAACACACATGTATACACATCCTTATACCATCAGTCTCACTGCCTGGGATTTAAATGTGATTATACACTATTTAAGTACAACAGCCAACTTGTCAGAAAGCAGGGCCAATAAAGGTTCATCAAGGTTCTCTGAAACACAGCATGAGAGAGCCCAGGCTTTATACTGGGTCGCTCTTTGGCTTTTTCCCTGGCTTTTTGCCTTGGCCTGTTGATGGACCTTGTGAGATTTCCACTTTGCTCACCATTTGTTTGTTTGTTTGGGTTTTTTTGTTTTTGTTGTTGTTGTTGTTGTTGTTTTGGTACCAGGAATTGAACTCGGGTCCTTGCACTTGCAAGGCAGGCCACTGAACCACTGAGCTAAATCCCTGGCCGAGATTTCCACTTTGGAAGGACTGGCTGCTCTTCAGTGATTTTTTGTCAACACTGCTGCTCCAGCATTGGAGTAGGGTTCCCTCTCTCCATAATATCAAAACAACACAATTATAGCAGGCAGCAGAGGGATTAAAAAGGTAGAGCCCAAGTGGCCTAACAGAAATTTATCTGCTCTTTGCAAGAAGTCCCCATGTACAAGGTCATTTCCCGACACAGGAATTTTCAGAATGGTCCGTATCTAGGGTAGGAGACAGTACACTGCATCTATCTGTAACTACAGAGAAAAGAGGGAGACTTTTTTGCCTGAAGACCTCTACACACACACACACACACACACACACACACACACACACACACCACACACACACACACACACACACACACACACAGAGTGTTCTGATCACAGATGCTTAATGTTGAAGATATGTATTTCCTGCAGAGGAAATTTATAATCACTATATTCAAAATGAATTTCCACAAGTTCAGACCATTCAGTCAACATTTCTATGTACTACTCTGAATAAGATCACGAGACCACACAGCATAAGTGAAATGTTGATCAGAGTGATGTGTCCTTCCTGCCCTGAGTGAATCTACCAAATTCTTTGTGACTAAATAATTGTATGATGGCACACATGCACTAAAGAATAATGATATATTTTATCATAGGATAACCCAAATGTGTACTTAAGAAGTAAAATATTTTGTAGCTCTGCAAAGTTACAGTCCCAACAGAATCAATTTGTAATGCTTTAAAGAGCCGCTAGCAGCCAAAATGAGTTTTCTCAACAGTAGAAATGCAACAGCCAAATAAATACCTGTTTAACTAAAGGCTTGCAAAAGTGGATCTTTGCAGAAAGACAACTCTCTTGAGGAAAACTTGTATTTCCTACTCTAGAATTCTGAAACCACTTACAATTCTCAAAATAATATTATTGAAAATGTCTTCAGTGATCATATGTGAAAGTGATTATCTCTGGATAATACTATTTCATGTATAACAATTTTTGATATAATTTTTCAAAATTTCTGTATTGAATGTGTATTTTTAAAAATGAGATAATTTTAATAAACCTATGTTGATATCTACTTGCCTCCATCTATTGCAAATGCATAATATTGTTGTTTGCCAAACTGTTTTATTAATGATGAAAATCAGATCCTCCTGCTAGTAGAATGATGTTTATGTTTGTAAGAATTACAGTCAGAACTTATACCACTTAGGAAAATAGGCCAAAACTCCTAAGAATTAATTAAAAAGGATTGAATTTCATTTCTCCTCCAATTAAATAAGAATATAATTTATTATTTTATTTGGACATTGACAAGAGGTTCATTTTATTGTTGCTTCAGGGCTTTTAATGTGTAGAGGAGGGAGCTCCTTGCAAATGAATCACTGAACAACCAAATGAATTGTTTTTAAAGGACAAAGCCTTAAATAATTCTATATCATGGGCTCTGATATCAAAATTGTCATCACTAATCATTGTGGTATCATTTGTGATAGCGTTTCTTATCTTGGGCTTAAGTAATCATCTCAGCTGTAAATTTTGAGCCAATTAATTGTATATGTTAAAAGAGTTAAAACTGAGCTAAACTCAGGTCTCTTTGACTGTGGTAAGACTAGGTAAGAAACTTTAATTCAATTTTAAGTGAAAAATAATTAAATGAGTTGAGCTTATGAATGGAAGGTTCTGATTGGAAATGCCAGGAGATAATTTTTATAGGTTTTCTTTGAATAAAAATATATCTCAAAATAATGTGATAAGCATTAACTTTATGCTGTTGAAACTATTGTTGGTTTTATTGTCTTTTAATTAGTGTGGAATAATTTCATTATATTTTCCAAAAACATTGTATGTGTTTGTGGCTACCATATACATCTTATTCTTTTTTTTTCTCATTGAGTTTATTGGTACTTTTCAGGTGTACAGTACAGTTACATTCTTCATTGGGATCTTGTACCTTTACATGACAGGTCTTGGTTCTCATTTTTTCCCCATACCCCTACCCTTTCTTCATCCTCTCCTCCCTTCCCTATTTACAAAAACTTTATTTCCATTTTTTCATTTTCTCAAATTTTTTTCTTTTCCCTTATTTCCTTTCCCCTACCTTCCTATTTCCCCTACACCTTTAGCCCTTTTCTTCCTGTTGCACATTGTCAATTATACCATTAGGATCTTATTTACAATTATAGTTTTTCATACCAGAGAAACTATTCATTATAGGTTCTATATCTTATTCTTGATGAAAAAATCTTTTAGAGACACTTTATTCTTATTTCTCATTCTTTTTTCTAAAGTGATGTTTTGAGTTATATTTTCAAATATATTCAAAAATATTGTAGACATTGACATTTAATACAAATATGTATCCTTTGTATGTGGTGAAATAGGTCTTTTATTAATGCCCTGAAAATATTTAGACTAATGCTTGAAACAGTGTGATCTTCTGACTCACTTGAGGTATTTTAAAACATCTCATGTAACATTTTTGCTCTGGAGTCTTCTTTCCTTCAGTCAGTTGAAATGCCAACTTTTAAATCATATTTTAATTTTGCATTCTCACTTTCATTTTCAGAATGTAATTTGTCCATTCTTTCACTACCTTTTATAGCTGTTGTCTTTCTACAAAAAAAAGTTATGCTCTTACTTGATAACTAAGACATTGAGTTTATGAGGCTACAATCTTTAATCCCAATTCCTATTTTTAAAATGATCTATGTGTAAATACTTAGCAAAAGATGTGAATTTGTGGTCTTGTTGTTGTTTTGTTTTATTTTACTTTGGGAATATTCTTATAGATCAAGTGGTTATTTGTTCTGCTGTATAATTTCTGTTAATTAAATCCCAGAAAATGAAGCCCAGCACATTCATCTCCTGAATCCTTATCTCCTTTACATTTTAGGTAATGAGATCATCTGCCTCTTCGAAATGTATCTTAACTCTTAGTTGTCCAGGGAGACTGTCCATCTAAATAGACCAAGTAAGACAGTGATATTCTTCTCCCACCTTATGCTGACAGAGAATATTTCTCTCTTTCTTTGCTTAGCTATCCGATGTGGAAATATAATTATATATCTAATATTTTTTTATTATTTCTTCTTCAGAGTTACTACTCCCCATGTTTTTAATCTAATACCTGTTGTTAAACAATGAGGCAGGTAATACTACATTTAGTTTTAATGATGAGCTTCAGCAAAGCATAATCATTCATCAGATTTATTTTAAATTATGTTTCCCTGGGCCATTTACAAATATGCACAATCATTTTAATAGTATAAAGATTAACTGTGGTAATTTCATTTTCTAGAGATTAAAGAGACCTTCAAAAACTGTTTTTGATGAAATAAATACTAATATATGGAATTAACTAATAATGTGGTTAAATATGGATATGTCAGTACTAGAAGTTTTACATACTGTAAATGTGAAAACTTTGTTGAGTATTTGTAGAGATAAAGTATGCCAATACTTTAGGCAAGATCATAAACTCCTCGTCTTCAGTCTCATTGGCTATATCCAATAAAATTTTATTATCTCCTGAAGGACCATTATAGTTTATTGGCTTAATGAGGCAACTTGGAAACAGTTTTGTGCAGTACCTTCCTATGCTCTGGATGCTTTATAAGGTTGCAAATTATGTTAAAATGTTGAGCAATTCCCAGTTTCTTCCAGTGTGGCAAAACTGGACATGAAAGAATGACGAGATAAGTTCTCTCTCTCTCTCTCTCTCTCTCTCTCTCTCTCTCTCTCCCC
>NW_022900924.1:29894864-30007053 GCF_012274545.1 Fukomys damarensis
CCCCTCCATCCTCCAGCTCTTTCTCTTCTCCCTTCCTTCTCCTCCCCACCCACAGTAGCTCTATAGAACATATTAAATGTCTGAAAGAAAGTATAATTCCAACAAAAGTGCATAGAATAATAATAGTGAATGGTTTGGAAGCCTGATAAGTAAGATTTTGCCATACAGGAAAAGCCTCTAAAAGATTTATCTCTTATCTTCCTCATTCTCAATACACTGATTTTCACAGATAGACCATTGGTAATAGATATGAGAGAACCACATCTTTTCTCACTAAAATCAGTTTCTAAGAACAATTTAACTTTCTTTATCTGGAGAAGAAAAACCAGAAAAATTGTGTCAGTCTATTTAGTGTATAGATAAATTAGGAGGAAAAAAATCTGGAAAATATTCTTCCGATAATTATAAGAATAGAATCTTTTCCTCTCTTAATTGTAGTTATGTTTTTAAAATACTGATTTGTATGTTCTCATAGTTTAAAGAAGGCATTTACAGAATATTTTATTATATTATTTTATAAATTACAAATAAATTTATTAATAATTAATAATTAATTATTTATTTTAACTTGATACCTCAGATCCTCTAGTCAGAAAGTATATTCACCATTCCCTGAAAGTAAAGTCTCTAAGCTTACCTAAGAAATTTATGGAAACACGACTTTAATTAATGTTTTTCTTGCTTTACAGCATTTTTTGTCTTTCACATCACTGTCATTGTTGATTATAGCTTTGTCCATGATTTCTTTTTGTACCACATTTTGAGTTTTACTTTTCTGAGTACATGTAATTGTGGTAGTTCATGTAATTAATGAATCCTGTCCTACTCCTTTGCAGGGGCAGATGTTTCCTTGGCACTCCTGAGAGATGTTTTTAGTAATCATCATTAGAATTTTAAAGATCTCTGTTTTGTTCAGATGTGTTTTGGAGAGGAGATCTTTCATTTTAAAAGTTATAGAGCTTCTAACTTGTCCTATTCACCAGAAACAAGAATCTAACATAGGCTGGTAAAATATTCTACATATAATTGCTTGGGGTCTCTTTGTTTTGACTGACATCTGATAAGTTATCCAAAACGAATATAAGAAAGTAACTAAGAAATTAACTTTGTCTTTTCCTCTGCCTAACTCTAGGGAATTATATAGCCTTTTTTGCACTTGATCTTATCCAAAAAGCCGATAAGTGATATATATCCTTTAAAAAAAATTCTGCAACTATAGTCCATCACTTGTTGGAGAAATTTTAAGTAGGAGTTGTGCATTTACTTCTCATCCTGCCATTTCCTACCTTCATTCTTTGATGGAATATCAATTCTACATAAAATTTTAAAATGTACTTTTGAATTTAAAGTGTAGGTCACAAGATTAGAGAATCTTTTTAATGAGAGCTTTCTTAGAAATTGAGGTGTCTAAACACTAGTGACTATGAAATGTAGTTAAGTTAAAATAAGATGTACTTTAGTTGGAAGGTTGTAAGGTACACTAGAAAGAATGTGAAGAAATAATTTATGTTCAAGTTAGAAAACACTGTGATCTAGTGGATACGAGTGTTAGAAAAAATACATTTTGTGTCCTAAATTAGATTTGATACTTGATTGTTAAGTCTGGAGACTTGTCTTGAGCAGTGTCTTGCCACTTGTTGACCATCAACTTTGGGGAATATTTCAAATTATATCTACTTTTCATATTTTTTTAAGTGAGATTAATGATAGTACCCAAAGATTATTGTAAAGAATAAGTTAAATAAAATTGTCTCTTGTAATGCCTGGCACATGATGTGTTCAATAAGCATTTATTGACACTGCCTTGCCCTAGAATGATACATGAAACAACTTAATTCTTTTTGCCGTGATTCTGTGATGACACCCCATCTATTTCATACTAGCAGAGGGAACTGCTACCTATCATGTTGGTAATAGAGCCATAAGCCAGCAGCACATGTTTGATTCTAGAAAATTTAGGTGAAGTAGTGGAAAATACAAAGGTGTATAGTTTAAAAACCATCAACTGATTCCTCTAATTTAAGGCTTGACTTAGTGTCTTTACATTTTTTTCCTGAAGTATATTGATAAGAAGAAGTCCTGTGAATGAAATACACAATTTTTTTCTGGCTCTAGAAATTTAAATTGTCACAGTATAACTATGAGTTATAAACAAATTCTTGATTATATTTAGGTATGCTATTCACTTTCAAACCTGCATACCCAAGGATCAGAACATCAATATAGAATGACCAGAGAATTTATTTTTCTCTCACATATTTTTATCTACATCTGTCCAAAAAATGGACAGTATTCTCCCTCAAAAGGCCTAGCCGTACAGTCACCTGGTCATCTCAAACCCAAGATAGTCTTGAGCTACAATTTTGAAGACTAAGTTACATCCCATCAAAGGATCTGGAAATCTTTTCTTGAAGGTTACTTACTGGTTTCAAGCAAAAATGGGAAAAGGTTTATAATAGAGGATGGACTTCTAAGTATGTTGTTTTTCTTGGGCACATTGTATATGCTGAAGAGTTAATGCTGTTTTTAAAGTTAATTCATGATAATTGAACTGAAGTGCTCTGAAAGTGCTGTTAGAGTCTATTTATGAACCCAGTGCCCTCTTTGTCAATTCGGTAAAAGCACCGTTCAGTAAAAGAAAGGAGAGTGAGATGGCTGCACAGTGTGCACTTAGCCATATATGCGTCCTTTTCCCCCTGAAGTATCTGTTTTTCTAAGTGCCTTTTTTCTTTTAATCCATCCACCTTATTGAGTCAGCAGTCCTGCTAGGCCCATTATCCCTCTACTCTGAGGCCTGGGAAGGGCTGATGAAATATGCTTTGGTAATGATTTACCACAAATCACACGGGTCGCCCTGAGGAGTCGGTCAGTGTTGGCAGGACAGGTCAGCAAGAGGAGCATATGCGGGGCAAGATAATTAAATACATAAACTACCATTGCCAGATATTTAAATAAATATAGTACCCAATCTGTACTAAATTAAAATGTATAATAATCAGTCTTGTTAGTGCCGTCAGCAGTGTGTCTTTTGCGCAACACTTTACATTTCTACCCAGCAATTCCATTTTATAAGGGCACAAAGTTGATAAGCAAGTTTAATCTCAAATATGAAAAAGTAACTGAATTATATTTTATTCAGTTGATAGAATTCCAAGCAAGCACTTAAATTGTAATGTGAAAGATTATTTGACTACACAGAAATTGTCTCCAAAGAATTAAATAAAAAAAGGAGAATATAATAAATTTTGGACTTTTTAAAAAACATTTTTTTCAAATGAAAGAATAGACTACAAGAATAAGTATATAATATCATCATTTTGGTGGTGGACCTGATACTTTATATTTAATTTGTTTTGCTGGTATCTTTAATAAATATGAATTATGAGAAATTGCAAGAGAGTTATGATAAAATTATTTTTAAAAATTTTTGAAGTGATTATATGCCTGTCAAAGAAGTCATGCTTGTAAAGATAATAAATTAGAAAGAAGGGAAAATTTATTCCAGTACTTTTGTAATTAATTACTCAAACTTATTATACTAGCACTAAGAATTAAGCCTTCCAGAATTTTTGAAAATATTGTCCCAAAGAAAAAAACACATACTAACCACAACCATGTAATTATGAACACATGCAGAAACTTTAGGAATATGTGAAGGCTTAAAATGTAATTGAATTCATAACAACTTTTTATTAAGAAAATAGAATCAAATAGTACTTATTTAGAGGCACTCAGAAGGCATTAAGTTGTTTTAAAATGCTTGTAAATATGAAGTATTTATAGTAAAGATATTTCATGAATTAACCGAAAGGTGTGGATATAAAGACAACTAAGTTGAGGGGAAATTTGAAAATCCCAGGCATGACAATTAGCTGAGGTTCTTTGGCTTACTGTTTATATAAAAGCACACAGGCTCATGGTAATGGAAGGAACAGGAAGTCAAAATGGCTTTCTACTCACCTTGTTAGTGTGACTTTTTTGGTCTTTGGATTTATAATCTGTAAATTGGAGAATACAAGAATACATACCTATTAAAGTTGTTAAATAAAAAGCATATTTAAAGTGCCAAGAAAAATGCTTGCCAAATAGCAGTGATTCAATGAACATTAGTTCTGTGCTTGAATTTGGAGTCCCCCTTGGTGATTCAAATTTAATTATTGAAAAGGCTAAGGGCTTCAAAAGTAGCCATTTTAGAGAGTAAATTCACAGCAGGGAGAAAAACTCAAGCAGTTATTCTTGTGGGGAACTCAAGTCTTGGGCACAGTTACGCAGTTTAATACCAAAGGGCTGTGGAGTGGTGAGTTTTGAAATTTCTATCATTTGTTTGGGTTCACATTTGACTTTGATAAGTTCACAAGTGCAGAGATACTTTTAGCTAGAGAACAGGTTGAGTTTTCAGCCTACCAACTTCACATTCGGAAGGTTAACTTGATTGGCAGCCATTTCAAGGGAAACATTCAGAAGCAGAATAACAAGTCTGTGTCAAATAAAGACTGAGCTACTGAATAAGGAAATTAGGGTGGAATTCCGTCATCATGACATCTACTGTATTTGATTTCCATAATTAGTACCTCAGGAAAAACATACGACCCCCTTCAAAAGAATAATTGTTTTAGGGGAAAAGAAATGCTAAAACAGTTTTCTGAAACTTAATTGTTTGAGATGTTGTACAAACAGTACTCTCTCTGAAATGGAGTTCACCTTCAAACGGAGTGGAAGAACCTGCATGGTGATGTTCAGTGCTGGTGCAGCATATCTAGCAATGTCTAGGCACATCCGGATTGACCAAACAGTTGCAAAGGCTTTTTCCAGGCTGGCAAGTGTCCAGAGGTTTAATCCAGCTGACAAAATCAAAATCTTACTGACTTCCAACCTTATGTCTTTGAATTTGTCTTGTTTTTAAATCATTATAGACTAAATTTCCTTTACCTGTCTCCACATCACAATAATTTTGAGTTGATCGTTTCCCTAGTCAGAACAAGTTATTCTTGGCTTTCAGGATAAAAACAAAGCAGTTCTTATGATTGTGAAGAGCTTTAAACATCTGATTATGGTCTGGAAAAGAGTTCTGTATAACATCTTTTCAGACTTGTATGGTACATAGAAATGGATAGTATTGGACATATGGAGTTGTTCATTTTTCAGAATACTAATTATCAGATGTTCTTAAATAACAAGATGAAGAACACATGCTTAATTAGCCCAATTGTTTGTGGATTACTGTGTTGATGCTCAACTTTTTTTTCAATTTCAAATTTAGGATCACTTGGAAATCTGTCTGAAACTTGCTGTAATATATAATATGTCTACACTGTGCTTTAATAAAATTATCTGACCCTGCTGAAGTCCATCAAAATGTTTGTATTCAGAAATATTATCATGTAAATGATGTACCACACCTTGAACTACAATTTTATAGGCTATATTTTTTTGGGGGGGGTACCAGGGATTGAACTCCGGTTCTTGTGCTTGCAAAGCAGGCGGCAGAACTACTGAGCTAAATTCCTCGCCCTATGGACTATATTTTTAAGACAATAATATTTAATAATTCTTACTCAGTGGTGAATGAATTTTCTCATGACTTTTAATTTTTTAAATAGCTTTTATATAATAAACTTAATAGAATTTATATTTATTTTGTCATCTAGTTGTCGAGTAGCTGTTTCAAGTGTCATAAAGTCAAATGCTTATGGTGTCAACACTAGGAAGAGCTGGCAAATCTGGTAAACTAGAAAGGGTAGGCTCCAAAGTAGACCATGCCTACTCAACACTAGGGAGTTGTTGCCATGTCATAACAGGGACCTTAAGGATGCATGTGTGGTTGTTTTCCTGTGGCTGCTGCAACAAATTGCCATCATCTCAGGCTAAAAACAACATTCTTTTTAATCTTACAGCTATAGAGGTGCAAAATCTGAAAAGGATCTCACTGGCGTAGGCAGGGATGGACAACTTCAGGAAGCTCTGAGGAGAAATCTGTTTTCATGCTTTTTCCATCTTCTAGAGGCTGCATACATCCTGGGGCTCTTTGTCCCTCTTCTCTCATCATGGAAAACAATAGCCAGTCTGTTCTTTGTTTCGCCATATCACTCTGACACTGATACTTCTATCAGTGGAAACACTTAAAGGACACTTATTGGACCCATCTGAATGATTAAGATGATCTCTTTATTTCAACATAAATTCACTTGCAATCTTACTTTCATTTGAAACTGTGATTGCTCTTCAATTTGTGTATTAGTAAACATTCTCTAAGAAACCTAGTGATACTATCCAGTCCAAGTCTGAAGGCCTTGGAACCAGAGAACTACTAATATAAGTGCTTGTCTGACACTAAAAGCCCCAGAAGCAGCAGCAGTGATATATAAGGGCAGGAGATTATGGATGTTGCACCGCAAGCATAGAAGCTAAATTACTTTTTGTTGTATTTAGGGGTAGAGGAGGGATTGGATGATGTCACCCACATTATTGAGAGCCAGAACAAATTTATTTCCTACAAGATTCAGGTGTTAACCTTCCAACATACCCTCAAAGACACACCAGAAGTAATATTTTACTAGCTATATGTGCATCTTTTATCTGAGTTAAATTGATGTCTAAATCCATATTCACAGATCCTAAGGATTAAGGCACAGATATTTTGGTGGAGCAATGATCACAAAGTGAGCTTTAATGTTTAGAGGGAGAGAATCCTATGTTTAGGTGAATTATTTGACTATACAAAGGTTTAAAATGAATTATTAGCCAGCCATGATGATACATTCCTGAATTTCAGTCCTTGGGGAGGCTGAGGTGAAAGGATCAAAAGTTTAAGGACAGAGCCAGGTGTGGTGGCACACGCCTGTAATCCCAGCACTGGGGTGGCTGAGGCAGGACGATCACTGTTGAGTTTGAGACCAGCCCGGCTACATAGTGAGTTCCAGGTCAGTCTCAACTACATAGTGAGACCCTGTCTCAAAAAAAAAAAAAAAATGATCATAGGTGTGTGGGTTTTTTTTTTTTTTTTGAGAACCAAACTCAGGGCCTCATACATGCTAGGCAAACCACTCTGTAACTATAGTTTCAAGTTTAATGACTAGAAATAAAGATGGATCATCTTCTGAGCCAGAATTGGGTAGTTCATAGAGTTAGTAACATTGAACTAAGTGAATTTCTTTTCACCAGAAAATATCTTAGAGTGAAGGTTCCAGTGGTAAGAGATACATTAGAGTAGTGGCAGAAATGTGTGGAAACAAGGAGGGCAGGAAGGGTGGAACACAGGGTACCCGCACTCAAGAAAGGAGTTTTAGGACAGGAAAAGAAAAATTCCACAATAATACATACATTATTTTACAGTGTAAGAATTGCTCATACAGAAATAGAAAAACGTATTTTAAGAACTAGTTTAAAGGCGTTAGTATTGGAGTTTGAGAAAGACATTATATGTTAGTTATCTGGGTGTATGATAATGAAATCTTAGCCTAAGTGCTCAAGGCAGACTGAAACCCTGGACAACTTGGGGAGGAAGGTGCACAGACATACATCTCTGTGGGTTTCTATGGCCCCAGTGTTTATGAGATGTGCTTAGTCTGTAATCTTTTGAGATTTCTCTCTTACGCTAGGATTCTGTGATTATCCTGTTACCTTTCCTATATTATTTCCTCTTTGCTTATAACAAGGTTGAAGTGATTCTGTTATCTTTGAACTACTAAAGAAGATGACATGTTGAATACTGTCTGTAGTTTTAAGGTCCCCCGTTCCTCACGTAATGAGGAAGTAGAGAGAACAGGTAGTGAGTGACCTGGGAAACCACAGAACCACAAGTGGTACTTTGGAAGGCCCATGTTCTTCCCCAAGATTAGTTCAAGACTCAGCTAAGAGGATGATTTTGAAATTTCTTTAAACTGCTATTCTAGTTAAGGTACCTACTATAATTTGGATATTGAATATCCCCCACAGACCTATGTGTTAAAGCTTTTGTCCCTAATGTAGTGCTTTTGGGATCCAACTAATAGGTAGGGCCTAGAGAAGGTTTTGGGCTGTTGGGAGCATCCTCTCAAAGGACATTGCGGAAGCCAGGCCCTTTCAATTCCTGGCCATGAATTAAACAGACCTGTGCTATCACTTACGCCTGAGATGTTATATTAGCACAAAACGGGCCATTTAAGTATGGACTGAAACTTCCAAAATAGCCAAAATGAAAATTAAACAAAAATTAGTTTATGTCTGGTAAATGTTATAGTAATGGAAAGCTAAGTATCACAATGTCCCTTCAATAAGTTTCAACCACCTGTAGGTTTCTATGAACATACACCATCACAGCATTCATTTAATTTTATTTAAATTGTGAGTGAATTGTAACAGTGTCTTGACTTTTAAGTCCTCTGGTGTCAGAATTCATGTACACTTTTTGAAATATATTCATAGCTTCTCAAATGGATACTTGTCCATTTTGCAGAATGTAGTAAAGCCTCAGTCAGTAACACAATTCTTCACTAAAGAGTTCATAAAGTAGAACTTTGAAATTGATCCTTACAGTATTAAAAGAACATGCTTAGAGACTATAAATGCATCTTTTAATGTTATTACAATTATGAGTATGTAAAATGTATTTAGAAATTCAGTTCCAGAAATTATTTCTTTAATTATTAGTAATTATTACTTTCAAAAATAATCTTGAATGTCATGATAATTTTAAGATTCTAGATTTTCTAGATACAAGTATCAATAAATATATATTCATTCAAATAAATAAATATACAAATATGGAGCACAAAGGAACAATACAAGTTGCTGATAATTGCTAATGTGCTTTACAGAAATACTTTTTATAACATGCATAAGGTGCAGTTAGAGGGAAAAAGCAAGGGAGGAAATAAAAGGAAAGCACAAGCTATCTCATAAAATAAATTGGGCACTTGTCTAGTATATTGGCTTCTGACTCTTGAAAACTTTGGATCAAGAAGCTTTTGCAGTAAGGTGTCCAAGCCCATTACTGCAATAAGCAGTGCTTGCCCCTCTCTGGTAATCTCAAAGTAAAAGTATTATGTAGCTCCTCACAATAAGACCACAGACATATGATAATAAAAATAACATACGATGACAATGGTAAAATGAACAGATCAAGTCTAGCACAAATTTTTTGGAGTAAGATAGCTAGATAAACCATTGTTTCCAAAGCTCACATACTAGATTTCTTGTTAAAGGCCCTAGATAAATTTGCCATCCCATTAAAGCTAATTTTAGTGGAGTTGACCCGTGTTTGAAAACACTTCTGA
This sequence comes from Fukomys damarensis, assembly GCF_012274545.1. Taxonomy (NCBI): domain Eukaryota; kingdom Metazoa; phylum Chordata; class Mammalia; order Rodentia; family Bathyergidae; genus Fukomys; species Fukomys damarensis. The sequence goes on from NW_022900924.1 coordinate 29,904,119, forward strand.
AGATAGAGTTATTGGTTCTGAAAATGAGTGCACGCTTATTCATTCACATGCACACCTTGCTCTGTCTTTACTTTGTAGAGAAAAGCAGCCCACATGTAATGGGGAGGCCGCCGTGTCACTTGTGTCAGTGTTAGCAGGTGTGAGACTGTCAGTCCTCCTGGGTCTTCCTGCACGTACTCTAGCTATCTGAATCAATTTTTTCCCTCATTGAAACCCATTCTATCATCTTCTGAACATATTGATCTTCAGTCATGCACATACTCATCATACCCTTCATAGTGTTTCTGCCTGCAGGCCTCTCCTTCTCATTATTTCTGTATTGGTCACTCTGGCCTCACAGCTGATACCAATCACACTTCTTACAAGTGCATTTCAAAGGCATTGAGCCTCTAGTGTTTCACTCAAGGAAAATAACACTGACAGTCTCTTTTGTATCTGCAATATAGGTTCATTTAAAAGATTTAATTGGATAGCTAGCCAGCCTTAAAAAAAACTTTTATAAAAGTACATGCATTTTCAATTATTCCAAATGTTCCCTTTTTACTGTGTGCACAAGTAAAAAAAGAAAAATTTCACATAAAGAGCACACAGAAGAACTGTAGCACAAAGAAAAAGAAAGGATCAATATTAATAATGACTTGCAGTCGTATTCCCTTTGGCTGTCATCATCTCAGGGCCCCTGAAAGGTGCTCAGCTGGGAGCATTTTTTAAAAGGAGGACCCTATGGAAAAGCCAAGAGGTGGTCAGAAGCACTTCTGCTGATTCTAGTTGTGACACTGCATTCTGACAACTCTGCAAGTCGGCCTCGCTTGAGAAGATTATATGTGTTCACTGGGTTTCTAATGGAAATTCTCACATAAGACTTTTGCCAGTCTATGGTGACCACTGTGGATTGATCCTACTACCTCATCCACTGGATAAAATCTTTAAGACATTGGTGAAATAGGTTCATAAAAAATAGCAATAATAATAGCTGAACCTGACTGAAATATGATTTAGCTGCTCTGAAGCTTACTTCATGACATTAGGTCCTCAGTACTGCAGGTGAGGAAATTGTGGCTTAGAAATATTAAACATCATATTTCATCGGTTTTGAAGTGCACTTTTTCACATTTTACCATCTCTAAAATTGGGCTATGTCTTAATATTGATGTACCTTTGAAGATAAGCGGCAGTTTTGTTTTATTTTTCTGAGTGTTGGATAAAATACGAGAATCTTAATATTCAGTAATGACTTGAATTTCACGAGCTATGGAACTTTCTTCAAAGACAAGGAGTTCTAAAAAGTTTTGCTGTTCTGACCCCGGGTTTTAGGGAGTATAATTATGCAGGTGAAACAGAATCTAGTGACAGCACAAGGGGGGATAACCTTGGAAATTCCTTTCATTTTCAGTCTTTCTGCTTCTCACATTTGATATGAAGATAAGGGGAAGACCTTTGAATCTCTTTACATTTTCTTTGTTTTTAGGCTCTCATATTCCCTGAACATTTTCAACACTGTCTCCTACAGTCCTGGGCCGTCGTTGAATATACAGGTTATCCTCCCAGGATTTATAACCTAATTAATCAAAGACAAGGGCAGCCATCTCTTTGCTTAGGGACTGATAGTTTTCTCTTACACATTAAGGCATGTGTCCCCAAAGGCATTTATCTTTCTTTACTTGCCATTCACAATGAGGTGGCAGAGAGTGAGAAAAGCAATAAGTGGTTTCTCCTCTTCTAAGGGTTTCAACGTCCTTCGTTCTTTGTATGGCTTGCATGTTCCCTGCCTCCTGTTTTAGTAGCACTTCAGAATATCTGCCAGTCTGTTTTAGAGACAGTTTATTGGCTGTGATGCTGAGAAACATGAAACTTATGTTTCTTAACTTTTTTCTACTGTATTTTTCTTTCCAAATTAATACTACAAATGGCAACCATTTAAAAAGTGGGAATTTGTCAAGAGAACTGGGATAAAAAAATATCATCCAATCCCAGGCTTCTGTGGTATAATGTTAATGAAATATTTTGGTATGCTGAAACCTCAATTTAACACTCGTCTGGTAAGTGAAACTGTCTTGTAATGAATAACTTTAAGCCACAAATCTCTCAAAATTTTTCTAAAGGTAATCAAATTGTATAATACCAAATTATTTGTTAAGTTCTATACTTAAGCCCAAATACTTAATATTTTCCTTTTCTGTGACCAATATCACATTAGTGGTGACATCGAAGCTCTTTTTATTTTATTTCTTTTGTGGGGGGCATTGAGACAGGGTCTCACTATGTAGTTGAGACTGACCTGGAACTCACTATGTAGCCAGGCTGGTCTCGAACTCACAGCGATCCTCCTGCCTCAGCCTCCCCAGTGGTGGGATTTCAGGCATGCGCCACCTCATCCACATGACATCTAAGTTCTTATTGACCTTTGATAAAGGTGAATACTTACCTTTGGAATCTCCATGTAGCTGGGTCATTTCTCATAGAGTACATATCCTGAAAACAGAAATTAGATGCCAGTTTCTCATATTCTGATAAAAGGTTTTGAGATCCCAAGATTCTTTTTTATGATTTGCTAATATTTTAGATTTTTGTTTTGTTTTTGCAGTACCAGGGATCGAACTCAGGACCTTGCACTTGCAAGGCAGGCAATAGAACCACTGAGCTAAATCCCCAGCCCCAGTATTTTAGATTTTTAATAGCCACTACTCCACATTTGCCTGGGATTATTTCTTGTATCCAGCCTGTAAATTCCCATTTTAAAAGTTTGGGAAGTATTCAAATAGAAGTTACTTCTTGATTCGTTTTCCTTCTGCCTGACTTGTACTTTCTCATCACTTGTCTGCCATCCAATTAATGCACATCAGTTTTGTTTTGTCACCTCTGGTGAGAAATGTGATTGAGTGATTAGTCCAATTTTATGCTATTATCTAACACCTCACACATACGCAATTGAAACAAAATGCTACTGCATATAGACTTGCCTGAGTTTGTGCCTCAATAATTTCTCACAAAGAGATGCTACAAGCATCAGTCCTTCAGAGCAAAAAATAATGAGGGCCACCCACATAAGTTGTGGGGCTAAGTGTAAAAATTGCAAGCTATCACTTGGAGATAAGAAAGTCAGTCTCTTCTACCCACAATGGGTGAACAGGTGACTTCCAAGGGATTGCACCAGATTCCTGAGTTAAGGCTGGGCAAGAGTCCACAGCTGAGTGCACTGTGGTGCTGGTAACACTGCTGAGTTTTTAAAACATGCCATTCCATTTTTTCTGTTCTCATACCCAAGCCTCCTCTCAATGAAACAGACCCAGCCACCACGATTCTAGAACACCAGGTGATAGAGGTAGTGGGCTAGGGGTGGTCCCCAGAGGAACAAAGGAATCTTTCTAGGAATCTATGCTAAAGATAATTACTCTTTCTTTTGTGAACGTCATACTTTAATTATTGCATGTTTGCTTAATATTTCAGATATTTATTTCCATCACATACATTTCTCATCATTAATTGTGAGATATAGAACAGACAAATGGAAAGACTAGTCTCTTATAGAATATTTATTGTATGCATTTTTAGTTGCTGTACTAGACATGATGGATTTATAAAAAAAATTGGACAACCATAAGAAAGATACATAATTCAAGGAATAGTTCTTGAACATATCTTCTATCTTTTGCATTCAAATTTGGGAAATTATATATATAATTCACTAATATACTAGAGTTTCATAATACTTTTCAGGTTTAAAGTTCCAGGAAGATAATAAAGAATTTGATCAATGTCAATGGATTTTTATACTATGTTGTAAGTCAGTGGTTCTCAACCTTGACTCAGGTTGCAATTACAACACCTGGGAATTATTTTTTTAAAAAGTGTGCTCCAGTTTCTTACTCAGAGATTTTGATTTAATTGGTTAAGAGTTAAGAGCTTGGCTATTATTGTTTTCCAAAGCTCTGAAGGAGAAAGGCAGATGAGGAGAAGGGTTGATGCCGATTACCAGTTTGAGCGTTACCTGAACTCTGTACACATGGGCTCACCTAGAGCTTGGTCCTTGTTGTGCCAATCAGCTGCAGCTCATTCCTTTCAATTTTTGTCTTTTTTTTCAAGCTGCTTCCAAGAAGTGATCTCCCAAAAGCAAATGTTGTAAGAGCCCTAAGTATAAGGTGCAAAGCCTCCTCTAATGTAACTTGAAATTCTAAAGCATCTCTTCTGCCATATCCTATTTATCAAGTAAGTCACTAAGGCCTACCCAGGTATACAAAGAGAGGAATTGGAGTCTGCTTCTTGTTGGTGGAGGCTGAACAGCTCATTAGAGAAAAACAAATAGAGTATAAAATATTGTTTGGGTTATATTTGGAAAGTACAATTTGCCACAGAGTGTTATAGAACCCTTAAAAATTATTTTAAGCATAACTGCAATATTACAGAAAAGTCAAGGAAATAGCCCAAGCTGTGATTTGTTCCCATTATTTTTAAATTTTTAAGATAGACTTTTAAAATTATCAGCCTGAGATTCCAGTACTGATTGTAGAAAGTGTATTCATTTTTAAAATCCTTGTAATGATCTCTGGGTTTTTTCACAAAATGAAAATAACATGTACAGTATTCCTAGATCCTACTATATTTTTCTTCTTAGCCCCACTGAATAAAGAAAGAGTTACATTTTAATCTAAAACCTAGGATTTGGATTGACAGTCAATATGGCACTTTGATTTCATAGTGAATACTCAAAATTACAGAACCCTGGAAAGCCTAAATTTTATCAAATCTGGCCTAGTAATGACCTCGTGAAGGTATTCATTAATTCTTTATCCAGCTTGATTCATTCCAACCACCATGTTTGTGTGGTACTAGGTATTCATACACTCCTCTCTGGCTTCTTTGCTGGGTATAATGTTCTGGTTCTTCAGAGAGGGTGACATGTAGATTTTGTTTTAAAAGAACAATGGTATTGTTTTGATGTTATGAATGTTCACCCAAAGATAGAAAACAAGACCATAACATTTTCTCATTCTTATTCATAGTATCTCTTCAGCAACCTAAATGCATTTAGACAATTGAAAATGAGCATACAGTATACGTAATGTATAGATAGTTTATGTGGCTCTAAGGAGCATTCATCTTTGGTTGGAGTACATGCAGAAGTACTAAATGAAGACTACAGGAGCACCTGTACCTTCATTTTATGTTGGATAAATTTGCACAACCTTAATTTTTTTTCTAAGAACTATGAGTTGTAATTAGTAATGGAAATTTTGGCATAAAGCACTGGATCAGTCTGGAAGCACACGTTGTTACATTCCTTTCATGGGCAGAGATTCAGCCATAAGGAGGAATCATGAAATTATCTGCACTTCAAAACAATTACTGATCCAGTCCAGAGTCATTAATTTCTTATAATTCTTAGCATTTTTAATTGAAAGACTCCTTATAGCTTTTAAATAATCTTTGGATCTTTTTTTTCCCCTCTTGAAAAAATAAACACTCAGCAATCTTCACACTACATCTTGACATTCCTTTGGCTTTCTAAAATGCAAGTATGAGCACCTTCATACACCCCTTTCATCAGTGTACCACTAAGTGAGAGCCACCACTTAGAGGACTCACAAAAATGTGGGCTCTTGGACATACTCAGGAGCTATGAAATCAGTAAAATGCTTACAACCCTTCATTTTAACAAGTTTCCCAACTGATTCTCACATGAAATTTGGGGACTGCGATCCTTGCAACATTAAGTCCAGTCCTAGAAGCAGCAGAAGGGCTATTTTTAGGGGCTTGTTAGAAATACAGAATGTTTAACCCCAACCCACACTATTGAATCAGAACCCACATTTAAACTCATGTTCCAATGATTAATGTGCACTTAATTATATGAGAAGCACTCATATAGATAGAAGATTAAGCCCAAATTCTTAGTGCATCAAATACAAATTAATATAATGGCTACTTCCTATGGCTGCAGTTTCTTCTGGCCTTTCTTTTAATATTCTTACTCTACAAGAATAATTTTCAACTATGAAGATGAGTTTTTTGAAGTTGTAGATATCCTACCAAGGTACAAGACAACATTTCCTATGGCTCAGCCAAAATGTATGTAATTCCATTTATAGGAATCTCTATTCTATTCTGTTCCTTGTCTGTTAACATTTTGAAATTCAGCAGTGACTATCTCCTTCCATACTCAGTGAATTGTCATTCATTACTGATGACAATCATCATATAAAGCTTACTTTACATTTATTTTTACATCTGAGATTCAGTTTTCACATATGTGTCACTTACTAGAATGCCCAGAATATATAGGAAGCTCAATTAATATTTGTTAAATGAATGAGGGAATAAATTAATAAATATTTCACTAATTTTCTCATGTTTCCTTTCTTTTTCTTCTCCAAGTCCACTACTAGTGATAGAGCATTTTATTATTTACTATCATTTCCTTTATAGCAGCTAATAATGAAAAAATATATGTTCCAAATTTTTTTAAAAAGTAAGAGGTAAGTATACTTTCCATCCTATAAAGCATCTATCTCATTGTTTTGGTTAATTAAGAAGTGCCTATCTTTCTAAGGTTTGAAATTTAAACTTTATTAAATATTAAATTTTAAGATGATACTAGGAAATACTTGCCTTTACCAATTATTAGACTGTTTTTTTGTTTGTTTTTTTGTTTGTTTGTTTTTTGATTTTTTGAGACAGGGTCTCACTATGCAGTTGAGACTGACCCGGAACTTATTATGTAGCCCAGGCTGTTCTCGAACTCATAGTGATCCTCCTGCCTCAGCCTCCCGAGTGCTGGGATTACAGGCGTGCACCAACATGGCCGGGTTTTTGTTAGACTGTATTTTATTGCTATCTCTGCTGCTATGAGAGTTGGTTGGCAGGACATCTCTGGTTTTGTTCCAGAAGAAACAGGGAACTAGAGAACATCTTTACATCTCAAGTTTTTCTGCTGTAGTATAACTTTGACAAAGAACACAGCTTGGATTCATTTAGCTTGGCTAGAGAATACATGATTCACATATGCTCTTTGACTTTGGCAATGTTTTATTTCAGGATTTTCCTTTTGGTTGGCAGGTTTTTCTGCAGATGAATGTATCCTTGATGAAAATGAGATCTTAATAAAACCTTAGCCCAGATGATACAAAGTCAAACACATACTCCACTTGTAAAAAAAATGAAAAGAAAAATTTTGTGTTTCACCAAATAATAACAGATAAATTTAAACAAATTTCTTGATCAGAGAATATCTAAAGAGTTCAAGCTATCCATTTAAATGCAGAACACTTCCTTTATAATTTTTCTTGCTTACAAAACTACCTTTTTTATTATAAAAACTACAAATCCTTCAGAGATACTGTAGGAAGGTCAAGTCCATGGTGATAATAAACACTGTTAGCATATATTTTTTCAGATTTGATTCTCTGTAGAAAATATATATGTATAACCATAAGAAGTATGAACATTTACATCTAAAATCCACTGAGGGAACTTTTCCTACGTGTTTCCTGAATAGAACTGCAAAGTATTTTTCATTAATAGTTTAGGCAGTATATGAGTCATAGCATATATCTGAAGGGCAGAAAATGTAATTCTCCTCTTTGTGTTTTGAATGGATGTAAACATTATAAATATTTTATAAACATATACTATCAGCAGTGAAACATACAAATCAATATAACATTAAATGAATAATTATTCTAAACTGGTTCTATGCTTGTATTTTTTTCTGTAGTATTAGGAAGTTTTAATATTCATTGTTTTTATGAGCACGTTATTAAATGGGTTTTGTGAAATAGTTATTTTCCTTGCCAACTGAGAAAGATGATTTTTAAATTGAGAATACTAATATTCTAGGATACTTTAAATTGTTTATAATGAAAAACATGGAAACTAATGACCAGTTTGTGCTAAATTTTATAAAGCAAAGCATTAAGAGTTAGTCCTCTGACACTCTGATATTTTGAATTTAATCTTTTACTTTGCAAAAGGTTTAATCTATTGAAGTTTTAGTGCTTTATACATTTCATTAGTCTATGTTGTAGTTGCTTAAATTTTTACCATTACTTTTTTACTACAAGTAAAAAATTTCTAATTTCCACTTTATATTCTAAGATACCTGTAATTTACAGAAAATCTAAGTTTTACTAAACTTAAATTTAGGCTTCACTAACCATACTTGTACATATACATGCACACAGTAGCTTACAGATATTGGAAGCATATTTTAAGTTCAGGGTCAAGGCTTGAATATCTCAGTCGATTAAAGTTAATGAGGATGAGGCATTTGGGACACTTGAATAGAAGTTGTTATTCATAGTTCCAGTGATTATGTGATAATTATAAAAGTGCAACTAAATGACCTTTATCTGGGAAATTCTCTAAAGAAAGGGAAAATCAAGTTTTTATCCTACTGTGATGTTCTTTAAAATGACTCCTGAAATGATAGTAATAATTATCCTGGAAAACTTTGGAAATGCAGTTCATCACTAGAGTTGGGCTAGATTTAAAATTTGTATCAAGGTCAAGAATGAAATTGCTTTGTTCAGCAAAACTATTACCTCTGTGGCTGGAAACTGAAAGGACATTCACAGAGCATCTTTCTTTTTGATTCTTTATGCTTGTATTTCCTTCTATCTTACTATACTAATGGAAAATTGTTTTACCTTTTTCCAAAGACTATATTGGTCAGGTGCAAAGTTGGTCTGTATTTTTCTGTATCTTTAGGTCTCAGTTATCTTTAACATTGGCTCCATTTATGTTTTTTTGTTTTTGTAGTACTGAGGATCGAACTCAGGACCTTGCACTTATGAGGCAGGTGCAATGCCACTGAGCTAAATCCCCAGTCCTCCATTTATGTAAATGTGAAGGAAATATCTTGTAAAAATTGATTACTTTGCAAGAATGAAGCTTGATGTTCTAGTGTTATGCTTGGGCTTAAGTTTTTGTAGATAGAATATCCTTTGATAAACAGAGGCCTTGAAATCAAAGACCTTTCCAACATAGAATGTTATTGATGTTGACTGGAAAGTCTGTAGAGGTTTTGGTCTTAATAACCACATATCCCAAACACTGTAATAGAGAGATTGTGTGCCATCATGGGTGGAAATTTCATTTTTCAGAATTTCAAATTGGGATTAGGGTTTATGAAGGAAAGGCAGAATGAGAGAAACAAATAGAGTATGTAGGAGTAGTAGAGATAAGGGATGTTTTAGGTGATTTTCAGATATTAAGAAATAACTTTTTGAATGGATAGCATCATAAATTAGGTTAATGGGAAATAGGTTTGGAGATTTTTATCAAGAGCTTCATGGAGGAATGCTTTTGAGATGCCTCAGAGAGGGAGTGTGGGAAGAAGAATTAACAGAAGGTGAACCGTGTTGTTGCAACAGAGGTTTAGCCAACCCTGCGAACAAGGTCCTTCACAGTTGTCTGTTGTTTGAAACAAGGGGACCAGGTTTAGTCTTTACAAAATTTCTTCCCCACCACACAAATCTTTTAGTTATTAAGGAAAAGTTGTCTTTCAAAAGAGGGCTAATCTCAGGCAAGGTAAATCTTCTCAATCAATTCCATGTTAAGAACTCAGCTGAGAGACATAAGGCACTGACAGTCCTAGAAATATGGGCTTAAGCAGTATTGAATAAATTCTGAAGGGGAATTAGACAGCACACTAGAACATGTGTAACTATAAATATAACTTAATACCCCAGGAAGGGCAAACTCACAGCCAAGAGAAAGATGAAGAAGGAAATTCCAAACAAACAAGTATGGGCACAGGTCCTAAGTTGGGATAAAGCTTGTGTTATTGAAGGAATAAAGAAATTCCAGAGGACTACTCTTATGACTACATGAAGAATAGTTTTGTGGAAAAGTAAGAAAAATCCAGTCATTGAACTCGACAAGGAAAATAAAATCATGGCTTAAATGTCACAATAAATATAAAGAAAAAACATATTTTCAAAGCTTACCTAAAGGCAGAGTAAAAAAAAAAAGGTAATAAAATGGATCATATAAGAAGAAAGGTCAAATGTGTTGTACATTTCTTGTTTGAGAAGTCAGGCAGTGTCATTTATTGAGATGGGAACATTGAAGAACAGTTTGGAAGGCTATTATTCAGTTACTACAAATCAAAAGTCAAATAACATACTTCTGGTGCAACATCTGAAACTTTATTTTTCTTTTTCATTGAGTTTATTGGTACTTTTTAAGTATACAGTAGAGTCATATTCATCATTGGATCTTGTACCTTTACTGGACGAATCTTAGTTCTCATTTTTTCCCTATACTCCTGCCCTCCCTTCACCCTCTTTACCCTCCCGTATTTGCAAAAGCTTTGTTTCCATTTTTTGCTTTTCTCATTTTTTTCTTTTCCTTCATTTCCTTTCCCCTGCCCTTCCCACTTCCCCTACACCTTTAGCCCTTTTCTTCCTATTTAACATTATCACTTATACCATTAGAATCTTATTTACAATTATAGCTTTTCATACCAGAGAAACTATTCAGTATTTGCACAAGTGTGTCTTACTTATTTCAGTTGAGTATGGCCTCAATATGAATCCATTTTCCTATGAATGACTCTAGTTTCTCATTCTTTAGGGCTGAGTAGTATTCCATTTTATAGAACAACGACATCTTTATCCAGTCTCCAACTGATGGGCAACTAGCTGTTTCCAAGTTTTACCTATTACAAACTGTGCCACTATAAATATGGGTGCACATATATCACTGTGGTATGATTCATTTAATTCTTTTGGAAAGATACGCAGCAGAGGGATAGCTGGGTCAAATGGAACCTCTAATCCTAGTTCTTTGAGGTATCTCCATATTGATTTCCACATTGCTTGAACCAGTCTGCACTCCTACCAACAATGGAGAAGGGTTCCATTCTCCCGACAACCCTGCCAAAATTTGTTATTGGTTGATTTCTTGATGGCAGCCATTCTTTGTGGGGTAAGGTGGAATCTCAGTGTTGTTTTCATCTGCATCTCTCGAAAGACCAGTGATGTGGAACATTTTTTCATGTATTTATTTACTGCTTTTACTTCTTTGTCTGAGAAATGTGTGCTCATTTCAGATGTCCATTTTTGAATCTGGTCTTTATATTTGGGGGGCCTAATTTTTTTGAGTTCTTTATATATTCTAGATAATAGTCCTTTGTCTGAGGAGCAGCTGGTAAAAAAATTTTCCCACATTATAGGTTGTCTCTTAATTCCGTTGATGGTTTCTTTTGCAGTACAGAAGCGTTTTAATAAGATGAGATCCCAGTTGTTGAGTCTTTCTCCTAGTTCCCATGCTACTGAGGACTTGTTCATAGTCTTTTCCTATGCCAATGTCTTCAAGAGTTCTGCTTAACTTATCTTCCAGCAAATTTAGTGTTTCTCTTTTAATATTTAGATCTTTAACCCACTTGGATTTTAGTTTAGTGCATGGTGAAAGATAAGGGTCTAGTTTTGTCATTGGCAGATTGAAATCCAGTTTTTCCACCACCATTTATTAAAGAGGCTATCTTTCCCCCAGTGAGGATGGTTGGCTCCTTTGTCAAAGATGAGGTAGCTGAATACATCTGGAGTTGTTTCTGTATCTTCCAATCCATTCCACTGATCCTTGGGTCTGTTTCTTTGCCAGTACCATGCTGTTTTTATCACAGTGGCTTTGTAACACAGTTTCATGTTGGAGATTGTGGTACCCCCTATCCTCGCTCTGTTGCCTAGAATTGCTTTTGCTATTTTACTTCTCTTCTGGTTCCAAATGAATTTTTGGATTATTTTCTCTAGTTCTATGAGATATACCATTGGAATTTCGATCGGGATTGCATTGAATCTGTATAACAGTTTTGGTGGTATGGCCATTTTCAATAAGTTGATTCTTCCTACCCAGGAGCAAAGGATATCTTTCCATTTTCTTATATCTTCTTCTATCTCTTTTTTCAGAGTACTGTAATTTTCAGTGTAGAGGTCTTTTGCTTCCTTTGTTAGATTGATTCCTAGATAATCTTTTTTTAGATGCTATTGTGAAAAGAATTGTTTCCCTAATTTCTCTCTCAGTGAGTCTATTATTTATTATTTATTAATTTTTGAGTTTTGAGTATTGACATTATACTCTACTGAAAATTTCAATTAAATCTAGAAATCTTTTAGCAGACTTTTTTGGGGGGTCTTCAATGTAGAGTATCATATCATCAGCAAATGATGACAGTTTAACTTCTTCCTTTCCTATGTTTATTGTTTTAATTTCTTTCTCATGTTTAATTGCTGTAGCTAATGTTACAGAACTCTATTGAACAGGAGTGGTGATAATGGACATCTTTGTCTTGTTCCTGATTTTAGCATGAAGCTTTTCATTTTTGAGCCATTAAGTATGATGTTGGCTATTAGTTTTTCATAGAAAGCCTTTATAAAGTTGAGATAAAGACAATCTATTCCAATTTTCTGCAGTTTTTTTTTACTATGAATGGATGTTGAATTTTGTCGAATGCTTTTTCTTCATCTATTGAGATGATCATATGGTTTTTGTCCTTGACTCTTTTAATGTAGTGCATTACATTTATTGCTTTACAGAAAGCCTTTATAAAGTTGAGATAAAGACAATCTATTCCAATTTTCTGCAGTTTTTTTTTACTATGAATGGATGTTGAATTTTGTCAAATGCTTTTTCTTCATCTATTGAGATGATCATATGGTTTTTGTCCTTGACTCTTTTAATGTAGTGCATTACATTTATTGCTTTACATATGTTGAACCATCCTTGTTTCCTTGGTATAAGCCCAACTTGGTCAGGGTGTATGATCTTCTTAATGACCATCTGTATTCTGTTTACCAGTTTCTTATTGAGGATTATTGCTTTTATGTTCATTAGAGAGATTGTCCGGTAGCTCCGTTTTTTAGTTGAGTTTTTCCCTGGTTTTGGAATCAACGTAACACTTGCTTTCAAGTATGAATTTGGAAGTGCTGCTTCCCTTTCATTTTCATTGAAAAGTTTAAAGAATATTGACAATAGTTCTTCTCTAAATATCTTGTAGAATTCAGCAGTGAAGACATCAGGACCTGGGCTTTTCTTTGCTCATAAATTTTTAATTACATTTTCAATTTCACTGATTGTAATTGAGGTGTATAGAATTTTTTTTTGTCTTTGTTCAACTTTGGTTATTCAGAAGTATCAAGAAATCTGTCCATTTCTTCTGTGTCTTCCATTTTATTAGAATACAGGTTCTCAAAGTAGGTATTGATTATCCTCTGTATTTCTGCTGGATCTTTTGTGACTTCACCTATTTCATTCCTAATTGCATGGATCTGAGCCTTTCCTTCCTGTTTTGATAAGGTTGGCTAAGGGTTTATCAATTTTATTTATTCTTTTGAAAAATTAACTCCTCAATTCACTGATTTTTTTTTGTATTATTCTCTTAGTTCCTATTCCATTGATTTCTTCTCTGATCTTTATAATTTCCTCCCTTGTATGATCTTTGGGTTTTTCTTATTATTCTTTTTCTAGGCTCATAAGATTCATCATAAAGTTGTTTATTTGATCTCGCTCTGTTTTCCTAGTGTGGGCATTCATTGCTGTGAATTTTCCACATAGAATTGTTTACATTATGTATTCCTGTATGTTGTATTGGCATTATCATTTATTTGTAAAAAGTAATTTCTCCTTTAATTTCTTCTGTGACCCATTCTTCAGCAGAGTGTTGTGAAATTTCCATGTGTTTGTGAAGTTCTTAGGGTTTCTTATGCTATTGATCTCCAGCTTAATTACACTATGGTCTGATAATATACATGGGACAACTGCAATTCCTTTGCATTTACTTAAACCTGTTCTGTGAGCTAGTATGTGGTATATTTTGGAGAATGACCCATGTGTAGCCAAAGCGAATGTATATTCTGATTTTGTGGGGTGGAACACTATATAGATATCTATTAAGTAAATTTGTTCAAAAGCTTGGTTCAATTCTAGTATTTTGTAGTTGATTTTTTTGTCTAGATGATCTGTCTATTTGCGAGAGTCAGGTATTTAGGTCCCCCCACTACAACTGTTTTAGTGTTTATTTGGTGTTTCATGTCCCTTAATATTTGGTTTATATAGTTAGGGCATTAATATTTGGTGCATATATATTTATGATTGTCATCTCTTCCTCTTGGATTGTTCCTTTTACAAGGATGTAGTGGCCTTTTTTGTCTCTCTTAATCAGTTTTGGTTTGAATTTACTTTGTCAGTGAATAAGATGCTATCCCTGCTTTTTTCTGAACTCCTGTCATATGGAGAACTGTTTCCCATCTTTTCACTTTCAATCTATGAGTTTCTTTTTGAACCAAACGTGTTTCTTGTATACAACATATTGTTGGATTTTGCTTCTTAATCCATTCTGCCAGTGTATCTCTTTTGATTTGTGAATTGAGGCCATTGACATTGATGATTACAACTGATATGTTTTGCCTTAACATTGTCATATTATTGTCCTGTTGTTGGCCTTTTTTAATTCCTCCCCTTTAGGTTTTGCCTTGCCTGATTGATTTGCTCTGTTGGTCCCCTTGTTGTTGTGACCTCCATTATCCTTTGTAGGATATTGTTTAGAATTGTTTGTAGTGCTGGTTTCATGAAGTTTCTCAGGTGTTCTTTGTTATGGAAGTATCTTATTTCCCTCTCCATTTTAAACTAGAGTTTTGCAGGATACATCAGTCTAGGTTGGAGGTTGTTTTCTCTTAGGGATCAAAATACCTCACTCCAGGCTCTGCTTGACCTGAGGGTTTGTGTTAAAAAGTCTGCTGCAATTCTGGTGAGTTTTCCTTTGCATGTGATTTGTTTATTTTCTCTAACTGCTTCTAGTATTTTGTTCTGTTGGGTTTCAGGGATCTTACTATTATGTGTCTAGGTGTAGTTTTTTTTGTTTTTGATCATGGATAAATGGAGTCCTATAAGCCTCACTTATCTGTATGCCAAATTCTTCCCCGCTGTTTAATGTTTTGTGTTATTAATTTTGTAAATAGTTTTTTAAAAATCATTTGTACTTTCTCCTGCTATTTCATGGATTCGTATTAGTCTTATGTTATTGTTTTTTGCATTATCTAGGAGTTGTTGGATCATTTTCTCATGATCCCTTACTCTTTTAGTAGACCTCTCTTTTCATGGTCACTGACTGCAATTCTATCCTCTACATCTGAAATCCTGTCTTCACTTTCGTGCATTCTATTGTGAATACTTTTGATAGTTTTGAATCTCCTAGATATCTGTTTGAATCTGTTTCATGGATTCCATTTCTTTCCTATGTTGGACATTTGTGCTTTCTATTACTTTCCTATGCCAGCAATCATGGCTTCTATAATGGTACTGAGCTCATGTATTTTTTTTTTCTTCAGTTTCTGTTCTAGAGTCTCTAATGTCATTTTTCTCATGATCCCTTACTCTTTTAATAGACCTCTCTTTTCATGGTCACTGACTGCAGTCCTTTCTTCTACAGCTGAAATCATGTCTTCACATTTGTTCATTCTACTGTGAATACTTTCGATAGAGCTTTTAATCTCCTAGATATCTGTTTGAATCTGTTTCATGGATTCCATTTCTTTCCTATGTTGGACATTTGTGCTTTCTATCATGGTACTGAGCTCATTTTTTTTTTTTTTTTTTGGTCAGTTTCTGTTTTAGAGTCTCTAATCATGTCTTTCATTGTGCTCACTGTCTCTGAAGTTATCTGGGAAATTATTTCTGTTTTCAGTTTTTCTAGAGCCTGACTAATCTGTTTTGTTGCTTCCTGTGCTATGAGTTCAGTGTGTACTTGTGGTTAATTGTCAGACTTTTCACCTTGTTTCTTGTAGAATTTCCATTGGTGAACTGGAAGTCTCTCCTTGTGCCTTGCTTAGCTGTTTTCTCAGTTTTATTTTTGTTGTTGGGTTGTCCTTGGTTTAATTCCTGGGTTAGTACTTTGATCTTCCTGATATAGCTGCTCTTTAGATTTTGAGTCTCTAATGACTCAGAGACACTCTTATTTACATAATATAAGAAAGGACAACTCATTAAATCAATCACAGCTTTTTATCCCAGTTGATACAATCAGTAACACAATAGCATCAAGCACAGCTTAGAAATTTTTTTTAAAAATTTAATTTATTGGTACATTCTACGTAGACAGTACAGCTACAGTCATTACTGGGATCTTGTACCTTTACATGCCAGGTCTTGGTTCTCATTTTTTCCCCTTGTCCTCACCCTTCCTTCACCCTCCCCTTCCCCACTTCAACCAAGCACAGCTTAGAAATTGACCATTTATGGTAGTTATTAATCTATCAACTTTAACTATGTGAATTAAATCAAAATCAAGCACAAGCTCAAAATATATATTTATATTAAAAAAAACTCTTCAGTATAGCAAATTTACCCTTCAGGATAGGGACTTAGAAGGAGTTTGAAGGAAAGAATAGATACGTAAAAGAATAGGAGAAGGTTTCAAGTGAAGCCAGAGGACACAGGATGATCATTCAAACTCTAGGCAACTGGAGAAAACAAGAGGGAAAGACATAGTTCAAGGACAAAGACAACTATAGAACAACTTAACAGTAACAGTGAAGCTTTAAATTGTGCTTACTTTCCTTTGAAACTAATGACAATTGAGAGAAGAAAAGAAAAAGAAAGAAGAAATCCAAATTAGGGCAGGAACAGGAACAAAAAGGGAGATGGAGAATAATGTGGGAGAGCAAGAGACTGAGCAAGAAAAAAAGAAGAAAGAAAAAAGAATTTGAAGAATGGGAAAAAATAAAAATTAAAAATAGGAGAGAAAGAAAGAAAAAAAATTGAAGAGCCTCTTTCAGGGTGTATCTCTGCTGTCACAATAAACAATGTGGGCAGCAATGTGCAGCACTAAGTCAGTTAGTCTCAGTTAGCCAACAGCTGAGCCTTGTGATTCAGGCTGAATTCTGGCTGCAAGGCCCAAGTTGAGCTCCCTGACCTCCTGCAGAGTTGGACCTTGCAAGGTTCTACTGCATGTTCCAGGTGCCCTTCCCCAGAAGACAGCCCAAGTTCTGATGGAAGGTGGTGATCCCTCCAATTTACCAAATATGGAGGTCTGATGTGCCTTTATTTCATTTTTTCACTTCTGTTTTATATTCTGGAGCTCAGAAAAATGGCCATTGTGACCACTTGTGCCTATGCAGTGTGGATCCAGGTACTGGCACAACCGGGAGGCCTCAGTGCATGTCAGGGGTGGCGTGGAATACTGCAGAGACACCCACACATCTGGGTGGTCTTCACCAGTCTGCTCCAATGAAGGCTGAGGCTCTGTAGCTGACATTTGAAACTTTAAAGCTCTCCTTTCCATCACTAAAACAGATCACATGACCTAAAAAGTAGTAAAGTCTTTATAGGGTACCTCTGAGGAAGTGATCTAACAATGTAGACACTGGTACTTCAAAAATACGTAGCAACTGAGGTGTCACCATATCCAGAGATGGTTCTGGATACTCTGTATACAGAGTGTATTACTGTAGACTTTGATCACATGAACACTCATACTCATTCAATCATTATTAAATTGTTGTTGTCATCTTTGTGCCCACAATTTGCTAGATACAGTGCTGATATTCTGGGGAGTGTAGTGTTATACAAACGACCCCAAATCCTCTCATAAAGATTATAGTCTAGTCAAATGAAAAAGACAATAAATTAATAAGTAGGTAAGGATAATCATCTAGAAATAATTAATATATAAAAAATTAAAGAGCCACATGGGTGGTGAGTACCAGGTACAATGAGTTACAAAATATACAACAAAGTGGGCATTGAAGATATCTTTGAGGATGTAAACAAGATCAAAACTGAATTGTAGGAAGGAACCAATATGGGATTTCTGGGAGATCTTTTGAGGCAAAGGCAATAAAACATTCAACTTCCTGAGGTGGGGATGAGCCTAGAATTCAAGAATTAGAAGGAAGATCAGGTCAGGTTGAAGGATAGTAAGTGACATGGCAAGTTTCAGGAAATAAAGATAAAAGTCTTGACAAGAAATTTAATGGAAGCTGCAGAAGTGGCCCATGAATGTTATTCAAGGAGCACTACAAATCCATTGAAAAAATATGTGCAGCTGAGTCAAGTGATTCAATTTCTACTTTCCAAAGATCACCATGATCTTTTGTGGAAATTGCATTTTAAAGGAAACAAGGCTAATGCAGTAAGAAGTTGTTCTGGAGAACCTTGCCAGAAACTAAGACTTGGACTGGAATTAAGATAGCAGCAGTGGGCATGGTAAGAAGAATGATTTAAAATATGTTTTGGCGGCAAATCCAATAGAAACTGTTTATAGTGAAAATCTGGAGGTGGCACCACAATTCCCAATTTGACCAAAAGTAGATAACAAGAGTATGATGAGAGATAAAAGTTTATGGAAAGAAGAGTGTTTTCAAAAGAAACCAAATATTTTCTTTTGGAGATGTCAAGGATGCATTGGCCTTAGTCTAGAGCTAAAAGGAAAAAAAAAAGTTGAGCTGGACTAATGAATTTGAGTCACTAAAAAAAGAATATTAATTCATGCTATGGGGCTTGGTGACATCACCTCAGGAGAGAGAGAGAGAGAATAAGAGAAAGAACAAGCCTCAGGACCCAACCCAGAAATACCCCACTACATAAAGGTCAGGCAGAAGAGGGGAGTTCAGCAAAAGCCACTCAAATACATGTATTTTTTCTTCCTCCATGGTGCAGAGTGTCTAAGGATGACTTTTCCTTAACCAATGAGAAAGAAGCAAAATCAGAGGAGTGCACTGTTGTTGAAATAAACAGGAAAAACTTTTTCAATGAATAAATATTATCATAAAGATATTAGCTGCTGCTGCATGGTAAAATCTGATACTGTAAAATTTACTGGTAGGCTTAGTAAGAGTAGGCTTAAGAGAAAGGAGGGAAATGGAATTTGATTACAAAAACTGGGAGGCAATTAAACACAAATACCAGCACAGATCTCTGTTTTGGTAAGTTTTACTGAGAAAGCAGACCAAAAAAGGTCAGTGGTCAATAAAGAAGGTTGAGAAGACTGGAAATAGGTTTTCTAGAGAACAGATTTTAGTGAATATTTATATGAAAAACATCGAGGCGAAAGAGGAAAATGTTGATGCCGGAGAGATAGTATAATCTTAGCAGTGACATCTGAAAGGGATAAGTTAGAAAAAGAATTGGAGCTCAAGGAATGGGACAGGTTTCATGAACACAGTTTCAAGGAATAGCAGGCTTAGAAATGGGAAGATGGAAAATGTTCCTGCCAGTTGCACCTATGTTCCCAGCAAGAACTATAGGCAATGAGAATGGCAGAGGAGATTGAAATGGCAAATGTATTGGAAAGGCAGAACACTGGAATACCAAAAGTATAAATTGTATTTATCTGTTATAGAAAACATTCAGAGGGAGCATTAATTATCACCAATGAACTACATTGTATAGATAGGGAAGTATGGAATGATAGAAACCAGGAAAAGTAATAAATGCTGATTACAAAGAGTTGGGAATACTGACCATAATGATAAAGAGTTCTCCAGTTTAGCCTGATGCATTTCCTTTGCACCTCAGGACAAATAGCTATTTTAATCCTTGAAAAGTTGGGCACACTCACCTCAGTGCTGTATGGACTTACCTGAAGAGAAGTTTATAAACTGAATGAGAAAAATGTTCGACATTAATTTGTGTGTGGATGAGTGGGGTGAATGAAGAGAATATTCTTTAATGGGAAATTTTAATTTACCCTTTCTTCCCCATAAATAATGGGTTACCAGAACCTTTTAAAATCCTTGTAGGGTAGCTTGTAAAATATATTTAGGGCAGTAAAATTCATCTAGAATGATCTTGTATCTCTGCATCCTCAACTGATTTTCCTCTTTCAGCTGTGCAGAATGTTAATTGTGTGAAGGTCACAAGGGGAAAGAAAACCTGCCCGTGGAAGTGCTTTTGAGGGCAGATTTTATCCTGCTTGATAAAATGCCTATTCTACAACATAGGCTATCATTGTGAAACCAGATCGTTCAGATCCTATAGTTTTCCTGGCATGGACGTTTGCACCTTTCTAAATAAATAGGAAGGAGAGTCAAATCTGGCTGAATA
This sequence comes from Fukomys damarensis, assembly GCF_012274545.1. Classification (NCBI taxonomy): domain Eukaryota; kingdom Metazoa; phylum Chordata; class Mammalia; order Rodentia; family Bathyergidae; genus Fukomys; species Fukomys damarensis. The sequence continues at coordinate 29,924,156 of NW_022900924.1, forward strand.
TAATGCTCCATCTCATTTTTATTGTCTTGCTTGTTTATTTAATAATCCACAGGAAGGAAACTAAACCAAGTATTTGAATGATTACAGGAAAAGAAGTTATGTGCTAAAATTTTCTACCACCCTGAAAATATATGTTTGTATGTATTTTTCTTTCCTCTTAGCCATTCAAGGATGGCTTTTTTTCTATACATTATATCATTTGTCAAAATTAGGAGCATTTTAAATTATATTTATTTGAATTTCTTATATTCTTAAATTATAGAAAATACCTCAAGTATTTAAAGTACTACTTTGTTTAATGCAAGAAAAAATAAGAGATTAGGTACTATTGAAATTTGAAATTGAGAAGTACAGATTTGGAATGTCTTAATATTTTTATTCAACTTTAAGATATTTTTGAGAGCTGAGTTATAATTTACAAGGTAATAGAAATGGAATGTTAGCTTTAAGTCACTTTAACTTTTCAGAAATTGAAATCCTTATCCTCTAGAGAAGAACAAATACCTGGAAAGTTGACATGGTACCTGGGTAAGTGAAGTAAAGTGAATGTGACTATATATTTTAAAGATTTGTAGATTAGATCTTATTCACAAAACATTCCTGAGTCTTCGGTGATGTTATTAAAATGCAGACTCACACACAGTGTGTCATGATGATATTCATTTAAGCACAAACATTATATGCCTTCAAACCTGTTATTCTCATCTGCAAGAGAGCTTAAAATAACAAAATTCTGTTTTTTCTTAATAATTATTTTATACTTGGATATTAGAATGTTTTGTTATTGGTTAACTATTATCTTCATCATGCCTACATGTATTATATGAATGTTCTTTGAGAATGTTACCTTATAACTTAAAAAAATAAATATGAACCTATTATAAATGTAGAGCTGCCAGTGTAAATTTATGATACATGTTATTTTTCTTTGCTCCTTTAAAATGATTGATTTTTGTCTCAATGTAGCTTTTATGGTTAGATTGAGTGATGATTTTCTCTCTCAGAGGTATCAGTGGGAACATTTCCAACTGCCCTAGGCAGTCATATGCTACAGCTGGCACCATATTTAAACTACTTCCCCACATAAGTGCATAATTTTGTCACCTGGTGATAAACAGCAAAGAGCTACAAAAGGAAAACTTGCGAAAAAGATTCCTATTTTTACTGAGCTAATGCTGAAACTCTGTCAATTATACTTTTCAAGGTGATGAAGACATTTGTTTACAATTTAAATAACTCAGCAAATTCCAGAAAGATGCAGCAAAACTTGGAATGTCATTTCCTAAAAATGCATCCACATTCTTGTTAGGCATGGAAAAGCAGATACCGTCGGTGACATTTAGTGGATCCCCAGCTATTAAAAAGCTTTTAAGGCAAAGAAAAGTAACACTATTTACTAAAGGAAGGTCAAAGAAGATAACAAATGAAACAAAAATATTAAAAATATAAAATAAATCTTTGCTCAAAATTATATCCTCCAAATGTATGTGAAATGATAAGTAAATTCTAATTGGTAATTTTTAAGATTTTATATTTCAAGTCTTAACTCTGTTTTACTTTTTGCAAAATGGCAAAGGTTCATAATTAAGTAGTAGGTGTATATACTGAATGAACTAACATGATATAAATCGGTTAAGCAATGAATGATGAATTAGTAAAAATACAGATACCCACTCAACGTGACATTTGAGGAATTAACTTAAAAATCTGTTTATAAAGTTTTATACTTTTGAAATCACTGTCTCAGTAATGTCATCAACATATATCTCTGTACTAGGAAAAAAATATTTACTCGTACACTTGCCAAACCACCAACTAATATGATCTGTTCCTTTTCTTTTTCAATGCTGTCTTCGCTATGGTACACAGTGCCTGCTTTCCATACCTTTAATAACTTTTCTCATCTATTAACTTCTAAACTGTATTGTATTCTTTTTTTTTAAGTTTCTCCAATTTCTGCTTAAATTTTCCTTCCAAGGTGAAATGATACTTTCATTGGATAAATATTTTTATACTTGAAAACACACACACACACACACACACACACACACATCTCAAGGCATCCCAGACAAACATATTTGTCCACATGGAAGATGGTAGGATGATTTGCTGCCTCTCTCCCCTTCTGTCCTCACCAAATTACACTATGTTGAAATTCACTACTTTTGCTCATGAAGCTTGACCCTACATCTCTCTACAGAGAATTGAACTGTCAACCTTTGATATAACAGAATAATTTAGGTGATGAGGTTGTACTTTTTTCTTCTCAGAAGATCATACTAAAAAAATACTACTTTCTACAGAGATAAACCTCAAATTCTGTAATAGTAACAGCAGTGACTCTTTCAAAATGGCATTTATAAGTGTACAGTTTACATAATAAATTTGAGTTGGAACTTTCATAAACATCAGTGATAACAAAAGAATTAAAGCTTCCTGGGGAACAGAAGATTGAGATAAATAGGACTTTTTTGATTCTAGGTAAACAGTGAAAGAAAATTGCTTCTAATTAGTATTATTTTTATTAGAGAGATAAGAAAATAAGATACTGACTGAAGGTCATTGAAAACTATAATTTCTAGTAAATCTTCATTCATAAACTGAGATCAGGAAAAAGACTATAAGTGATAGTCAGTTTTCTACAGATGTCTTCTAAACAATATCAGGCTATCCCAGGCGGTATAATCTATGAATATGGTATGATCAGGTTATCTGTCAGCTGGTGTGTGATATAGTTTGTGCCGATGAACCAGCTATTTGGCAGGCTAAAAATTTTTTAAAAAGTTGAGAAAAGTGATTTTTAAGACATAAAGGATTCTGTAAGAGTTAATAAGATTTCAAAAAATATTGTCAACCTTTCATATTTTCTGGGGAGTCTGAACAAATAGCCCAGTCAATACCAAGTTTGGACAGCAGATTCAATCAAGGTTCAAGTAAAAATTTGAGGTCTTTTGCTGTTTACTTACTTCAGGAGAAATGGAACAAAGTTTTAGGAATTCAGTTTTCATGGAAGTTAAAAGCAATACAAGAGATTCTGTTGAATATTTTGTTTAAAATTATGAAATTACAAAGTCAGGCCCAGGGCCATGGAAGGAGTCGTTAGAGAGAAAAGAGCGTGACACTGAAATTTCAGAAACTTCCTGGTGGGTTTGCCCCTGAGTACAGTGATGTACCCCTATTAAGTTTAAAGCTAGGTTATTCCAGAGGGAGTAAGAGCCATAGGAACAAAATAAAAAGTTGACGCAAGATGGAATAATGACAGTGGGGACCCCGAATGTTACCATCACTGGGGAATGTTTCAATAAAATCTTTTTTGGGTCACATGTTCAGAATTTCCACCCAAATTGTCTGGAGTGGTACTGGATTGTGGGTACAATTTAGCCTGTGCATCCCATGTATTTCTCATTTATATCTATGATTGAAAGGTACTGGCTATTTTAATAATGGAGATGAATAATAGTGGGGTTGTAGCAACTGTGTATGAGATATATAGTGTGAGAAAATACTATCTAACCCTTACTATTATTTTTCTTAGTACTCACAACTGATGGAAACATACATTTCCATTCCTTCAGCATGAAGGTTCTGAGGCTGAAGGAGGTGCCTTGGGTCGAAAGGAACATGTGCCCCATTTCAGATCTAAGCTGTAGCCAGTCTTCTTCCTATAGCCATATATTTCTACCTCCTTAGCATCTTCAGTAGCATTTTTGAGTGGGGCAGAGAAAGCACAACATCTCACAAAACAGGCCAGGTAATTAACTGGGTCCCATATGGAGAAATTTGTAAGGACCACCGGGAAGCCCACAAACCTGCAGGGGCTGAAGTGACTATCAACTGGTTCTGGATCTCAAAGCCATCTCTCTATGGGAGCTAAAGTATTATCCCTTTTCTGGTTGCTCTTGCACTTCCCCATCCTCCAAAAGTGAGAGTTCTATTCACTATCAGCATCAGTGGTACAAGACTTCCTTACCCATCTCATTCATGGAGTCACTTTTTTTTTTCTTTTGAGGTTGAAGTTCTCCTTTAATGTGATGTTAAAATTGGCCTTATTGAAGGGCCTAGTGATTTCTGTTAACCAGGAAGACTTTCAACCCTTTTTCTTTTTAAGAAAGAATTGATATTTTCCTGGACTGAGGAAACCTTACAGAAGTTTCCTCACTTGGGTAGCTATGACTGCTTCTATAGATGTCTCTTCTCTTTACTTTTCTCATATTTTTCTTTTCTTCTCCTTTCCTCTCCTCCTCTTTCCTCTCCTCTTATAATCTCTATTTTCTTTTATCTTTATAAGAAGTGGAATCTTACTATGTGATACTCCTCTCTCAGCTTCCAGACAGCTGGGCTACAAGTGCTCACCATTGTGCTCACCAAGAGTTCATTTTTGTTTCTTGTGTTAATGTATTTCTACCCCTCCTCTTCTCTTCCTGCATCAACTCGAGAGGAATGAAGTGTGTTTTATATGTGTTGTACGTACATGGATACACACATTCCAAATCATGGTTTAAACTCTTGGTCTGTTATTCAGTTATCAAAGAGAGTGATCTGCAACCTCTCTTGATGTCTTATAGCTCCTAGTTGTAAATCACCTTCTAGAATGTGGGTACCTCTTTTTGTTCTGATAACTGAATAGTCTCACATCCTGGGAACTCAGTGAGTCCATACCATGGGAAGGTAGTTTTTGAGAAGTGTTGTATTTTACTCAAAACACCTACAGTTCTTGACCACAAGTCCATATCCCTAAAGCAAATTTATGCACCAAGTTCTACCCCATCTAACTGGCTATTAGCTCTAATATCAGCCAGGCTCTTCAATGGCTAATAAAATTCATGATATTCATTCAAGATTCTTATGTTGCTGAAAGATGGGAAAATTTCCAAGGTGACTCTGACTTGGTGATTTGATCAAGTTTTCTCACTCCATGATGGATAGATGAGGAAGGAACATGAGAGATGGGATCAAAGTAATGAGTCCATATCTGCCTCTATTACTTTCTAGATGTGGAACCTAGGACAATTTGGTCCCTATGTTATCTTCTCTATAAAATGGAAATTCTGTGCCTACCTGATACAATTTTAAAGTAACAAAAACTCTTTTGAAATTTATCGGCACATGAAGATGCCTGCCAAAACACTTTCAAATATTTTCTGCAACTAAAAAAAGTGTTTTTTCTCTACCAGAGAAAGGTGTCACATTCTTTTACAAAAGTGTGCTCTTTTGGGAAAGCCTTTTTTAAAAGTTTAGTAACCCTGATTATACTTCTCTTTGTGATTCCAGTAAGCTGTCAGAAAAAACAGTACATATATATTCTGAAGGATGGAATATAGATTTAGAGATTCTAGATTTTATTAAGTTTTGTCACTCCGTACTGTTTGACTTGAGGTCTGCAATCAACTTAAATACGTGAATCAAGAAAAATAATTCATTCTTTTTTATTTTTTCTTTTGGTACAGGAGATCAAATGTAGGACCTTGTACTTGTGAGGCAGGTGGCAGAACCGCTGAGCTAAATCCCCGGCCACAAGAGAAATAATTTAAAAAATATATCAAACCCTCATTTCTTGTTAATGTAACCAGTATTCAGTAAGTAATGATTTACACATGAGATTGCATTTCTCCTTTCTGTACTAACAAGTGTGCTCTTTTATTGCGTTCAGATCAAATGAAGCACATGTTTTATTCTGGATAGGGAGCAAAAATAAATATGCACATATATGGAAAAGCCCAAAGCAAAAGCTATCTAGTAATTACATTTGATTCATTTATTAAATCAGCAAATTATTGAGTACTTACCATATGCCAGAAACTGTTCTAGGAGGTAGAAGTATAACAAGGGACAGACCAGAAGAAATTCCTGTAACATAAATTTCACAAAAATTAAAAGGATAAAACATGACAGATTTTTTTCTTTTGTTTTGCATGTCATTCTGATCATTAGCACATATTTGTTCTTTTGGCCTGATTACATGCTTTCATGTAACTTATCTAATTAAATCTTTCTAGCAAACATGATGACATGCCTATACTTGATATGTTTTATATGTGAGAAAAGGCAAGTTTAGAGGTAAGTTCTAGTGGCAAACTGGGGTTAGAGTTGACCATGCACTTCAGATTTTCAGACTTACAGGAACATACTTTCCAGTCCTCCCAAAACGCTTGTATTAAGATTCTCTCTTCTCAATACCCTTGCTATGAAGAGAATGGTGCAATTCTATTTTTTCTTGCACTACAAGCACAAAAATTGTAATTATATTCTTCCTAGTTGATCAACATAAAGATATCTGAACATTTTGGAAGAGAAAAAAATGTTTTATTAATAAGCCAACCCCTGTCATCCATTTCAAATAATATCAAATAACAGGCCAGGAATTGAGCTCAGTGGTTCCGCTGCCTGCCTCAAATTATATGAAATAATATGTTATCAAATCCATATCAAATAATATGTTAATCTGTTGACAACACTGATTTATTTTTTAATAGCCAGAGATATAGTACCTAAAATAAAAGTAAAGAAGCACGATTCTTGACTAACCCCTACTGTGTTTGCATGTTTTTGTTATATTAAGTAATGAAATCCATTCCAGCTTTGTAATTATATTTGTACAGAAGGATTCCAAAACACTGTAAACCATAATCCTTTGAGCCTATAGAGACAATCTGAAGGTATTGCTTTATCAATAGAATCAAATTTTCTGTATACTCATGGTAATGTAAAATATAGTAGTGCAGTTTTCAAACATTTTGATGTTGCATAGAAAGTGATATATTTATATTGTTAGCTTACAGACATTCTTAAAGTGAAGGCTTTAACTTTGTTTTGTGTAGTATCCTCTTATATTGTTTTCTTCAATTCTATTTCATTAACCAGTGCTGCTAAATAGATTTCACAATCCACTAATGGGTTGCAACCTGCAGTTGGATAAACACTTCATTCCAGCAAGTAACCACTTCACTTTTAACTTCTTGCCAGAGTCAGATCAAGGAATTCTATGAAACACCTAGAAAAATCTCAAGATTTATGAACTTCTTTAGTATTTTCCATTTTCATGGCAGTTGTTTCTCTTTGGTAATATGTTGACTTTCCCTCTTCATATTGGTTAAAAGGCACTCTACATGCTTGTCCTCCAAATAAGAGTACAAAAACACTCCAATGCATCGTTTTTTTTATTTTATTACAAAAAAAGACAATTCCACCAAATATGTATTATTCTCTTTCATGTTTTTCACCATAATTTCTATTAATTTTCCTACTGTTGATAAGATTGGCATTTTACATAAAGTTCTTTGAAACAAATGATTTGTATTTAATGTCATGTTTTAAATGTGAAAAAGACTATATTATCACAATGAAAAGGAAGGATGTCGAATAAAAGAGCAGATGGACAGGGTGTGATTGATGTTCGGAAGTTATTTTTTCTGTGAACTCCCGTCAGCCTAGAAATCATAAAACAGAAAGGAGGCTTGGTTCAGCTCACACACCCTTAGGGAATGTATGGGAAAGGATTTAAAATTCTGATAGAGTAACTTCAAAAATAGAGCAGCTGAAATAATTTATTTCACTATAGAGTAACCAGTTGAACTTTTATGATGAAATGATTCTTTTTGAAATTGCACATGGTAGCAGAAAGGCAGAGTGTCTCTGCGCCTGCATGCCGAAGGTTGCACAGCACTGCATGCCTCCCCAGCCAGGGCATAACAGTTGCTCTGGGCCTTCCTCCACTCTCGCTGATCATTCTTTGCATCATCGACAGAAATATCTGAAAGTCCATTGTTCCCAAAAAAAGACTGAAGGAGAAGGTTACGTTTAACGACAAAGCCCCTCTGCCTTAGAATAAGGGTCCAGTAGTTAGGTTGGTGCATTGAGTGGAGGCAAAAAAACAACGTCAGAGCCACTTTGTGCTTGGGCGTCTTTGTCTATAATGACTACCACATTCAGTTAAACAGAATTAAGATACCTGAGCTGAGAGACTTTAGTACTTTCCTAGAAGAAGAAACAATATAGAGAATAAGGCAAAGGCCAAGGCTAAGGCTAGTTGGCGATGCATGACATTCCTTTTCATTTTTATTTCTTTATATGAAGCTATGCCTGGCAAGCTTCATGCATCTGCTTGGGTGAATGAAGTTGAGACAATAACTGTCACCTTTGGACAATGTTTCCCAACTCGATCCCATATGTGGCAGTGTAGGTTATCTAAGAAGAACAAGAGTATTTACAATGAGGCCAATAAGCTGTAAAATGAATTTTTTGGCATTAATCATAAACAAAAAATAACATTTGATAAACAACGCATTTATCTATATGTATGAGAATGCATGGTCTACTGTATGTCTAATCTGAAAAAATATATTTGCAGATAAGAATTCCAAGCTTTTTGCAATCATTCTAATTATCTACAGTGGTCGGTCATTTACAAGTGGAAAGCCAATTTTCTAAATCTTAAAAATCATTATTCCAATCAGAGGAATAAAAAGAAGCCCAAAGGGATCTCTGAATTAATCATGTAAAGGATCGGAGGTTTGTTTTTGTTTTTTGATGTTTTTTATTATTCCCATTTTATTTTATTTTTTTTCCTCATTGAGTTTATTGGTACATTTTAGGTATACAGTACAATTACATTCATCATTGGGATCTTGTACCTTTACATGACAGGTCTTGGTTCTCATTTTTTCCCCTTGTCCCTGCCCCCTTTTACCCCTCCTCCTCTCCCCCTTTATAAACACTTCTATTCCATTTTTTTCATTTTCTTATATTTTTTTCTTTTCCCTTATTACCTTTCCCCTACCCTTCCCTCTTTCACTGCACCTTTCACCCCTTTCTTCCTATTTCACATTGTCTATTATATCATTAGGATCTTATGTACTATTATAGTGGATCAGAGGTTTGAAAATATGAATAAAGGAAAGGTGAATCAAGAAAAATGTGTCATCTAATTCATCATTATATAGCCATGGCTTGAGACAAATGAAAATGCATTCAGAAGAATGGAAATCCATGTGTTTTTTTTCCTGATTTGTATTTTTCAATGAGATCCTTCTATGTTACATACATGTAAACTGCAGAAAATATGCTGCTATAAATAATTTTGGATTTAATATTTTCTAGGTACTTAGATAAATAGGTAATTCATTGTTGAAAATAGCTAGATTAAATAACAGGTATTAAAAGAAAGAAAAGAGCACAATCACAACAGCAAAAAAATTTTTTTCAAGTATATTACCAGCAAAGATAAAAGAACTTGAATTATAGAGGATGTTTTCAATTTGTTTAATTTCTTTCATTTAAGGAGAAAATATCTCTAGTTTAAAAAGAAAAAAAATCATCATTAAATACAGGAGTTTAAGCCAGAAAATTCTGCTTCAGGGTGGTGTTAATACTGAATCATTTCATAGTTTATAGTCAATTAGCATTTATTTCACAATGTAAAGATATAATCAACCGAACATCAGGCTTCTAGGTAAGAAGTGAGGGTGAATTTTGTCCTATACTAAAGAACAACTATACAAAATTCTATGCTACTAAAACTTTCAATGGCACATGTAGTAATTTTCATAATTCTGGTCCTGGCTGGGATGTTGGGAAAATGACACATAGCAAGAGTAATTAAAATGGGATTTAAGGCCATATTTTAGAAGGCTCTCATTTTTCATAACAGCTATTTTTGTGACTGAACTTACTTTTGGAATTTTGAAAATATCAGAGCTAAGAGTAAAGTCATGACTTCTGCTTTAGATACCAACTTTGCTACTTCTAGGTCTTTGATCTTCAGCATTTTGCTTAGTTTCTTTGAGACTCAAATTCTCAGCTGTAAAATAATGGAATAATTGCCTTGCTGGGTTGTTATAAAGTTATTTTTTTTTCTTTTAAGGCCTTTGACATGCTGAAATAATATTTACTCTCATTATTAAAAGCTTCATCACCAAATAGGTAAATACTATTATTCCTATGTAACTTAGGAGGTGATGCTTTATAAATGTATGTGGACTGGGTCAGTGATTTAGCTCAGTGGTTCTGGCACCTGCCTTGCAAGTGCAAGGACCGGAGTTTGATGAGTTCAATCCCTGGTACCAATACACATACATACACATGTGTGTGTGTGTGTGTGTGTGTGTGTGTGTGTGTGTGTGTGTGTGTGTGCGTTGAGCTCAGAACCTTAATACTGAGCTGCATCCCTGGCCCTATTTTAAATTTCATTTGAGACAAGATTTCACTAATTTGCTGAATTGTCTAGGCTGGGCTTAAACATGTGATTTTCCGTCATCAGCTTCCATGAATTTTAGGATTATAGAGAAGTGCCACCAGACCTAGTAAACACCTTTCTAATGAAGATGGTACCATATCTATATTTATATCTCTATGTTAATATAGATATTTTAATATATCCAGTGTGAAATAAATTAATAGGGATTTGAATTCATTGACATAATTTTCCTGTAATTATGAAATTGGGAAATATGGAATCTTATAAATTCCCTACATTTTTCTAATGTTAATAACAGGATTCTTGAGGAGCATCCATAAGTTATTAGATCACCTTTAAGATCTGCCCTTTTTCATATGAACATTGTTTCTTTGGTAATTGAACATTACGTTATAAAATGTCTGTACATCCCTATAATTCATCTTGTTTTCTTACTTTGGCCAAATAATAGTATTGGTTTTTCCTGGGATATTTCATTGCCTTCACCCAACACGTACTGCACTGTCTATTGGAAAATTAAAGTATTTTATTGCATTTGGAAGTGAGTGAGATGAGTGAAAAAGATATGGGAAATAGTCTCTGTGTTAAAAGTCATTGTACTTTCATAAGCCTTTCTAATGGAAAACAAAACAAAACAAAACACCTTTGGGCAAAGATAACTTGGGTGTGGTGGGTGTAGGTCTCTCCACAAGATGGCACTCATTCTCCCTCTTGTTTATATTTAATTGACAAAAATAAATGAGTCAGTTTTTTTATGCACAGAACAATTATATTTGTTGTTGGTTTAAGGAATCAAATGTAACTGGATTCACATATTTGAAAGGCATCTTATCATGTTTCTTAGCACTGATGAGTTTAATTTTACCCTATCTGTGGCTAAGTACGTGGCTCAGTCTTTGAAAAACCTATCCCTATTCTCATTCTCAAATATAGCAAAAACATATCAACCTTCTAGTTTTTTTCCTAAAGCCTCAATGGACTAAAAACCATTAGAAACAAAACTAAAGATAAACTAAAATAGGAAACATAGTAGCCCCTGTTTATCATTTTGTTTTAAATTTAAAGAGGACTTACCTTTAAATTTTAAAGAAATCACTAGGATATTTTTATTTGGAAGTGAGTCAGAAGCACGTCTACTTCCAAAGAACACTGGATCTCCTTACCTCTTTTAGTGCTGTAAAATATTGCTACTATATTTTTCTTGTCTTAAACTCACTTCAGTTGGAATCTCTGTAAAAATTTAATTTTTCTTGAAACGGTACACTTTTTATGATCAGATAAAAATAATATTTATTATTTCTTAAAATATTTAAAAAATATTAGTTTCATTAAACAAACCTATGAATGATAAGTGATAAACAAATAGAATTTAATCACAGTTCCCCAATTATATCTTTAGCATTTTATCACATTATACTTTCTAATTACCAATTTCTTTTTCTAAAGATTTAGATGGTATGGAGTGTATATGGGTAAAATAATGGTTCCTTTGCTAATGCAATAATGATTTCTTATTATATCTTAGTTTCCAGTATCTACATTTTTTGACCAATTGTAGAGCCAGACTTTAGTTCTAATTTTCTATGAGATGATTTGCTGAAGTTACATTATTGTTTCATATATTGATCACAACTATCTCTATAGAGTATTTAATTTACTTTTTAGGACATTAACATTGTGTTTGAAGCTAATATAACTGAATATTTACTACAATATAGTGAAAGTTATATTTTAAATGAAGTAAAAGAAAAATCTAAACAAAGAAGATAAAAATATTACAGACAGAAAACTAAAACACATTTCAGAATATTCATAGTTAAGCAAAATTAATGGAAATTTTAATATAGTGTTATAACATGTTATGGGCTAAATGTTAAAATATACACTTCTTATTTAGTTCAATCATACTTCCAAGATTTCTAATGAGGTAGAAATCATTATCATCTGATAACATAACTGAGATTCTGACAGTTTAAGTGTCATAGATTTGGAAGTATGATTTAAACTCTCCCTGTGGCTTGTTCTAAAGCTTATGGCTTTAACCATTTTATAAACCCCTTTGTGATTTGTAAGGACCCAGAATATTAAAAGATAAGTACTGTATTATTATTATTATGTGAATTATTTTTATGTGATTAGTTGTTTCATCCTTTTCACATGTGAAGAACATTGAGAAAATGCATCTTCAACGAGCTCAAGAAAGATTCTATTTAATACTAGGAAGAAGTTCTTGATTTTTGGGGTTCAGAAATTATGAAAGAGCCAAAAGAGACTGTGTGGACTCTGAAATACATGTCCTAAAGAACTGCATAGTCAGAATCAACTTTTCAAAAATATTATAGGCAAACCTCAAAAATAATATAAGTAGCTTCAGTGATATCTTCTTTTAGAGATTTTTATCATGATGAACATTCTAATGTGAAAGATGTTTGATATGTATTAAACTTAGAGTAATTTCTAATCTTTATAGCTGTAAAGCCCTGGATCTTTAAGCCATTAGCATTGCTTGATAGAATCAGTTTTGTTTTTTACCATTTTTGTACACACTAGCCTAGTTTCAGTTATTATAGCTATACAGAAGTTTCTCCTATTGCTGTGCTTTCATTTATCTTGGTTTCATGCACACTTAGGCTTTTAGATTTTTCCCCTCCTGTGAGTGACTCTGCTAGTTTTTGAGGGGATAGAGGAGAAGAAGTTTGAAGGGTACATATTGTTTTTTTGAAATATAGTCAGTAAAGTTTTATATCAAAAATATTAATAGCTTTTTAATTCTTGCTCAGTAATTTTTGATTTTTTTTAGAAAGTGGAAACAACTTTTTAATGATTTCAGTAATATTTAAATCATAGATCCTCAATTTAGATTTTACATACATGTGTACATGTAATAAGTTTTCCTGGTTTTCCACACTGGTAAAATAAAGAAATGCAATTTATCTTGTGCTTGATATAAGAAGGTGCTGGGCCCAACACAACCTGAGGAAACAGGCACCATATAATGTAGGTAGTGGCCTCTCCTCTATCAGTACTAGTTGTTGTGTGAAAATGAAGGCCCATTCCAGATTTTCTATGAATTGTCACAATTTTTAGTACTGGTAATATATTCAAGTCATTTTTGAATGCTGTGTAGGCAAAATAATCTTTTTGACTCTCAACATCCTACTAACATAGGAGATAACATTTTTTGTCTAGTTAAGAATATTGTTACCAATAAACTCAATGAGAAAAAATAATAATATTGGAATTTTTTGTTTGTTTTTGTTTTTGGTACCAGGGATCAAACACAGGACCTTGCACTTCCCAGGCAGGTGCGGCAACACTGAGCTGTATCCCCAGCCCAGAATAATGGAATATTAGGCTGGGGTGTAAATCAGTGGCAGAGCACTTTGCCTAGCATAAACAGCCTTCAAGTTCAATTCCTAGCATGCAAAAAATAAAAAAGGATTTTCAAATTATAAATGAATTATGTATAGAAAGAGTAGATCAGTTCTAGCCCTTGGGCAGTCCTCCATCTCCAGGTATATATTCTCCTTCCCCAGAGTCCCACATCCAGCTTCATCATTGTTTGTATTATTACATCAGTAGATGTGCGTGTTAGGTAAATATCTCCAAAGAAACAAAATGAATAATATTTATGTAGACACATGGATATTTATAATGTGTAATTGGCGCATGTAATGATGGAGGGTCAGAAGCCCCATGATTTTCTGGCTCAACTCTGGAGACCCAGGAAAGCTGGTGGTTCCCCGCAGTCCAAATGCCAGAAAAGATGCGATGAGAAGTTGTCATTCAAGACCAAGGGCAGGAAGCAAAAAGAGGTGAATTTCTCCTTCCTCTGCCTTTTATTTTACTAAGGTTTCAATGGGTCAGATAATGCCATCCACTTTCTATGAGGCAATCGACTTAATAAGGCCACCAGTTAATGGCACCCAGCAACACCCTTACAGACATGTTAAGAAACAGTACACTAATTTAGAAACAAAATTATCCCAAGTCCACCTCTTGTTACCCATACACATTTCTTCAAATCATACTTAGTTCCTGAATAATAATAATAATAAGATCGTAATTCCACCTTACCAGTAAGGTGCCATTCATACAAAGCATACTAATCTTTTCTTCAAAATAGTTAAAGTCCTTAGTGATGTTTATTCTTCTCAGTATTTGATATCATATAGACTGAAATATAAAATTAACAACACATAATATACTATAGAAATCAATAAATCACATATTATATAACAAGAGAATGAGAGGAAAGAAATATATAATGGGTAGTCATTACAAAATGAAGAAGACATACCCATGACATTACAGTCCTAGTTTCTGTGTTTGTAACTACTGTTCTACCATCTTCCAGTGCTCATTCTGTATTCCTTTGCCTTCAGCAAGCACCCTGATACTATGATTCAGACCATCAATTTTGAGCGATCTTAGCCATTTTTACTTCTGTTTATATCATAGTTTTCCACTAACATCCATCACATGGTAATACTAAGAGATGCCTAGAAGTCACCTGTATTCCAGACATAGCCTACCTTACTTTTCTTGTGGAATAGCGGTGCAGTTGACAGTCCTGGAGAGTCAAGATTAATCACATCATCTCTGACAGTGCCATAACTGGCTTCATCCCCTGTTAATGTAAAGGCATGAGGATCCCAAAGTAGCCTGGTGGTAGTTCTAGCTCAGAGGCAATAGAATCACTGTTGTATCTCCTCTCGGAAGCACTCCTCTCTAGTCAGCAGTGTATAAATTTGCAGAAACAGGAGCAAATATGAAATCAGATGTATCAATTGCATGGCCTTGTGTTGTTTTATTCTTTTACTCATTGTAGCTTGGATGTTCTAATTTTAAATACTGTGCCTATCAACCTTTCCTTTCATTAGTTGTTAATGTATCCCATTTATTCAGTATCAAGAATTTTGTCTCTTTTCCACAGTTGGTGAGGGACTTCTTTTTCCTCTTGTTTTCAGTGAAACAGTTAACTCTGACTCCTGTGGAATTCATTATAGTGTGTGGTATAAGAATATTTTTCTACGCTTATATTACATTTACCCAACAATACTTACTGAATAGTACTTTATTTTTCTATTGTTGGAAATTCATATAATCATTTTAATTGATTTTACCAATCTCAACTATAGGCCTTGAAATTATAATTTTATAGGCTTTGAAATTTCACTTAATGTATAATTATTATTTTGTCAATTTAATCTCAACAAATCATAAAGAGATGAATCAGATTTCCTCATTATATTGACAAGATACTCTCTTTATATCCTCTGATGTCCTCTTTTGCCCCATGCAAAGTGTCATCTTCTGAAGCCAATTAATACGAGCAAGGAAGAGACTATTTAGGACAACATTTTGTGCCAATGAGTTCTATCAGTGTGATTGATAAATTCCGTTGAATATTTTATGAATTTATGAAATTAACACGTGAAATATGTGGGTTCTATGTTTCCTATAGTGGGAAAGCTCTCTGACCATTTTTTCTGGAATTAACCAACTATAATCATTTGGACGACCCCAATGTCTGAGGACTTATTTCCCTTG
This sequence comes from Fukomys damarensis, assembly GCF_012274545.1. Classification (NCBI taxonomy): domain Eukaryota; kingdom Metazoa; phylum Chordata; class Mammalia; order Rodentia; family Bathyergidae; genus Fukomys; species Fukomys damarensis. The sequence continues at coordinate 29,939,901 of NW_022900924.1, forward strand.
TGATGTGAGGATAGCCTCAGACATGACGTCCTTTAGGAATCATCTCTAAATGCCACACCCAAACCTCCTACACCTTCTGGCTTTTCCTCTTTATTGCCTTCACCTCATGCACTATCTCTGAACAGGCCCTGGAAAACAGTAGGGGAAGATTAATTTGTTAAGTGACCTAAATCCATCTGAGACCATTGCAGTGATTGTCACTGACACAGGATTTCCTTCCTCCAAGTGGAAGCAAGAATAAGTTCCTAAACCTATAAAGTTTGAGGTTCTGGTGCTATAAGAATCTGTCTAGGCTGCTTTCAGGAGGCAACTTCATTCTTACTATGGATCACATGTTTGAAATTGGAGTGAATGCTAATGAGAACTGATGTACCTGATAATCATAGTGACAGAATGAACATATGTGGGATTTTTTGAATTCTCCTTGAGTCCAAGACTAACAGTGAAACTTATATATGGATACAGAATTAGAAACTTAGAATATTTTCTGTCTCTGTCCAGAAAATCATCAAGGATAATCTAAAGTGTAAAGCTTAAAGTTGTTGCCTCTTCACACTGTAATTTATTGTTCACTGTAAATACTAAAGTGGTTATTATTGTTACAAGATATGCTGTGTTTAGACCCTAGGAACTATGTTTATCTAAACAATGATAATTCATAAAATAGCAAATACAAATAACATTTTCCCATCTAGCATGTTTTCTGATTGCATCTTAAAGAACAGCATTTTGGTACATACATCTAAAATGAAGGCGGAGATATTTTACAGCTCTAAACCATCCTTGCATAGCAGGGTTGTAGTTCATTAATTCTCAGAGCTCGAGGCAAGGCTGACAATTCATAAGTGATAAATCCAGAGAGCTATGAAGATATTAAATCTCACATCTGGTGAGAAAATGTGTTATTTCACTGAGTTGATTGATGGACACTTTCGCATTACAGTGCAATTTGGGAAATCACACTGTTAATTGCTAGGGTTTTAGCAAAGCTCTGTAGTTCAATTCCAATTACTTTAGTTTTGGAAAACAGAACAGCTGGATAGTAAAATTGCTCTGAGCTGTCACTGAGAGAGGGCACAAGCCAACAACCCGACCTCCACCATTCCTGACTTGGATTTTCTGCAGTTATTAGTTGGTGAAATTGAAGGCTCCTGGTGTGGGAGGTCTCCTTGCCATGTGCTTCCTTTTGATTGGAAGCACCTTTGTTTGCTCACTGTTCATGTGGTCACCACTCTAAACTTCAGACACTTTCTCTGATTACTACTACTCATTTGCTTCTCCCTTCACAGAGGAGAGATGAAAAAAGATCAAATCTCATCCTATGTTGATCTCCTCATTACAAGGTGATCATTTCCTTGCTTTGGAATCCAGCAGTGTTTTAAGCCTTCTCATGGATTTCTTGTGCTATCAAATTGACCTGTGGGGCCTCTGTCTATGGGGTAATTGCATGTTTCCATATACAATCCCTTTGTCTCTGGCTAAATCTAGAAAGAATGACACCAGTTTTGCTGTGGAAATTACCTGGCACCAGGGTCAGAATGGAATCAAATTGGATGATTCAACTCCACAATCTCTGCATCTGTACTAGTTCACTGTCTGAACCAGGTAACAGTCAAAGGTTTTCTTTTGTTAATGTAATAGAAATATTAGTAGCTTCCTCCCTACTTGAAATAACTGTAACTATACTGTGGCTGTATAGTGTTAGAATTTGGGAAACACAATGAAAGGAGAGTGTCCTGATAAAATATCATGGAGGACATAGACAGAGAATGATTTCAAAGAAAAATGTTGCGTTTGTGAGCAATTGGAAAGCTCAGTTATATAGACTTCAGAGAAAACAACGTCTCACCTTTCTAGAATCTCTTCTTAGTATTAAGTATATAAGTACATATTTCAGTGTATAAACATATATTCAGTATGTATTAGTATATGTTTCTGATATTGTAAATTTAGACTAGTGTTTTCTTCATACTTCTTCATGTCAGTACTCTTGAAATGTATATTCAACATATTTGGACAAGGCAGCCTGCAGAGGAAGGGTCATTTCCTGTCTTGCACTTGTCCTGAGCAATGCACTACTGAACCTAGATCAGCATGATACTCAGCTAAAAATAGCATCTGCTTTGTAATGACTGTTACTCTTAGAAGAACACCATTTGAAGATGTTATTCTCTATCTTCCCTGGGAGGCTTATCAGAAAGTACATATATGTCTATATGGTCTGTGCCTTGTCCTAACTTGATTATTAATAATATTCCCTATGCCTCTAAAAAGAGTCCAAAGTTGAATGATAAATTATAGTTACTCTGCCTATCAAAGTATGCCTTCTGAAACATATGCATTGTTGAATGTTAGAGGAAGTCTGTTAAATATTTTTGATCTTCCTAAAGAAGTTGTCCTTTTCTTTACTTTTGTAGATTGATATAAATAGCTCATTCCTCAGATAAAGCCATACGTACTTATTCAGAGAAAGTATGCCTAAAGGGATCCTTAAAACAAGACAAAAACTATTACAAATTAAGGGGTTTGACTTACTTACAAAACCCAAGGACTATTTATTAATTGTTTTTGTTTGTCATTGATTGTTACTTGGTAGTTTACATCAATGGCAAATTTCTCAGTCCTGAAATCTTTGAAATACGACTGCTCTCAGTCTTTCCTATGTCTCCTGTAACTTTTTGTCTTTAAATTTGACACACCTATCCCTTGCACTTTCCTCTTGTAGGTCCTCTTTCCCATCTTCTTATTTCTGTGGATCTGACCAGTAATCTATGAGATCTTTGGGCTCACCTGTTTTCTGAACAATAGGCAAACTATTTGGACAAGTTGTGTCTGAATATGAGCAGAGTTAGGATTATTTATGTGAAGCTTTTTTTAAAAAAAGATGAACCTGAATACTTCCAACTGCATTACTAATGAGTATTTTATCAGTGGAGATGTTGACTATTTTCCCATCATTATAGCCTTTCAAATATGTTGTGGAATTTTATTACTCTTGCTTTAGTGTATACACTGCTAGTTTTCTTCATTGAAATTCATTTGCTTACACTTGTAATGATATATGCTGTGTACTTAGGTCGAAGTCTATTATAATTTCTGCTCTTATTATAGAATGTCTCTGAGGTTCCATTTTGCTCTTCCCCTTTCCAGATCTGCTGTTTCCATAGAAAATAGGAGAGTTATATTTAGTAATTTGGTTATGCATAGTTCTATAATTATTTCCCATGTGTGATTTTGGTTTCCCCAACTATATTTCAACTTTGTTTGACACAGAAACTATGTTTTCACATACCCATTTGATCTCTTATAGAACTGAATGTTTTGATAAGTACATGGAAAATTTTCATTTGTAAGCTTGAGAGGTTCTTGACCAGAGATACCAGCAATATTGCTGTCTCTAATTCTTGGATACAGAACAGGTTTTAGTTATAATTCTTTTATTGCAATATAAGAAACCACTTTTATCTTAGCAAAAAGTGGAAATATTGCCAAGATCTGTTGTAAAGTCTGATAGTTGCTCAAAGAATTTAAGGAATAAAGAAAATCCTTATCTTAGAAAGAGCAGAATCCAGTGCAGCTCTAGGGTTTCCCCTAAATGATATTAATTGGAGTCTCTAGTTTTAGTGTTATTTGGCTCATGATTCAAGTTCTTATGCTCTTTGTGAGGGGAGCAGAAGGTGGGCTGGATTGCTCTTGTCTTTGGGTTGAGAACTGGGAATGGATTGAGACTTCAAACATTCCGTCTCTAAAGCCTCCCCCTTCTGCCTCTGCATCTAGCTACAGGTACACTGAGAGCGCCACCAGCCCACAGTGTCCTTCATGCCATCCTATTTTTGTTTCCTTTCAACTTCTTTACCCAATAAAACATGCACCACTCTCTTCCACTAGACCCTTGATTTATTTATAGGCCATTTTAGGAAACTTCTCCAGTAAGCATTTATATTCTGTACCAACAAGTAGAATTCTATGTGGGTGAATAGAAAGCTGCTAGTGCTAATATAATACTTTTATCCAGGGGTAAATACTTATGCACCTTATATGAAACTTATAATAATAATATTTTAGGTCCCTTGCAGTCTAGTGTTCAAACCAATATTTTCCCCTATTATTTTTTCCAGGCAAATTTTAAAACTCAAATTTCTCCCATTCTAAGTATTACTTCTTTTTAGGCAAGTTAGCCCAATACTTTATTCCTAAAAATTATGAGTTCCCAGGGAATGCTAATTCATACAGTATATATGGTTAAAGTTATCTTCCTGGTAAACATCTATGAGAAAATATGATAGATCTCCTCTTTGTCTCTATGTGAGACTATGACAAAATACCAGAGACTAATTTATAAAGAACAGAAACTTCCTCACAGTTCTGAATACTGGGATGTCCAAAATTAAGACACCAGCATGTAATAAGAGTCATTTTACTGCATCACTTCATGGCAGAAAGAGTAAGAGGAAGAAATTGTAAGGGTTTCAAACTCATCCTTTTGAATGGAATCCACCACACCGATGATATTTGAGCCCTCATGATTTAGTCACCATCCAAGGGCTTCACGTCTTAGTAGTGTTAGAAAGGCAACCAAGTTCCAGCATGAGTTTTACAGAAGACAAATATTTAAACCATAGCAGTGCTGAGTTCATTATATGATATTCAGTAACATTATTGTTTGGGAAATGATATATATTAGTGCACTTCAGTGTAATGCATTATAATTATGTTTCTTTTCTTTCTACGTGTTACTATTTCAAGACAATCCCATTAGAAAAGACTTCAAACTGGAGACATCCAGACATCTTCATACAAACTGTAACCATCTTGAAGTCTCTGAAACAAAAGTAAGTTAGCATGCCTGTAAATATTTAGTTTAGTAATCAGTGTATTTGTGAATTATGGTAACTTCTTTTTAATGTGGCTGCTAATTCACATCCAACCTTGAATAAACAAGCTACTAGTTGAAAGAATCAAATGCTTATCCTGAAAGAGATTTGATAGAATCATACTTGAACTCTTTTCAGTCTTGATGACTAGTACTGAAGTTTGCATCTAGAATAGTACATGTGACTTCTGTAGAAGAAACAGTGAGCAAACAAACTTTCACATTGTGTGTTAATTTATGCGAGTTTTTCTCCTATTCTTCCTTTATTTTTATATTTAAATGATAATCCAAATCTAAGAAAACGTGTATCTTGCTGTAAATGTTGGAAAACCCAGGTCTATGAATGTTTCAGACCCTATTTCCTCTCAAACATTCCCAATGAAACTCTGGTAGAGGGAAATGGACTCACTCCTAGGAGCGCAGTGTAGGTTAGAGCAGCATCCATAAGCAAAAGTTCCGTGTAGTGATAATGCTTTCTTTGTTTTCATTTTAAAATACTGCTTTATAGCTTTCAATATTGGTAAGATAGCAGTTGAGAGCATTACACAAGAGCTACACTGTAGCTTGTTGCTTTGAGTATTTCTGCCACATAACGCTCTGCCCTTAACTTATGTGAACGCATACTTCAGTTTAAAAAGCACAAGATTGAAACATGTGAAGTAGGGAATCCCTGGGATTCATCATACAAGTTTCTTTCTGCAGAACTTGCTGAATTTTGTTTCATTTTATATTGAGAGTGAAAAGCATGGGGAGACCCTATTAGGCATTTCTCAAATTTTACCATCTAACCTTTTCATACAGATCATTTACCAACATCTTAGGGAATGAGTGTTCCAGGAAACACCTTTTGTGGAAGCTTGGCCTAAATTCATTATTTGTGTTTTGACAAATTCTTTTAACGCCTGCCATGCAATAGTGTCTATTCTTGAATAAAGCTTTTTATTCATTAATTTTGAAATTTTCATTAGTATATATTTATAGTACGTAATATTTACTTTCCTTGTGGGGAATTAATACATGTATATAACATGTATGAATTACTTTTTTTTTCACATTCCCTTTTCCTTTCCTCCCCTTTGCCCCTCCTTCATCCAAGCTTTTATAGGAATTTCTCACCCTTTGAGAATAATGTCAATAGGTCACTGCTCTAGAAATTTGTAGACCTTCTTGTCACTGGGATTATGATGCTTACACCCTCTAGGATTCCAAACTTTCAAGTCATAAATTTTCATAGCCTCAGCAGCATGTTTATATTGCTTTTCAAAATGATACTGCCTTTGCTATCAATTTCACAGTTTTGAGTATTAGATAACTAAATGTACTGTACAAAGTAAAAATTGTGAAAGTAATATATTGTCAATATTATTTGTATTATTATATGCCTAATTTCTCTTTAATTCTTTTTAAGTTTTATATGGGGATATAAGACAGTTACAAACACCACTTACAGTGATTTGAAGGAGTAATTGATTATTTGACTCCAATGTGAATTTCTTCTAGTGGTTTCTTGCACCATCTTTTGAAAAGAATCCTCTCTATCTATATATTTGTATGGGTTAGCTTTCGTTTGTTTCTTTTTATTTGCTCTCAGCTATCACAGCTGCCATTCCCGTGGGAAGCTTTCTTTGTCTTATAATACATTTTTAAGTGAGATGGCAAAACTGTTTTAGTTTAATGCACTTTTATCTTCAAGTTTCCTATAAGTGGCATTTATGAGCAATTTCAGTTTTATTCTGTTGTAATGGCATTTTAAAAAGATTATCCGTAGGCATTATGATGGATTTAGAATAAATCTAGCTAAAATTCTCATCTTTGGTGTGAAAAAGAAAGCTCCTAAACGTCTTTAAACATGGTCTATCTTTCAAAGACCTTTCTGTTTGGAGACAAGTTTTTCTCCTGAGTATATTGAACAACAGTAATTCATGGCATTTACTCAGCATTGTGTATTTTTGAAGCAATTTGCAATCATCAATTCATTTAACCATGCAACAGTCCCAGCACTGAGAAGCAAATGTGACCCGACCACCACCTGAGCTAGTATTAGCACCCCCAAATTGCTTTCTGTCCTCAGATTACTGAGCCTGGTTTTCATTAAAAATCGCCCTTGGAACAAAAGAAAGGCTAAGCGTAAGCTACTTCCCTTTACTTGCTTGTACTTTATTTGCTATAAGTAGAATAATCTATTGCCATTTCAGTGGGAGCTGTGTCCCCATTATCGCTCAGAGGTAGTTTGCCTCTATAAATATGATGACAAGCTGTTATGGTGAGATCATTTTAGGGAACTTTTTGTACTCTGCCTTTAAGGTCCAACTCAGATGTTATTTTATAACTAAAATGTTCCATGGAACTTCCCCTTCTGTCTTCCCATGATTTAATTAATTTCTTCCTCCTGTGTTCTCACAAAATTTTATACGTACTTCTGTTACAGCTTTTGCCACAAGTTTGGTGTAGATCTAAGTCTAGAATGGGAACATTTATACAGCCTGCAGACACATCTCATTTTGTTCAACTGTATGTTATCACCACATAGCATGGTGTCTGGATTATGTAGGAACCAAAGCATCTTTGAATCTCTTATTAAAACTCGGCTTCTCCAAGTCACTTTCATCCAGCCACTTACTCTGATGCAGGTGAAGACTAGAAGGACTTAAACCTGATGGTTAGGGGTAATCTTCCCAAAGGCAATTTCTCAGAATTTTGAAGTGTTATTTTGATGATGAGGACAGAAACTAAATGAAAGCTCTAAGGTAAGGAAAAGCAAAATATTCCAGATAAAAAATGGTCCTGAGGACAGTGGTCATCTTTGTGAACATCCTTATCTTTGTCATCAGCATTGCCACCATCGTCTTGATATACCATTTACTGAGCACTTTCAATGTGCCTGCCTCTGTCCTTGGTGCCTTGTAGGCATTATCTCACATAATTACCAGCATAGTCATCTTATTTTTCAGTTAGGTTCAAAAAATAAATTAGGTTCAGAAAGACTTAAGATTTCTCAAGTTCATACAATCAACAAGCAAGGCAGCCACAAATTAAACATTATGTGAGGATTGTGCTCTCCATGTTGTATAATTCCACTTGGATACCATCTCAGGCTTGCTTGCTTCTTGGAATACCCGCTGATTGTATCATTTTCTCTTTTTTCCTTTGTCTATGAGCCTATGAGTGGTGAGCAGCCCAGAGGCTACATTCAGTGGAACTTTTCAGTTCTGTGATTCTGTTCACAACCCACACATCCTCTAAAAGACCTCCTATAGAAGGTGTCCCCATTAACTGCAAATGGAGCTCTGATCACAGGAGGAATGAGGACAGGAGCTGAGACCATTATTCTCTATTCTAAGATGTCTAAAGCAGACCTTAACAGCTTTTATGTTTTCATTCCTTGCTTTGAGGCCTATACCTTGAAGGCTACCTTTCTTCTCAGGTCCCACAAATGGTTTTTATTCTCAAAATTATAAAAGGCAATGCTATTAGTACATGATCGTGCTGTTTAAGACAGCAAAAAACTCTTAAAATCTCGAGTGTAGTTACTTAGAGTGTGTTTAATTTAAGACAAGGCAGATTGGGTTCTATTGCTTGAGGTTAAAAATATGGAGCATTCTATAGAATACTCTGAACTATGTAGTGACTCATCGCAGTGTCAGCTAGAACCAGTTGTTAAATGCCTGACACAACATAGAGTTGCTTGCAATTTACATCAGTCAACTAAATCAGTGAAATCTGTGGTTCTGTGAAAACTTAGATGTTTTCTAAGAGCGACATCGACAAAGAGTGGCTTACTATATTGAAAAATCCATTCCAGTCATACTGTCATGAAATTAGTGCAAAGGGCATTTCATTAATATCCAAAGGATATATATGTGGAATATGTGCATGTGTGTTCTACATCATTTTTGGGTGTAGAACATACATTTAGATTTTTAGAATATATGTGGTATTGGTCCTTTTTTTTCCTTTTATTTTAATATAAACAAATGCAGTTTTTGTTTGATATACTTCATTTTTAGATTCACAGAAAAACCTAGTAGAGTTTACAGAGACTTTCCATAAATTTGCATCCAGTTCATGTGCACATCCTCCTCCATTATCAACATTACACACTGTTGTGCTACCTATGTTATAATTGGACATAAACATGCACATGAGCACAAGTCAATAATGGTGATAAACCACTGATATCCATGGATTACATTAGACTTCACACTTAGGGTTGCATCTCCTGTGAGTTGTCAAACTTACGATATCTCTCCACAACTATAGTACCGTACAAAGTAGTTTCACTACCCTAAAAACCCTCAGCGCTCACACCCTCATTTCTCACACTCCTCCATTATTTGGTAATTGATGTTTTTACTATTTATGGTTTTTTCTTTTCCAAAATATCATAAAATTGGAATGATACAGTATATGGCTCAATACATACAGTAATATTATTTAGCATTAAAAAGAAACAAGTTATCAAAGTATGAAAAGCTTAGAAGAAATTTAAATGCCTATTTATAAGTGGGGAAAAAGGCCTTCTGAAAAGTAACATTATGTATGATACCAATCGTATGTCTTTTATTTATTTACTTCCTATATATTACTTGAATTGCCTTGAGTAATTCCTTCTTTGCCAGTTGAACATAAGTATTTATATGTTTATATATAAATTGTATACAGTGATACCACGGTTTACAAACTTAATTCATTCCACAATTCTGGGAAAGATGACCACATCTGTGTTTGTGCAGGAAAAATGACTGTGGTTGTGTTCATCACCCAATGCAGTGTTTACAAACAAAAACAAAATTTTGCCAAATGCTTCTGTTTGTGAATCAAATTGTTCATAAGCAAAAGCATTCATGAACTAAGTTAGCAGCACTGCGTTTATATGTACAGATTTCTTGATCTTCCTCAATAAAATTTTCTTTGATTGTCACAGTCTGGGCTAGATAGTGTAGCTATAGCAAAAGCAAGAAACTTTGGAAACACTTAGAATCCTGAGATCCTTAACAAGTTATTCCAGTCTAATATAGACCACTGTTATAATAAATATTATTGGAATAAAAACATTAAGATGAAAGTAATAGAGGCTATTGAATTTGTAGCCTTGCCAAAATTAGGAAACTCTCTACAAAACTATTCTTTATTATCAATTCTAGTATATATCATCATAATCTTATTGACTTTTACTTGGAAATTGTCATATGACTAGGTTAACAAAGCCTGTCCTAAAAATATTGAGGAGTTTCAAAAATATATATAAGCTCTGTATTAAACTGAGGAATTAACAAAGTTTATAAATGTTGTGCTTGATAAAAATAATGCAGATATCTTTCAGATAGTAGCAAGTAAGTGATAAGACATGGACATTTCTAAATTTGGACAATAGAAGAGTTAATTTTAAAATAATTCATCAGAGAAAATTTATTAATGTTTGAATTTTAGAGGTGATTTAAGAAAGACAATAATTGTAATCACAAAGTGGAAAATATGTGAACTATATTTGTCATAACTGGTTTTGAAAAACTCAAATAGCTGACTTAGATTTCAGTTATTTGGGATATAATATGAAAAAATAGAATTGGGATATAAAGACAAAAAACAAACAGTAATCATATATAAATATTTTATAAATATTAAAATGAAGCAGTTAAGGGAGCATATTAAACATGCATCACATCATTGAAAGTTTTAGGCATTAAATTTAGTAAAAAATGTATTCTGTTTAAGGATTTCCATATACAATCCCTTGCTCACTGTAAATTATGTAAAGTTGTCTTCTAGTATATTAATAAGCTACTTTTAAATGTATTGTGCTGTGCTTTGGTTAGGGCTCTTCCAGCCACCACCCTAATATTTAATGTGTTCTGATGGGAGCACTCAGAATGTTTTGACCCTTGCCAACAGGCTTTTTCCAAAGATCCTTATCTGTCTTTATGACAGGAGTCTCAGACACAGCTTTTTCCCAAACATGACATGAGTATGCTTCTGAGGCTGCAGGTTTTCACTCTTTCTCTGTCTTTATCTGGATGTGTGGGTGTGTGTAAGTGTGTACGTGTCTGTGCATGTGCGTGTCTGCCTGTCTGCCTGTCTCTGTCTTTGACTAACTGTTCTCTATATATATATTTTTCTTTTTTTTAAAAGATTTCCTTTGGGAGTGTCAGAAAAGAAAAGAAAATCTCTCTGGAGTGAGATGGAATCTCAGTGCTGTTTTAATTTGTATTTCTGGAATGGCCAGCTATGTTAAACAGTTTTTCATATATTTGTTTGCTGTTTCTACTTCTTTTTGTGAGAAGTGCCTATTCATTTCTGTTGCCCATTTTTTAATTTGATCTTTAAACTTGAAGGGTCTAATTTTTTAAATTACTTATATATCCTAGATTTAGTTCTTTGTCAGAAAGGTAGTTGCAAATTTTTTTTCTCACTCTGTAGGTTGTCTCTTCTCTCTGCCAGTGGTTTCCTTTGCTGTGCAGAAGCTTTTAATTTGATGTGACCCCATTTATTGATCTTGGTATTTCTTGCACATTCCACATTTGTTCAGAAAATCTTTGCCTATAAGAGTTTTACCTATTTTATCTTCTTGCAGATTAAATATTTCCATTATTATGTTTAGATGTTTGGTCTATTTTGAATTTAGCTTAGTGCATAGTGAGAGATAGGGGTTCTAGTAAAACTTCACTATGTGAATAGTCAGTTTTCTGAGCACCGTTTGTTAAAAGCGGCTATCATTCCTCTGGGTACTTTGCTCCTTTTTCAAACAAAGAATAGCTACTATCAGGAAAACCAAAAACAAATGCTGGCAAGGCTGTGGGAAGAAAGAAACCATTCTCCATTGTGGATGAGACTAAATTGACACAACCACTATGGAAGTCAATATGAAGATTCTTCATAAAACTAAAAGAAGAAATTCCATTTGACCCAGCTCTTTCCCTTCTAGGTATCTTATCAAAATAATTAAAGATGTCATACCATAGTGTTGTACACATACCCTTGTTTATAACAGCACAATTCATAATAGTTAAATCTTGGAAATAGCCTATATGTCCATCAGCAGATGAATGGATATTAAAAAACGTGGTATTTATACACAGTGGAACATTAGTGCCATAAAGAAGGCTAAACTTGAATCATTTGTAAGAAAATGTATGCACCCTGAGACCATAAGGGTAAATGAAGTAACTCAAACACACAGGTTTATACATCACATGGCTTCTCTTATATGAAAAACTCAATATAAATAAAGTATGAAATAAAAAACAGATAATAGAGAAAAAAAAGAAAGAAAAAACAGTATTGTAATCCAGCATGGACAATGTATTTAAAAATGTATCTTGATTTAAATTAATACATTTGCCTTACATGTTTTATGTATTCTTTGGCCTATTAGTTTGTTTTTCAATCTATACATATGATAATTATCTTTATAAAGTCTTATAAAATAAATAAATGAATCTGATGCTAGAAAAATAAAAGAGATTTCAGGGCAGAGGAGAAAAAGAAAGGAATTGAACTGTGTTATATATGTATACCAATTCTCTACAGTGAATGTAGTTATTATATACTGCAAACAGGTACTAATGAAAGCTAAAAAACAAAAAAATTATTTGCTCTCTAACTTTCACCATTTTATTAAATGAGTATCACAGTTCTTATTATAAATATCCTCATATGTAAAGCCTAGGTATTTAAACATATTTTAAACATTTTTCATAATTATTCAGCAGTTATTTAACAGTGAATTCATTTATACTGTGCTTGAATTTAAACTAAGGAACTAGTTCCTAGGCTAGATGTGATGATATATATCACTAATACCATAATTCTAGGAGGTCCAGGCAGAGCATTTGAAAGTTTGATCCTAGCTTGGGAAATTTAGTGATTTATCATGACCCTGTCTCAAAATTTAAAATAAAATAAAATAAAATAAAGGTTGGAGATGTAGCTCATTATAAGCCCTTGGTCAATCCCCAGTACCAGAAAGAAAGAAAAGGAAGGAAGAGATGAAGAAAGGAAGGGAGGGAGGGAGGGAAAAAGGACAGAGGAAAGTAGGGAGGGAAGAAATGGGAGTGGGGGAGAAATTCTTGTTGGCAAGATTGAGCATACTTGCTATGTCTAGATGTCCCCCGCAAGGCCTCATGCAGTTATAGCTGGGGCTTTTCAGAGATAGCTGGATCTAGAGTATGTGAGGCTGGAATAAAAGATGTGATGCTGGGATGAAGGGTTGTGATTACTAAATTACTCCACTGATTGGTTTGGCATAGTACTTGATATGGGTAATAAGAAGGCCTTCCCTGAGTGTGCTACCTAAAAGTAGGTAGCCTGGATAGAATATAAGGGTCAGAAAGAGAGCTGCTTTGTTTCTTGCTGCCTTGCTGCCTTCTTCCTGCCATGAACTGTTTCAAACTAAATCATGTGTGTACTAATAAAAATAAATGAAACTAATGTACTCCTTAAGCTCTGAAAAATGATAGTTTTAGAAAAATTTAATTGTGCAAGGCACAATGAGTTATACTGATTCAAACATTACATAAAAATTCTTAGAGGAAGAATCCAATAGTTTAAAAATAAATTTAAACATTTGTTCTTGAAATCAAAATTTAAGGCTCAACACCTGAAATTTCTTCAATTTCTAAAAATTGGCTGCTGATTCCTTCCCACCTTTCTCCCCACCCCCCATTTCTCTTGTCTTTTCTTTAACTTGTGTCCAGGGGATAAAACAGCAATGGAGACTCTTGGCAAATGGGAGACTATCAAATGCTATGACTCACCTGAAAACACATTCTTGAAAATACTGTTAGACAATGCGCAGAGAGCATTTCCCTAGTTAAAATGGTGAGACCCTGTGTTCCAGAACTGTCCATTTCAGTGCTAAGCTTTTTAGCTTACAAATTCTAAGGACTTAAGAATGGTGCCGACTTTTTTTTTTATCATGTGAAGCAGTTTATGTGGATGAGTAGAAACCTTTGTTTTATCCCATGTCTTTTGGAATAATCTATATCTGTAGGTCTTCAACTTTTAGGGGTCAGGACTTTATAAATAGGTAATTAGATTAGAGCAATGATTGAAATTCAGAAAAGAAAGATGTCCATTTCCTGAATATTTTTCACATTTTGGGTTTTCTTAGCACTGAAGTGTTAAAATTAATTAAATGGGAGAGGCATTGGACTGAGATATCTCTAGTGTTTTAGGTTCCTACTTGTGGAAGTCAAAACCCAACTCAGAATTTAAAAGAAAATGAAATTTAATCTCTGCTATTTGTAGGTAGTTAGGTAGCTTTCAAAACTTCCCAACAGGAGAGTGCAAATATGGTCTTTATTGAAACTTCAACTAAGCAAATAATTGACTTGCTCTGCTCCTGCATTCCACTAGAAAAGCTGTCCCCTGAAACCCTTTCAGCAGAGCCCCAAACTACTCTCATTTGGAGCTGTCAACTCATGAACTGATGTCATTTAAATAAATGCTTACATCTTAATATACCAAAATTTTTCTTTTGACAGATATATGCACACTTCATATCATAACATTCACCTACCTTTCTGCAACTTTTCTCTTTGTTTTCAAGTTAGAATGAGCAATTCTGGGAGTCATGCTTCTGGATTGTAATTTCAGTAGAATATTAATTAGCTTTGTGGTTCACAAAAAAATCTCCTAAACTCTCGGGGCCTTAAGGCATACATAAAATGACTCATTCTTATGACATGTAAGAAAATTTATAGCTGAAAGGCCTTCAATTCAATGTCTCTCTGTCTCTTTTTTCTTTGGTACTCAAAATTGAACTCGGGTCCCTGTGCTTGCAAGGATGGCACCAGAACCACTGAGCTAAATCCCCGACCTCCTCTGTCTCTGTTTCTGTCTCTCTCTTCTGGGACATGGCTTCTGTATCTGACATATCTAGAGCAGCGCTGGTTATGATTTAGGTGCTGAAAAAAGTGAGTAGGCCATCAATTAAGAACTATCCTTCGTCTCCTCCTTGTTCTCAATAATGTGTTGGTGTATAAAATAGGTTCTACTTTCAAGGTTGTCGTAAGTCATTGTTTTGATCTTATTGGCTATATGTCTAAAAAGTGTAGAGAATAGTGTAGGACTTATGATGAATGTGTACAGTTTCTAGGCAATCAAGAAAACCTACTTTTAGCCTTCCTAAAAATAAGAAAACTCAGACTGTTTATCTAGGATGATCTGTACTCACTTGAGAACAGCACTACTTTATTTGGTTTAACTCAGGATGATGTAAATTAAGAATTATTTTCTGGCAAATTGTCAAGTAGAATTGGATTTCTACTTAAGGAATCTTCATTGAGAAGGAGTCTATATTTTTTTCTCTATCTTTTTTAACCAAAAGTTCTAGAACTTAGTTAGTTGAAACCATAACTCATACAGTTGCAGTTAGATGTGTGGTAATATTATTATTAAAAATACATTTTCAGTAGAAGTCTCCAGAAAGTGTTACTGCTAATCTTCTGAGCCATCAGTTGTATTCATATGATAAAATGTTAATATTTCCCTTCTAATGTAAGTGCATTTTTGAGCATACCTCAAAGCCAAGCCATGCTGGGTTGAAATGAGGAATGTGATTGGATATGATTTTAATAGAACATAACATTGATGGAATTGAGATTGACCTCATTATGATTCACAATTCCATACTAGATCTTTGCTTTAGGCACTAAAGAGCATATGGTAATAACTTTTTTTAAAAGCTTTGCTGTAAAAGATTTAGTGGAAAGATTATCTAGAATACTTTTTATCAAATATCTTATTTAAATAAGAGGAATTCTTTAAAGCATTACTATTAAAAATTCACAGAGCCTACAAAATTAAAGATAGAAAAATCTATTAGGCTATCTCTCTTCTCCCAGAAAAGGATTACTTCAGAGGAAAGAACTATGAAAATGAAAATAATAAGTAAGACAATTATAATATCAACGTTAGAGCTGAGGAAAGATGAATTGGTTAGAGAAATCAACTGAAATAAATATTTTATATTTTAAGAAATCTTTTGCTTCATTTTGATATATTGTTTATGTGTCTAAAACATTTATAATTAAATAATTCATATTTATTTTTTTAAACCTAAAATATTTGAGACCCTTTTGTTGCAAGTAAGCAGCCAAAATTCAACTTTCATTGAAAATTTCCAGTACCAGGTATCTTCTCACAGTGCTTTACCATGCTTT
Source organism: Fukomys damarensis (assembly GCF_012274545.1). Taxonomy (NCBI): domain Eukaryota; kingdom Metazoa; phylum Chordata; class Mammalia; order Rodentia; family Bathyergidae; genus Fukomys; species Fukomys damarensis. The sequence goes on from NW_022900924.1 coordinate 29,955,936, forward strand.
GCCTTTTCGGTTTTGAATTATCAACCTAGAATTCAATTTAATCACATATATTTGACATCTTTATTTTGTTTTATATATGCACACAGATTGAAATGACTTTGTTTTACCTATATATTAGAAAGGAATTAGCAAATTTATGAATACACTACTATTTCTGATTTTATTTTCAAGAGCCAATGAGCACTTACTTATCCTTCTGAATTAAGGTAAAATAAAAAACTCTAAATTTGTCAATTTAGAGCATCACGGATGCTTTCAATTTAAATAATCTCTTTTGGATAATTCACTACCTTTCAGAAAAATATTTAGCCTTAGATACACCAACTTCAACTCTGCTCCTCTTGAGAAAGACATATGTGGCTTTGTTTTTTGGGATGAGGGGGGCTTTTCTAGTAACAATGTAGATTATCTGGTGTGTACCTTGGCCTGGCGCCTGTGAGGTATGATTGGCACATTTGAACATTTGGTTGGAATGCTAGAATCCATATTGGAATCCATCCCCAACGTGTCACAAGTCTTATGTTCTATGTTTTCCGCTATTTCACGCCCTTGTTAGACTTCAAAATTGGTCCTGAAAAGTGAAATGTAAATACTGAAAGGGACAAGTAGTTTTAGCTCCAGAGGGATTAAAAAAAATTGAGGACCAAATAATGTGGACGGCTCTGAAAGTAATTTTTCAAATAATATTAGCTTTCGTACATCAAGGAAAAACTTGTTGTGGGCCAGTAAACTTTCACATCTAGTAAATAATAACTAAGTAGAGAACAAAAGACCTTTAGGATTTTTCCTGCCTGCCTCCCCAACATTGTCTTTCTCACTTCATGCTGTTTTCCAGCCACATTGGTCCCCTCTCTGTTCCTCTGTCATCTCAAAGTCCCTCTGAAATAGGGCCTTGGCACTTTGCATGGCTCTCCTTAGGGGCTCTTTGCTTGAATGTTTCTTATCCTTCACCTTTCAGTTTTCTGACTTTGTTTTTTATTTGTGTTTTCATTTAATATATTCTTGGTGCCTAGAATACCAACAGGTATCTGTCATAGTACAAATTAGTAGAATAAAAATCAAAAGAATAGTGATATGTTAGTCTTCACAATAACTTGATGAAATATATAATGTTATCCCTAGTTTATAGTGTGAAAAAGTAGACTTAGATTAGGTGATGCTCAAATTTATCATATTAAGGTGAAGCAGAGATGGAATTAAAATTGAAGTCTGTATGACTACAAAGCACATCTCTGGAAATAAAGCTATACTTTCTAAATTTGTGGTGTGAATTTTGTCACTTGTTTCTAGTAGTTTAGTTTATAAACTTTGATTAATGTATTATTTTTTTCTCTATGTGCTATACAGCTCACACACATAAGTACAATTTGAAGTAGGTTTTTCTCTCTACATCTTCCATGAGAGCAGAGCCACACTTGCATATTCATTTTTCTTAAAACCTCCTCAAAGAGGTTGTTGAATCATGTTTCTTAACAGTAAAGCAGAAAATGTCAAATCTACACTTAAGTAAGAAAATAATTTTTATAAATAATCCGAATATATTATTATTTCATAAAATAATTCAGGCATATTTAGGTGGTAACAACCTTTTCTAATTTTTGGAAATGTGGCATTTCTTATGATATTTGTGTTCTATGTTCAAATCCAACTGGAAATTGCCGTTATGATGTAATAATCTATTTTACTGAATGCAGAGTTCATTTAGAAAAATACAGATCTACTAAGAACTCATGAAAGTTAATGGATGTGTTCACATAGCTGATGTGTTTGATGACCAATGACTATGCATTGTGCTTGTTCTCTGGGCTGTTAACACATCTGCTGAGCAGGTGACCAGGAACTTGATCAGATTTTATCATTCCTGTTATGATAAGAGGTGATTTATGTGCCTCTAGTCAGTGTAGTTACATCGAAGTACTTCTGGTTAAATACTTTTCTTATTTTTTGAATGAGAAGAAAAAATAAGTTTTTTTCTATCAATTTTTCAACTTATTCACATTTTGTTTCAACAATTTGTGCACTGGGGGGTGGAAAACCTACACAGTTGCTAGGCTGTGCGCTTCTGTAGATTGATCCACAAAGGAAAGAATAGGATGCAGTCTGGAGAGAAAGGAATTAGAAGGGGAAGCCAAATCAGCAAAACAAAACAAAACAGAAAGCCTACAGCAAATTATCCATGACAGAACCTGTGCAGAATCTGAAAAACAAGTAGCTGTACCTTGAGCTTTGAAAAAACAAATTCATTTTGTACTTTACTGGGATGGGAAATTTAAGTACCAATGGAATCTACAGGTAAAGTCACTCAAATATGTAACAAACTAGCATTTGTAGGAGAGGTTGATTTTGAGAGAAATTGTAATAACTGAACATGTTAAATATTGTACAATTTTGAGGCTGTTTTACTAAATTATTTCATTTTAAGGTAAAAAAAGAATAGATTTTTCTTTTTCTTAGGGTAAATGTTGGCTGCCCTTCTTTAAAGTTATATGAGTCAACTAATAGAGTATTCAATGTTTTGTAAGATCCTAATATTTGGAATTTACTTCTTGGCCCAGGAGCTTCACCAACTATTAACACAAATCTGTTAAGTTGATGAATAAGATAGATTACCTTATACAATGTAATAATTCTTGCTTTTTATTACCACCTCAATTCAAATGTGTCAGAATGTTCTCTGTTATAAAATCTGACTTATTAGTAATTATTTGCCTGGGTAAACATCTTTATTTACTGCTTGATAAAGAATACAAGATTTACATATTTTCTTGGTTTTGCATTTCTTGCTGTAAAAACCAGCTGCTAAATTATTAGTTGAATGCTTCAGAATTCAAAAGCTTGTCTCTGTGATATCGTGCTTCTTTGCAAAGCTAGTAATAGATTCTTGTAATTGGAGATTCTGTTTTGAGTAAGAGAATAAGTACAGAGAAAACTGATTCTTTGTGATTAGAGACAGGAAAAAAAGTTAATATATTCTGAGATGGACTTAGCTGAGATGCATGTTTTATGTAGTGGAGCTAACAGCACTTAATACTATCTGAAAACTGAGAAAGTTATCTTTGGTATTTCTAAGCACAGGCCAAACTCTGAAGACTTGGAAAGCAAAATTGGAAGCTTCATTGCTTCTTTGTGTAAATGATTGAGACAGTGGAAGAGAAGAGATGGAGTAGTGATGACTGGCTACAGAGGTGGCAGCCATTAAGGACCAGAATTTAGACTCCTGAGCCTTGGTTAAGACAGTCTATGGGTAGAGGTCAAAAGAACAGAACAGAGAGTCTTCTCTCACAATAAGACAGATACAGTTTTTTCCAAGAATAGAATGGAGCTTTCTCAGAAGGTGAAATTCTTTATTTCTGGGAAACTTTACAATGAATAACTCACTATTATTATTATGTATTCATTCTCAGACTTAAGAATTCTTAGAAATAGCTGTTATATATTAACCTGAACTGGGGAATTATAATATTGCAGGTTAGCTCTTTCAGTCAACCCTTAAAGGAAAAAAAAGAAGAACTATAAAGATTAAAGTTTGAAACTGCAGGATGGAGTTAGAGGGAATCCTGGATCTGAAAAAAGAAATGTCCAATAAAGTAGGTGAATATTGAAATACTGCAAAAAGCAAACATGCATAGAAAGTGGTTCCCATTCTCAGCTACTTGTGAATAGTGCTTCGTTAAACATGAAAGCGCAGGTATATTTTTGAACGTACCAATTTCCTTTCCTTTGGATATATATGCAATAGTGGAATTGCTGCATCATATGGTAGTTTTTATTTTTTATTTATTTTTTCATTGAGTTTGTTAGTACTTTTTAGGTATACAATGCAGTTACATATATTTTTCACTTTTTGAGAAACCTTAACACTCTTTTCCATAATGGCTATCCTCACTTACATTCAGTTCAATGGTGTGCACAGGTTTTCTTTTCTCCACATCCTCACCAGCATGTTATTTGTAGTCATTTTGGCAATAGCCATTGTTACTTGGGTGAGGTGGTATCTCATTCTGATTTTGATTTGCATTTCCCTGATGACTAATGATGTTAAGAATTTTTTTCACATAACTTTTGGCCATTGAAGAATATATAAAGAATTGTATATATACACAATGGAATGCTATTTATTCATAACAAGAATGAAATCCTGTTATTTGTGATACCATGAGTGGAACTGGAAAATGTTATGTTAAACTAAATAAACATCACAAAGACATCTAAAGGATAATCTCATTTCATGTGTGGAATGTAAAAATTTAATTCATTGAAGTTGACAATTTGGAGGTTATAGGAGGGAGAAGAAAGGTATAGGGAAAATTCAATCGCCTAGATCTAAGTGTCCAAACCAGAAGTAATTACCTCCTCATGGCAATTTCCTGATCACTCCCATCTAAGTTACACCCAGACTGGAGTAAGAAGTTCTGGTGTACTATTGTACATTAGGATGAATATAAATAACAGTAAAGTACTATACATTTCAAAAGGCTAGAAAAAAGGATTTTGACAGTGTTTGCTCTTAACAAATAATAAATGTTTAAAAAGACATACATTTGACTTGATTTAAACAGTATACAATGTATACCTATGTGAAAACATTTTACAGTATTAATGTATATACTTTTATGTTTTAATGTTTCAGTGAAGAAATGAATTTAATTTACTAAAAAAAAGAAAGTGAAGTTTTAAGCCCCTTTTTCTGTTCTCATGAAGGCAACTCTGCACTTATTTGACAGTAATCAGAGTAATTCAAGTTCAATTCATAATTTATCAAATAGTTAAGTCAATCTATTGTACTTTTAATCATGTGAGTCTATACCTTTGATTTTATGGCAAAAATTCATAACTCCCATAGAAAGTTTTTTTTCTTTTTCTTTTTATTGAGTTTATTGGTACAATCTAGGTCTACAATACAGTTATGTTCATTACTGGGATCCTGTACCTTCACATGACAGTTCTTGGTTCTCATTTTTTCCCCTTGTCCCTGAGAAAAGGGAATTATAATAACACTTTCTAAGATATATTCTCTAAAATTGATGGTCTTTGTTATATCTTGTGCTACTGTCTTGTGACCTTTCTAAAATATAGTTAATAAGAGTTATCTGAATCAATATATTCTAGTTTGCAAAAAAAATAATTCTTTCATAATTTATTTTTTAATTTTAAAATCACTTCAGAGAAGACTAAGTTATGTAATGGAACCTACTAACTATACTTGAAACTTCTCTCAATGCTTGAATCCAAACCCTAATAAAGTGTTAATATAGTATGTATTTTTTGTTGCCTTTAGGAGATAATTACTTCTGTTTGGACACTTAGAATAGTGCTCCCTCTTTCCTCCTTAGCTCCAGGTTTATCTCTATTTTTTAAGCAGTTGAATAGGTGATTAGGTAATAGGATATCTAAGCTCTTTTAAAAACTGAGCTACAGCTAGGCATGGTAGTGCATGTCTGTAATCCCAGCACTTGGGAGACTGAGGCAGGAAGATCACTGTGAGTTCATGACCAGCCTGGGCTACATAGTGAGTTCCAGGTCAGTCTCAACTACATACATTTTAAGACCCTGTCTAAAAAAAAAAAAACAAAAACCAACCCTCCCAAAAATAAAAACCGTTACAAAAAATTCCTTTGTACTCCTTTTCTTGAGGACTTACACCTAATTGTTTTCTTTAATAAAATTTGATATTTTTATATTAGTAACTCAATATTTTAGAAAATATTTGCTCAAAAGTTGTGCTTTTATGTAAAATTCATTATTTGGCCAGTTTCTTTTAAGTATAGCCAGGCAGCTTGAAAATGCTCATTACTCTTGCTGACCATAACTGGGTATGTTAGTTGGATGAAGATGACTGGAACAACAAACCCACATCTAGTCTAAGAGGGGCTATTACCAACACATTCCATGATTCTTAAGTGATGACTGTAAATAGAGGAAGCCCTCCTATTCAGTATGATCAGCACCAGAAATCAGCTAGTTTAATGGACATGTTTGGTTACAGTACAAAATCTACATTCAATAATAGATAAAATCTTAAGCACTTTATTTTAGCCTAAGACCTATAAGTATGCCTTCTTTTTAAATATTTTTTAAATTTCAATTTTATTGGTACAATTTTGATATACATAATCATCACATTTATTGTAGGGAATTATACCTGCACATGATGTATCTGGATTCCTCTTTTTTGCCATTCCCCTCATTTTCTTTCAACCCCTCTTACCCTCCCTATTACAAAAGTCCCTTTTCCATTTTGTCCTTATTTTCTCTTTTTTTTCTTTTTCTTTCCTTCTTTTCTTCCTTCCCCTCCATAGGTCCCCCTTCCTTTTTAACATGTTTTTCCTATTTAAATATCTTACAATACCAAAATCTTTTGATAAATGATCAGAACTGATTCTTTAAATATGGGTTATCTCAGGATGTCTTGATTTATATTTTTTGTATAAACCATACCCATTATGTATCCTTTCTGTATACAGTTTTATTTCGTGAAAACTAATCTGTGAAACATCCTTCTGGTTTTTATGACTTTCTTCCATTAACTAATTTAGCAATGCTGTTTACTATTTGCAACCCTTTCCAAATTCTTCATCTAGTTAATTTCATCTGTACTTTCATCTAGTTCTTTTTAACTCTTGAATTTAATTGATTTTTCTAAAATTTCACCAAATATATAAAACAAAATAGAAAGGAAACATAGGTTTGAGAACCATGTTTTAGGTATACAACTCAGCTGGATGTAGAAGCTCATGATGAAACCATACTCAGTAGCATGAGTGTTTAGCATTCTACAGACATTAAAACACTTGGTGTGTGAAAATTAGTTCAGTAACTCATAAGTAGAAGACAGGTAAAAAGGCCTCTAGTGATATAATTTCTTGATTATAAACTATTTGGGTGAGGTAACTATATCTCATTCATCTTATATTTCCTGTTTTGCCTGGCACAGTGCCTGACATAATAGATGTAAGCGTTTTTCTTCATTTGAAGTAATGCACTGAAAACTTATAGTCATCTTAGTGAATACCTACTGCTCTAAAGGTGTAAGGAGTGGTTGTATCTTGCTTTGTTTTTCTCATGCTCAGTGAGCAATAAGGTAATATAAACATTCTGTTTGTGTTTCCTTTTGATCGTCATTTGGTCAGCCAGAGCCTGAGAAATATTTATGCATAGTGTGTAAGAGGGACAATTTATGCTGAAAGCTTTGGAATTATCCTAGAGCCATCTTGAAGCCACAAATTGCAGTTGGAGTCATAGAAATGGTAGAAATCAAATGAATTGAGTGACATTTGTTATGCAATGTCAAAACATGTTTAGATTTCTCCCTTGAACATGAGCATGAGAAAGGCTTAGCCATTAATGGATAAAACTTTTGCTAGAAGGGTGCTTTCTATAAAAATGTATTTGTATTTTATGAAATAGACATGTGTTCATAGTTTTAAATGTTACCAGAAGTGTAGCACAAACTAAATTACATTTTTTGAAAATAAATCTCTCTTTATCCAACAGTCCCACTCTGTTTTCCACTTCTTTCCTGGGTGCTTTTATTGTTTACCCTTATTATGTATATTTCTATATTTTAAGTAATATGACTATTTCTGATATTTCTATTCTAGTTACGTTCTATTTTCCTACTATAGAAAATAAGGAGTATCTTTCTTGTGTATTTCTACCATTTGTTATCAAGCTGGGTCAGAAAATATGATGAATGTTTAAATCTTTAAAAAATTATTACGGTAAAAAAATACATTGCCATTAATTCCCCTCAAAATACTCCTCCTCACTGCCAGAAAACATATTTCATCATTCTTAAATCCTCTTTGTCAGTGTGTTGAATCATGCTGTAATGGTTGCCTCACTGTCCTGAACTGATTGAAAACATTTACATTTCGTAGTTTACTTGGCTGTGGAGAAGAGTGAGAAGAAGAGAATAAGGAGGATACACCATATTTTTACAAGCCTTCCATAGCATTCAGCAACAGCATATAGATAGACAGATAGAGAGAGAGAGAGAGAGAGAGAGAGAGAGAGAGGGAGAGAGAGAGAGAGAGAACTTGGGACCTTGCATTTGAGAGGTGGACACGGCACCAATGAGTTAAATCCCAGGCCCAATCCTCATATTTTTTTATCATACCTCATAAAGATGAAAGAGGACTTCCAGAACTGCTTCTAAGAGAACCCAGAATAATGAGAATAATGTTCCAAACAAGGGGAAGAATTAGGAGGAGGATGAATGGAAATGCGTCTTCTACTGTAATAATTTTTTTCAATTTAAACATTCACTGTATTTTTGGATCTCAGCTCATATATACATTTTCTCTCCCCATTCTTCTACACTATGTACCACTTATTAAATTGTTATTCAGTAGTTATATGCCTATATAAATATTGATCATAGATAAGCCATTGAGAGTGTATCATGATTGCATTTCTTTTCTAATTTTTCTTATAAATCCATTAATTACTTCATTTTCTTCATTTATTTTCCATTGTAACTATAATTAATTAAGTGCAGACTTTCTGAGAGAATTATAGACTTATCCCAACAAAGTCAAGCCCATAACGGAATCTTTCAGTCCTATTTTCTCTGTAGAGAAAGCTTTCCTCCAGCCCAGCAGCAACTACACCCCCAGTGAGTTTGGTTTCCTTTGGTTTGCTGCATGCCTGTTGCCTGAGACTTCTCTTCACCATCTCTCCAGGAGTGACCTTGGCCTCTTTCACATTGGGTCTCCTATTTTCTGAATCTATTTTCTAATTCTTTCTTACGGCAAACATCTTTCAGCAGCTTCTCAATAAAGATCGACTGAGGGGAAAATTTCTTGAAATCATAACTGTCTTAAAAAGTTTTTTTTATTCTTTCAAATAGACTAATTATATGACTGGTTACAGAAGAATTGTAGATTGGAAAAATTATCCCTGAAAAATTTGAAGGCAGTGCACAATTCTATTTCTGTCTGACTACCAGGATGAATAGTTTTGATAACCTTGAGATTCCCAATCTCTTATATCTGACTGGTGGTTTTTTATAAGACTTTACTCTTTTTCTTTCTTGGTGTTCTGCAATGTCACAATATTGGACTTTGATGTAGCTCTGTTTTCATTACTTTGTACTGTGCATTTGGGTAATTCTTTTAACCCAGGATACATGTCCTTTTCTACTGGAAATTCTGATCCTCTACATATTCTCTGGCCCCTCTGCTAATCAATGTCAATTTTCCTGTATTGATTCTCTACTCTATATGTGATCGTCCCTTTATTTTTCAATATTATGTTTATGTTGTGAGAAATTTTTTAATTTTTTAATGATTTATTTTGGGAAAAATCACTATTTTTCATTTTGAAGAGCTTTATCCCTATTTTCTAAAGGTTTTTGCTTATTTTTCCTAAATAATATATGTATAATATCTGTATTTCTTTAAGAGTAGGAAAAATTTATTGAGAGAAAGAAAGCTTCTGCCTAAGAGAGACAGAAGGGGGACTAGAAAGTGGGTTGTCCACTCACCCCATTTCTCCAAGGTGTTTTATACAGCAAAGCCATGTGGTGAGGCAGGTACAAAGTGGGACAAAAATATAAAATCCAATGGAAAATTACGAAGTGGGCATGAAGTGGGGCAAAACCATGACCAACCAATAAGATTACAAGTACAGTCACCTAGGTAATACTGATTTAATGGGAATCAAATGGGGGAGCAAGTCACATAGCAAGTGTACAAACATTTACAGTAAGGGTGGGGGTGAGGAATATTTCCTGGAAAGGCTGGGTGAAGACCTTGGCTCTGCACCAAGGTGATTGAAACCTATTTGGAATATCAATCACTTCTATTTATCCCAGGGAAAGCACAAAAGTATAGTAGTTTCTCTCCTTTTACAATTCTGACCTTCAGTGAATTTGTCTTGATTGCCCTGAATGTTAGCTCCTTGCTGTGTTGGCTCTTTAAGGGGCCCTGTCTAACTGCCTACAAGATATCTAATTAACTTACCTATCTGCAATATTCCCCTCTCTGAAGAAGTACCCCTAACTGCTGAGAGGGGGCAAAGGGTGAGGACAGCTCTGGCTATTTCCAGCTAAAAAGGGTTGTAGTTGTGATCAGCAGTTAGAGTTACTCTACAGAGGCTCTAACTAAAGGCTTTCAGATGCCTGGCATTGTCATCTTGGTAGCTACATTGCTTGTAAGTCTGGAGGAGACAAAGCCAAAGAAAGAGTTAAGAATGCATGGGCCAAATTATAAGGTCAGCAGGATTGCTATGAATATAGCCCACAAAGAGGATAAAAGAGAGGGTCCAGGGGACTTCAGAATCCAACATAGAAGTCATATTGTTTAGTTTAGCAGTTTTGAACTGTTTACAAGGTCGATCTGGTAGATGGATCCCAGGAAAAAAAGCCTAGCACATTTGTCATTGGTTTCATTTGTATGACTGCTTGGAGTTTGGCATACTCTAGTCAAGAATAAAAAAAAACTTTTAAGAAATTAGAGTATGCATAATCTAAGCATGAGCATGAAAAGCAGATTGAGGAGAAAGTCACACTTAGAAATTGAAATAGTGATTGAACCTTCTGGACTTAGATTCTTTCATTGATAAAGCTTATCTATAAGTCTTATTTGCCATAAGTCTCTCTAGTTTTAGCTGTAAGATAAGAGACAATTTGAACAACAAATTTTGCTAAGAAATATAAAACTCTAGCTGAGCTCTTATAGATTTTTCCATAGTTTTTTCCTAATGGTCCATAACCATGGTCAGCTAGTTGTAGAGCTGGAAACTGCCAGAAGGGATCTGTGACTGGAGCCCCTTTTTATATCTAGCTTTATTATGGCATTATTTTATATCTCTTTTCGTTATTCTTTTCTTCTGGGTGTTTAAGACCAAGTTAAGGTGAGACCTGTGTCAATCAATATGAATCTCTTGCTATCTATCAAGGTCAGTTAAGTCTCCTCAGTCATTACTTTGGATCCATGCATAGAACCTCTCAGCTCCTCTGTCAGTGTCAGCCATCAGGATGGGTCATGGCCTTGCTTGACCACGTTGCTTTCAGTGAAAGCATGGGAGACTTTTCCCTTGTGGTGACCCTCCTTTGGCACACAGTATATTTGTTCTGTGGTGCCCAGCAATTTCCCTGCTTGAGTTGAGTGACTGACCAAAAATGTAGGATTCTGTGGGAAAGGTTCTTTTGTGTCTTGGATCTTGTAGACCTTGAGGGGCCAAGACCAAAATACTGGCTGCTTCATAGCCCAGTTGACTTCTTAGTTTTGGTCTCCAAACTGTAGTTGTTGAGCACCCAGAATAGAAGATCAGTGACATTAGTAGTGCCATAGGAGCAGTGAGCTCAACTATTACAATTTTGTCTGTAATTAAGCATTTGAAATATAAAGCATAGTTAGGGGCTATTTCTTATTAACCATGGTTGTCCTTGTAGTTTAATCCCTGCAGAATGTTAACAGACAAAAGTTATATATTATAGAAACTCAAGATCAAGAGCCACACATAGTATTTTAGCATGACAATCATGATGCCATTTTCTTTGTAACATTGTCCATCTTAGTATGAAGTAATCATTCAAACACCTCCATCTGATCATGACATTAAATGACATAAAGAACATTCTTATTTAATTCTTATTTGTTATCCTTTAGTAGGATCCCATTTAAAGAGAACATACATATGTCCTATAAATGTACCTTAGGAGTTCATAATGTCTAACCTCTAATTTTAGTGTGTGACATTGTTTTGACTGTTTGGTGACTGAGCATCCCTAAGCATGGTGACACATATAACATACAGCACAAGCTTTTAAGAAAACTATTTGACTGGTTATCTCATGCTGGCTTGGCATGTATCTCTTATCACAAATAGCTGGAGTGCAAAGAAGACAGATACCTGAGTCAAAAAGATTATTATCATAAATGATATACTAAAGGACTTGTATATCCAGAAGGCATGAATATATACACTATGAAATAACAATGAGTATCAGTTACAGGAAATCCTTTGTTATTTAATTTTGTTTTGTACCAAGAGAATTTTAAATAAAATCTTATTTTTTTCCCATAGAAAACCTAGCCATTTGACCATGACCAGTATATACATATAACAATAATATGTAGAGCAATGTGCTTTTTATAAGGCTATGAAAATTATTGGGGTTCCCTTTATGAACAAAGGTTAAAATAAATTTTTTCCAGGCAGCTGCTCCTTTATTTATCAAGGGGACTCCTGTCCAGGAGTTTTCCTAAGCTCAAGAGTGTTTATTTAATTATCTTAACAAATTTTTAGATGACCCATGAGAGCTAGATCATAACAACACATTTTGACCAGAGAAAGATTCCCAAGATATTATATATAAACAATATGTACTGTATTTGTAAAACCAGTTGATATTATTTGGATCATTGGGCAATCTGGGGGAATGTCTTTAGTGACATTTATCTATAAGCCAACCTGAGTTATAGGTAAACATCTCTAAAAATCCAGAATGCACACACACACACACACACACACTCACACACACCCCAACAACAACTTTTTACAAACCAGAGTGCAATCAGATGTATTTGGCCAAGTTGAATTATAATAACTTTTATAGTTTTTATGCTTATAATTATAAAAGACTAGTCAGAACTTTGTAGATCAATTAACAGAGATCTCTTGTAATAAGAATCAAAAGGAATAAAAATCTCTATACCTATGAAATCAAAAACAATTTTAAGATGGGCCCTAAGCTGACAGTTTGTCTGACTAGAATACCCAACTACACAGGCTTCGAGAGTTCCAGGATTAAGCCTAGACCAGTTTTCTATATGGCCCAGAAATAAGCAAAGGTCAGTTTTACTGTGGAAGGGTTATAGCAAAGGGGAACTCACCACTCTGGAAGCTTTGTCTTGAAATCCAGCAGCCACAGAGGGGGAAGTGCCTTGAATTAAATACTGTTAAAATCTATGTTGTTTTTCAGGGGCAGGGCAGTGGAGAAGGGACGAGAAGAGTGCCTTCAAGTATGGCACAAGAACTAAATCTTAACTGTCTCAGGTGTAGAAAGACATTTAAGATCAGGAGTTTTTTATGGTGGATCTGCAATCCTTAGCAAAACACATCTCTACAGACAAAAGCTATGATTGACTCCAGTTGTATTGCCAAGCAAAAAATCAAACCAGTAATCAAAGAACCTGAATGGCTTCTCTTTGCCTCTTGAAAGAGAATGATAGTGTTCTAACTATATTGTTTAGGGCTTTTCTTTTTAAATAAATTATTTTGAATATATATCTAATTTATGACTTGAATACTCTACAGGCTGTTGGGCAGCTCACTGATCTTATAGAAACATTCTCAAAGCCCTGTCTTATGTTTTATTAACATACAAACTGAAACAGTATCCTATAGGTAGGACCTTAAAAATGATTATTTGAGCTTCTGGAATGCAGTCTGGGAACCAGGTTCCCAGGTTAAAAGATGGCTGTCTTTTGGGTTTTTCTATAGGATGATAGATGGGTCACACAATCTCATTATATCCTTCTATCTAAAGGCAACAAAAGCCTGTAATTTCTAGAAATCTCCTTATTGGTTTTAGGGTCTTGGGCTGTGGAGAGGAAAGAATTGATTTAATTCTTTTTTATCTTTATTTAATTCTTTCTTCACCCAGTCTTCAGGTTTCCTTAGATATAATAAGGCCTAAGTATTTTACTTCAAGGCTGCAAAATTGCACCTTAGACCTAGAAACACTATCACCTCTGCAGCAGAACACAGGTGTCTTGGCTAAAAAGTGCTTCTGAGGGGTCATATAATACTATACCATCTACGTATTACAAGGCTAACTTGAGGAAAAATTATAGTATTTCCTTTTAGCAAATCAGGATCTGGGGATGTCTTCATCTCTTTCTGAGAAATAGTTGACAATTTAAAATAACGGAAGGGCTTAGTTCTCCTATTTCTTAGACCTTTAAAAATATATGCCTGAAAATGTCTTCTATTTTAATCTGCTATCTGATCGGCAAGCCAGTAGGGGTCTTGTATAGGAACTGCTTGTGTTCCAGTAGAAACCAGTTATTCCCCTGGCTGCCTGTCTTTTGAGCTTCCAAAATTAAGATAATACTTGTCTCTAAATATAATACTATTTGTCTCATGTTAAAAGCCAATACTTGATTTAAGAGCAACATTACATCTTTCTAATCTAGTCCATAGGTCTGAGTAAGATCTCTAAAGACCTCAATGTACATACCAGCCTCATCCAGAAACTTTATTAGGTTTCATTTAATCTGTCTTAGATCACTGAGAAAAAGACACATGAACACAGATAGTTCCATATTTGCCATTTACTTCTGCAAGGAATACTGTCTTTGAGGGACCTGAACAACTTAGGTAAGAATGGATATAGCCTCATGGAGGTTTTAATTATGGCTGGTGTACATACTCCATCCTCAGCACCTGGTGGTCAAGGTTTAAAGTTATCTTAGAAACTTTGTTTTCAGGTTCAAAAGGGCATGGAGTAGCCTCAGGCTTAGAGGTAGAATGTCTTAAGGGTGAGGTGTCTCTCATTACATTTGCACTTGAACACAAGCAAGAATTACTTCTTAATGTAAAGAAAATCTCAACGTAAGATGATTTTGACCATTTTTTCTCTTTTACAGTACAATTCTAATCCTGAGATAACATCATAGTACTTTCCTCTGTGTACTTGGCTTTAGGAGGTAGGCACACCACATGCGGGTGTAGAGAAATACTAAATTGCTCCTTAATACATTCCAAAGGAGTGAGAGGTTCAGAGATGGAGCTCCTGACACGAAACAAGAGAAACAAATATAGTGTCCCATAAGTCTCTGCTTGATTCCTGTGCCCCCTAGGGTGCCCTCCAGGGTTTATTCCACTCCAGGGTAGGTAGCTACCATTTGGAGAGAGACCCAAAAAATAAAACTGAACTGGACTATCTACCTTTTACCAGCACACAATCCTATCTTCCTCAGGTAACTCATATCCTTACTCCAGTAAGTACTCTCAAAGCACAAGTTACAATTGACTTAAGCTATAACAATAATGCTTAGAGAAGTACTGTTAGCAAACCAAGAAATTCAAATCATTGCTTTCTAGTTCCTTGAAAAAGACAGAGAGGAAAATAGGGCACTTTTCCTACAAGGAGATCACCTCCAGAGATACTAAGTCAGAGATTCTGCCCTAGGGTAGAGAAAAGCTCTGAGAAATTTCTGTTGTCTATCCAATCATTTAGGCAACTTTTATTAGCAGCAAGACAAGGCTACTCCTATAAGGTCCATTTTAAATTCACTAAGTATTTGAAACTCATAGGTATTCATAGCAGCCACAATCTACATAGCACCTTTATCAACTTCTTATGCCCACACATGAAGGAATAGAAAGGCTGACAAGATAGTCCCATATTTTAGTTAGCATGTAAGAAAAAACAGTTGTTGCAAGTTGTCTTAATCTGTCTTTGTAGAAGGAGGAGTGGTCTGACTATAAGGGATTCTCAAATGAACTCCCAACAAGTTTTAGAAGAGTTTAAGGGGAGTTTTTAACTCACTAGCACAGATAAAAAGTCTAAATAAAGCTCAAGCTGGTTAGGCAGACATCCAAAAAAATCACCGTAAAACATTTTATAAGACCACACACATGTCCCAAAGTCTGTAACCTATCAGAAAAGGCGATTTTCTCCCTTACACACATAAATGATGAAGACCATGCCTAGGAGGCAGGGGAGAAGGTTCAGATAGTTTTTAGTCTATGAAAGATTTGTTTTTTATGTTTGGCTAGAGGTCTGTCTTACTAGTAGAGAAAGCAGTCCAAACCTGTAGCTCAACTCTTAACGGAAGCTTAAGAAAGGGCTCTGATAGCATTGCTTCAGATCACCCCGAGACAGAGGATACCTGATGATCACTGACAGAGTTCCCCTTTCACCTCTCAGGGGAGTCCAGATAGGACAGGATGTGAAGATTTCTGTTGATTACCCAGAGAGTCTGTCAGGAGCTAGTTTCTTATGAGGGACCTTTAGGTGTCTGCCAGAGAGTAGCCCTGGCCATGACCTTCAGTTGTCATCTCAGTTTCCACTAGTTCCATGCAATCAGAGACCTGTCTCCCAAAGGAGCCCAGTTGCCTATCTGGTCAGCATTCCACTCAACATTGGCATCATGGGAGCAGTGATTCAACAGAGGGTGACTGGAGAAACCTGTCCTCTGCTTTGAGTGTGGCAGCTGCCCTAAAGGCATTTGCTAGCTGGCAGAGTAACCACTGTTCGGCATTTTATAAGGGACAGAGAAGAGCCTGAACTGTCTTTATCTAAGATGATTTCATAAGACACCAATTTTATAGCATTTTGAAATAACTAAGTCCAAATGCAGTACATACAAAACAAGAATAAAACTAAATGTTAACAAAACACAATGCATAAGAAAAACAAGAAATTTGCAAACACTTAAAATTAAGACATTTTTGAGACAAAAGCTGAAACAAAGGCTAGAATTTATGAAACAAAAACCAGAATCTATAAAGCAAATGAGATCCTATGAAACAAGTTACAATTTACGAAGCAGAAAGACCAATGACCTATGAACCTATGAAAGAAAACTGTTACCTCCAACCAGTAATCTCTGTGGAAGATTTCCAAAGTTATATAGGGGGAAGAGATGTAGCTTCCAAACCTGCTAGATATCCAAAATGTGAGTTTATGTTCTCTAAAATCAAAGAATGAATTCGAGGAATAATGTAGATTAAGAGTAGAAAAATGAGCCAGGGATTTAGCTCAGTGGTTCTGCTGCCTGCCTTGCAAACACAAGGACCGGGTTTTGATCCCTGGTACTAGGAGTAGAAAAATGTATTGAGGGAAAGAAAGCTTCTGTCTAAGAGAGACGGAGGGGGACTGGAAAGTGGGTTGCCCTGTATTATCTTTAAATCTCGCAGTTCACATAACACAAGCACATACACAATTTTTTAGTTTCTTCTTTAATTGTACAATTTTCTTTAAGGTTTTATATTTTTATTACTTTTGTAAAGTTTTTCTTTTATATCTGTGGCATTTTTCAAAGGATGCCATCCATGTATATTTAAAAGTAAAACATATAAAAGGCCAACTAGAAATACTGCATATTTGTGTGGTGTCTGTGTAGTGTTTCTATGTGTGTGTGTGTAATGTGTGTGCATGTGTCATGTGTGTATGTGCATGTAGACACTTCTTTGTGTTAATGAGCAGAAACTAGCTTTTATTAGTTTTTTTCCTAGGGAGGCACATCCAAATGTCAACCAGAATGGGGCATCTTTTTCTTGGGCTGCTTAGTTTTTGGAAAAAAGAATGTTCCCATCCAATGTGGATAGTGTTCTAAGCCTCCTTTCAATGCATTTCCTCACTTTCACCCTCACCCTCAGGTAGTGTTCCTTAGTCTTTCAAGAAAGTAAACTTCTTGTGAGGAGAGAGAAATTAGTTATCTAAATGACCATGGGATCAGAGTTTCTGTTTCCATACAGACTTGGGAGTACAAGTCTTTTAGTCCTACTCTGCTCCCTGAATTTCAGAGATCTCTGCTAATTAACTTCTAAGCCTAGCAAGGACTGAGGCTAAGAAGTTTGCTCCATCCTCTTGATAAATTCACTTCCTCTGCCTAGGCAGTGGTTTCTCAGTTGGGCTAACTCTTCTTTCTGCTTTCTTAGAAACCTTGGCTTGTGTCCTGATGTCCCAGATCCTCTTTTGTGTACATTTCTACCTGTAGTACTTGATTTGTTTATCATTTCAATGAGAGTTGGGATTGGAAAGAGAATGGAATAATAATTTATGAGAGCTTCTTTTATCATTGCTATTTCTTTATCAGTTCTGAACTTTGATTAACAGGTTTTACTATTGGATATTACTTCCCCAAAGTCTTAAAATCAGTAGAATCATTTATAATTTATTTTTATGACCTGAAAAATAAGAACCTTTGAGCTCCCATAAAGTGAAAGCATTTAATTTTCATGCTGGTGCTTTTAAATTTTGTATTTAGATTATGTTCTTAAATTTGTCTTATCTCATCTGTAATAAGATGCTTTTAATACACATCTAATCACCCAATATCCTCCCAGGTATTTGTATTTAATGCTTTGTTTTCTTTAATCTGATTTTCTTTATGAAATATTGTCTTTTACCAGAGATTATAAATAGTACATTACCTATTTTCTAAGTCAATGATGTTCGTACATGTAAATATTGTATTCCAGTTATATGGTCTGAATGCTTCTCCATACATGCTTGAATCATTGTCCCTATTAATTAATTCTCAATTGAAATGTATTGCTTTCTTTTTCAGATAAAATGTATTAAGGATCTCTCTAAATAATGTATGAATTATAAATCTGTGCTTATAACTTTATGAAGCCTTCCAGTAGGCAACATTGTCAGTGGAAGAATTATTATTCAAGTTTGTTTTTATGCTGCTAATAAAATGAAACTATGTTAGGTAAGAATACATTAAAAATGATAGTTAAAGTTAAATAGGAAGCAACTGAATTGTTTGTTCAAATTTAAATAAAGGGTAGACCTTGTCCAGAACTCCCTGAACCAACCATTCCACATGAAGTTATTATTAAACTTGGCAAACAAAGGGTGGCATTCACATACTTAAATTGAATAAATTACAGGAAAGTGGGTAGTTCCACATCAATGGTAAGTTTTGTGATTTTTCAACCACCTTGATTTTGGCACAAGGTAAGTTTAATGGACGTTTTAATTTTTGCTTTTTTAATAAGAAAGTTTAAATTAGAAGTATAGAATGAGGTTTTTCATTGCTTTTCCTCACTTGAGCTACATCAACACAGAAACTACTTGAGGAATCCTGACTTTTGTGAAGAACCAAAATCAGTTTCTCTAGATTCACATTGTAATACCCTGAATGTGTTGCCTTAAATGGCAAAAGGAACTTCATAAGTGTGATTAAATTAAGGATTTGGAGATGGGACGACTACCCTTGGTTATCCAATGGGGCCCTATAATATAACATAGGTATCCTTAAAAGATTGGTAGAGAGAGATAAAAAGACAGAAAGGAAGGTGATATAATGACATAATGAAAGAAGCATGGAGAGGTTTGGAGTTGTGCTGTTGGATTTAAAGGTGGTGACAAAGTCCATGAGCCTGTTGGAAAAGGCAAATGAAAGGACTGTCTCTTAGAATGCTAGAAAAGTGTAGCCATAAAGCCATATTTCCTCTCAGCTAAACCAAGATCTATGTGGAAGGAAGATTCCAATGGATTATTTACAAAATGTTCCAGCTGTCTCTAGTTTTGTAGAAAGGTTCACAGGAAGTTCTCCGCTAGGAGAAATATTTAGAGAAATGGTTTGTAAAAGTTATCAAAGGTAGCCAAGCTTGGAGATATCCCGAGGTTCAAGAAGAGAACAATCTTGTTTTAATCCCTCCAGGAATTTTTCTTTTTATGGCATGTTCTCTAAGGGAAAATGTTGTGAGTTATGTAGCATAGTAATTATAGAGAAATTTCAGGCTAATTTGTGTCCTGAAACTTTTAAAGAGGTCTGTGACGCTTATGTTTTCTTTTTACAAGTATTCATCTAAGAAAATTAGAAGGAAATGTATGATTGTTATGGAGTTCAGTAGGGAGACGCTGAAAGGCAAAATACTTCATAATGTTGCAACTTTTAAAATTTGGTACATGTAAATTTCATACAATATACATATGTCAAAATAAGCACAATAATCATCAGTTCTTTTGAATATTACATAAACTTCTGTTCCAGTTATCTCTTGGTACATAACAAACAAACCAACTCTTAGCCTAAAACATCAACCATTTGTGGGTTCATCATTCTGCAGTTTGGGTAAAGCTCAGCTGGTGGTTTCTTTTGCTGGTACTGGTAGTGATACTTCCTGGGCTCAGCCATGCAGTTACAGACATGTGATAATTCACCTGGGACTGGGTGGTCCAAGATGATCTCTCTCACATGTCTCTCAGTTGAATTTGGTGAGTGGCTCTGGCCCCTGTTTTTTCTGCCTTGCCACTTCTTTCTCAATTACTGCCTAGGTCTCTATAGTGGAAATATTCCCTGAGGGTAAAACAGAAGCTGCAGTACTCATGAGGCTTAGCTTGAGAAAAAATGCACAGCATTTTCATCATTTTCTCCTTAATGAGATTAAACACTTGCAAAGGATAGAGAAAGACAGTCTGTCCCTCAGGACAGCCCAGTAAGTTATACTGCAAAGGATGTGGATACAGGCTGATGTAGTTCACAAGGTAATACTAGGGCTGGGGATTTAGCTCAAAATGGTGCTGCTACCTGCCTTGCAAGTGCAAGGTCCTAAGTTTGATCCCTGGCACCAAAAACATAAGGCAGTAGTAGTGGAATCATCTACTACACCTCTCTGGGGTATGTGATCTCCACATTTTCATTTTTACTCAGATGAGGTAGGTTTTTATTTATTTGTATTTGTTTTTAAGTGAATGATGCTAGTGGTGGGGAAGAGAAGGCTTGGAGATTGTGGAAAATTTGTTGAGGAAAGCAAATCACTTAAATACTCGAGGATATATATATAGTAGTAGTGGAATCATCTACTACACCTCTCTGGGGTATGTGATCTCCACATTTTCATTTTTACTCAGATGAGGTAGGTTTTTATTTATTTGTATTTGTTTTTAAGTGAATGATGCTAGTGGTGGGGAAGAGAAGGCTTGGAGATTGTGGAAAATTTGTTGAGGAAAGCAAATCACTTAAATACTCGAGGATATATATATATATATATTACTTTCTTCAAATATGTTATTTGTAGAAAATTCAAAATAATAATCTGAATATAGAAAATACTGAGATTTTATAAATTATTTCACAGGAAGATATTTAAAACCATGAGATTTTATAAACTATTTGATTGGAACATACTGAAAACCAGATTGATTTGATCTACTTTCCTATGTGTTTGTCAAAGAAAAATGTTTCTGTTTATGGTTTGGTTAATCAGGCAGAGAAAATGAATGGTAGGAGAAGTACATTGTTGTACAGCAGTGGCACTCAGCCTACCTGCCCTTAAGTCACATGGGAGGCTTATTAAAAAGATGCTCAAGTCCTTTCCCACCCCAGTAACATCACTAGGTATCTGCACTTTTCAGAACTTCACAGGATAATCTGCTGTTCAGCACTACTCACTGTTTTAGGTGTTAGAGATTTGGAGGACTGGCTTGAAGTAGTATAATTTATGGATAAACAGTGGAAATTTTCAATTTGAACAGACTCCTCCAGCCAATACTGATAAATTGGCGGTGCCTTGAAAATTATGAGGCTTCCTCTTTGGTTGGATAGGGAAAAAGTACTAATTTTTTGATGAGCCTTCTTTTTTTTTTTTTGGTACTGGGGATTGAACTCGGGTCCTTGCACTTGCAAGGCAGATAGCAGAACCACTGAGCTAAATCCCTGGCCCATGGCCTTCAAATTTTTAATGTGTGTTTATAAGATCAAAATAACCTCAGTGACAACATATTGTTTTGTGCTAATATAAATAATTATACTACTTTGACAGAAAACTGGCTAGATGTAAAATAATGCTAAAACAATTTTTATAATTTTTTTCAAAAGGAAAAATCATAAGCAAAGATTTGCAGTTTATACTTTTCCAGTGGAATTGTTATTAATTTACTGATAACTAGAATAGAAAGTGCATTGTTCAGAGGTTGAGGCTTTTTAAATTATCAATAGGCTATTCTGTATTCTTATAATAATTTCTATTTTGTTTTATTTGCTTTTGTTTAGTTTTTATTTTGTTACTAGGAACTGAGCCCTGGGTCTTCTCACTGAGTTATATCTTCAGCCCTTTTTTAATGTTTTATTTTGAGACAGGGTCTTACTCAATCCCTAAGTTGCCCTGGGTGGGCTCAAACATGCAATCCTCCTGCCTCAGCCTCGCCTAGGATTAAAGCATCTGCCACAACACTCAGTTATGTAATAATTTTAAATGTATAATTACCACAAAATGGAAAAAGCTCATCGGATTATATGCAAAACATCTGTCTAGTTGTACTCCTTTACATGGGAGAGAACCACTAGCTACCATACTTGGGGAAATTATGTTGCATTAGAGTAGACTGAGATGAATAGAAAGGTAGTTTATATATCAATACCACTGCAAGTTTGCTTGTTAAAGCAAAGCTCTTTTCTGATTATTTTCCATAAATATTTGCATTGGAGCTACTTATAAGAGGCTAAAATAATGGAAATCTTTATTAGAGCCACCCTCAAAAGTGGCAGATTAAAGTCCATGTCTTGACTCAATGTTGTCATCTCAAGACTTGATTCTATAACAACCAAGACTTGATTGTGAGTAGGGAGAACAATAGAGTTCTGCACCTCAAGTTAAAGATTAATATCTCAGACTGGGTGAAACAATCAAGTGGAAAATATTTCTCCCCACATATACCTTAAAACTGTAATTACTGTTAAAAAATACACTCACTCCCGGAATCCAAAAATTTAAAATTACACAAAACCTTTGGAGTTACCGTTATAAAAGTTGATTTATTCCATAAAATCCAGAAAAATAATTCAATGAAATCCCCTCTGCATGTTGACACTGTTTACTTCAACCTAGCCTTTAGCAATATTCAGATTCAACTTCCCCTATGAAAAATACCCTATATAAAGGCCCAGAATTAAAAACATAAAATCAAACGGAATTATTCCTTTGATCCTGAGGCTAAATCTAAAGCAATCTGCCACAATAGGCCCTTTTTGTTTAAGGATTCCCACTCCTCTGAGGTAAAGTGAGTGCAGTGTTAACAAAGATTATGTGACTGATTACTTTTCCTGTACTGACAGCTCCCAGTGGTTTCTTTTATAGGGATGGGAGAGATTATATTACAGCCCTGTCTTTCTGTATGGTGGCCACCTGCTCTTTAGAAGAGTTGTATCAAACTTTCTTAGAAATAATGTTAGAGATCCAAAGCAAAATACAGAAACTGATGGGACTCATATGATTATCAACTACGCAGTAGGGTGAATAGCAACAAAGAAGAGACGATGGATCCCTAGGCAAGATAAGATACCTGCTCAGTTGTTATATTTATCAAAAGTTATGTTGAAACCTAATTCTGATTATGAATGAAGTGCTATATTCTTAGGTAAATAGAGCAAGGAAATAAGACAAGAATGTTTTTTTTTTCTGTGTTATGCAAGAATAAATGAGCTTTACAAATTTATTCCCCCATTTGATTTCAAGGAGGAAACTTCTTGATTAAATGTGAGAAAAGCAATTTTTACATGAAGCCTTGTTTGAAGGTAAATTAAATGATTACTCTAGACCTCAAGGTAAATGTATTACATGGAAATCAATAGAAATACTGTATTTCAGTATTTGTTTCACTTACAAACCTGCATGCCTGTGGTAAAAAATAACAGCTACCTTGGAATAATCTAGGCTGAAGTATGTATTTGAAGTAACAAGTAACATAAATATCTTCTATGTCAGCATTCAAATATAGGTATAATTTGAGACTTAGTAAAACAATACAAAAATTATAATATGTCCTTTGTATAAGGATATTGCTTCCTACTGTCTATGTAAATTTAGCAATTTTTAAAAATTGTACCACTTTATTTTTCCATTGGATTGAATTTAGAGTACCTGAACTTTCTTTCATGCTTTCTTTTTCTTTCCTTCCTTCTTTTTCTTTTTGTTTCATTATTCTTTGTTATTTTGCCTCTATGTGCCATTTTATGCTGTCTTGATTATTTTGTTTTTGTTTTTATTAGTTTTTAAAACATTTTCAAATCTGTTTTTTCAAATATTTTTTTAAAATTGAGCTCATCTTCTGCCATCTTTAAACCTTTTTTTCTCTGAATAAATGGCATCACAACCCCCATGATAAGGCAAGCTGAAACCCAAATGTCATCATGTGTTCTCTCTCCACTCACTATCTAGGCTTCAGGTTCTGTTCCTACTCAGGGATCTTTTTAACTTTACTAGCATGTCTGTTTTTTCATCCTTTTGATTTCTCACCTGCAAATTGCAGTGGCTTTCTAAGTATAATCCAGTATCTTGCCACTCCTTGGAAAAACATCCAAATTTCGTTACTGCCTCTTGGACTAGACAGCATGTTTCCTCTCACCCAGGTCCACTCCTCTTTCATCGTTTCTCCAGATCTCTCACCAATCCCTCCTCTTCTTGTTCTCTAGTATAATGGACTTCTGGGAGCTTTGAAATCTGCCATTTCTCCTGCCTTTTCATAGCCTCCTACTTCCGTGAGGAATGCCCTTTCTAGTTATACCCCTGTACCCCATATAGTATATTTGTGATGACACCCTGGAAGACCCCTGCTGTGTGTCTGTACCCTGAGTAATGCTATACTGACATGAAACTTGCTATGCAGAAGTTAATGTTACTGAAATGCCTGTTGGGATTTAAATTTGGATGCTCTGAGAAGTCCAGTGACCTTGTGAAATAAGAAATTGTGAACTACAGTGTCGTATCTCCAGACCACCATACTTGGGAGGTGCATTGTCTCAACTAGAGTCTGAGCTTCTGGGAAAGGGGAAAGGAATGGTGATGGCAGTGGTTCTAGTGGGGAAGAGAGACTCAAAGAAGACGGGCCTCTCTGTCTAAAAAGTCAGAAACATAAGTGTCAAAGAAACAGCTAGCAGGCAGAGTATTTGGAGAGCCCTGAAGATAGGGTACAATATTGTAATAATCAAATTTAAATGTTGGTGCAAGAATGAGTGACAATTAGATGAAGATGAGCAGGAAGCCAGGTAAAATAAGAGAAGCAAATAGGAGCAATGTGGGAATGGGGCAAGGCAGTTCCTGGGCTGTATGGTGGCGTAGTCATGAAGTGACCTCAGTCATTCTGCTTTGGAGGCTTCGTGGAGGCACGGAGCTTGGGCAAATTGAGCTGGCACAGGTCAATGACTTCAGCAACCTCTAAAGTCACATGATCAATCTTAGATTTAAAAGGACAGAAACATGCTTCAGGATCTCTAAATGATTAGCAGACTAGGATCTTATTATAAAATATCTTTTTCTTCTATTATGCTATGCATTAAGGTTCCATTTTCATTTGATAATTATATATGACTTTGCAAATTTGGAAGTGTCATGTTATTTAGCACATTTTGTCTGTTCTTTAGCTTTTGTTTTCACACTGAAAGGTTATGATGCAGATTTTTAACACCACAAATTAACATGCATTATTCAAGTATTTAAAATGTCTTACAGTTCTATAATGTGCTTCTTTTTTTAAAAGCTCTACATTTTTCTAAAACTAACTTTGTCAGATAAAGTTTCAGATATCATGAAAGAATTCAGTGAATTTATGTCTTAACAATATAATTTTTATTGTATTTTATATCTTTTCATTTTCATTGGCCATAAAAATGTACACTCATATTAGAAGGATTCTGTGGAAGCGCATGCTGTGTAAATATAATTTGATAATGGACAAAGTTATATATTTAAGTCCAGAATGATTGGTGTAAAATACATTGGATGAGACTGTGTGGTTGAATTTTCCAAATGATAGAAAATGGGCAGTAAGAAAGATATGCAAAATAAATTTTGAAAGTGTTCTTGAATATTTACCTGTCACTATAAATTATTTAGAAAACAGTGCAGATAATATGAATGGAAAATTGCACCAGAAATGTCTTTCTCTGAGTCATATTACCTGCTCCTTTGTAAAATGTTATTCATCTAATATTTTTACTCCATCTTCACTAGCTCTGTTTTTGTACCTTCTGCTCCAAATTCTGCTGACATCAGATTTCTTCCATACTTGCCAGCTGTGCTCTCGTGGCCCATGAAATCAAGCGTGGGTGAGACCTGGTGCAGAGCGGGAAGGCGACCCATACTTGGTTTCAGAGGCTTCGAGAATATCTGCGTTTCTGAGGGAATACCACTTTGTGTACACAGCTCTTCCAGAAAGCAAAAACACCAGGACAACTCTGCTTTATTACAAACAGATGCAAATGAGAAACACAGATAAGATCCAACCTTTAATAATTTTTAAACTTACTAAATTATTTGAATGAGGTTAATGGATAATGATGTTAAAACATGATGAAGTTCCGAAGCTTTGTCCTTCTTGAAGACGTGCCTCATCCTCCCTTACTTCTCATTCTGTACTGGTCCCTGTGCCCACAGTCCTGGGCTAACTCCTTGGTAGTTAATACAGATGGACAGAAATGTTGGTCCGGAGTGGATTTTGTTTGGCCCCTTTTTTTGTGCTTGAGCATCTACCAACTCGGTTTTCAGCTACATTTTCCACATACCCAGCCCCACTCACATATGCTTGCCTATATGGCCAAAACAAAATAAAAACAAAAACAAAAACAAAAAAATTCTAGTTAAAAATCTGCCAGAATTTCATTTTTCTGTGTAGGAGATTGGAGGTATTTCAAATAATTCATCTGGAAAGATGAAAGGAAGCAAAGAAACTGAGGTAAACAAAATATATATTGTTAAATATGTTGCTGCATTAAATATTGTTATTTGATGGTAACATTTATAAATTCTACTCATTGAACTGTAATTTATTTTTGTTGTTGTTGTCCCTTTGTCCTATTCTCTGTAACATAATCTTGCTGGAGAAAGTTGAGACATAGTGGTATAGGTATTTGTTGATACCTTTAGGACCAGCAAGCATTTCAGAAATACTTTTATTTTCTCATCTGGAATTCTGAAGGCTGAGATCCTCAGCACTGAAAATTTAGCTGGAAAGATAAGTCTGCCAAGTATATATTACATAGCTCCTGGCCATTGATTTTGATAGGCTCACTCAGAGAAATACAAAAGTCATTTCCAATGAAAACTTATTCTTCATATCCTTTCCTTAATTGACTTTCATATTCTTAGTGCCTTTCTTATTTATAAATGGTATTCCTTTGTTCCACTTAAGGTAGGTTTATTAAAACATATGTAAAAGTAATAAAGCACATACTACCATTTTGCGGTCTCCAATACTTAAATTATTTGTCCAGATTTTTTTTTCCTTTGTTGGGAAATTAGTTGGAGACATGTGGGTACCTTTTGAAAAGCATTTAAACTATTATTTCCATTAAAGAATGTTTCTTGAATATTCTAGAGACATGCTAATTCAGCTAATTCAGCTAAAAATTCAGCTAATTTTTCTGCAATCATGGAGATGGCCTGTAATATATGTTAATTTGGTATTCATTAGCCACAGAACACTTACACTAAAGGTAATCTGATTGAGGGGCTAAATTTTTAAATTTGTATAGCTGCATGAGGTAAGTGGCTACTAGACTGCATAGCACAGTCATAGAGTACTTTAGTCATTTAAACAATTTTTCTATGTTACATTTTTGCTAAATTCTTTTCCACTTCTCTTATGAATTGTGTATGTTTTAGCCAGTACCTTAAGTTCATGTGTTTTAGAAAAGCTTTAGCTCATCACTACAACTTTTGGGTTAGTCCTTTTGGATGACTATAACAAAATGCCACAAACTAGATAGCTTCAACAAATTTATTTCTCACAGATTTAAAAGCTGGGAAGTCCAACACAAAGACTGCAGCATAGGTGAGAGCTTGTTTCCTGGTTTGTGATATGTCTTCTCACTGTGTTCTTACATTAAGGAAGGGACAAGCGACTCCTGTGAACCACTTTTATGAGAATACCACATCCCTGAAGCTTATTCCTTATGACCTAATCACCTTCCAAAAAGGTCTACTCTTAATACTATCAACTTGAAGGCTAGGATTTCAAAATATGAATTTTAGTGGGGTACAGACATTCAAACTATGGCAACATTACATATTATCCACAAAAGAGTGAAATAATATCCACAAAATAGTTATATATATTTGTATATAAAATCAGATTTTACTGTAAGCTAATAAAGTTGGCCAATGATCATAGTATTTTAGGATTACTAGTTGGCCAATATTGAATAAGTTATTCTTTAAATTACAAAAAAAAAAAGATGAGGTGATTTCTCTCCTCAGCAATATTTTAATCTTGCAAAATTAATAGATGTGAAATAATTGAAAATAAATCAGTGCCAAATTCTATTAAACAGAATATACGAAAGAAGAAGAGGTCAGAGATCATAACAGCCAATCTTTGACCTTTAATGTCAAAAGGACTCATAGAAGTCACATTCTGTTTTAGAAATGATGAAATTATAGTTCAGTAAATTTACCCATTCAAAATTTTATAACCAGCTAATAAGAAGGACAGTATTTGGATTAAGGAACTCTGACCCTAGATTTTTTGGGCCTCCTTACTAGTTTGCCTTTAAGACTATTTCCTGGAGGAGTTTGTTCTTAATTCACTAAAAAGATAGCTTATGTTCAGGCAATGATAAACTGAGTTCTATTTTAAATGTTTTATTTATCAGAGATAGTCTGAAAACTTTAGTTTTCATTTAATGAATTCACAAATTTTATTATATCTATCACCTAGAATATTATTTATGAATTTTTAATTTACATATAAAAGTGTGAAAAGGAAAATGAAGAACCAGATCATTTATCACAAGTAATAGGTAACAATCTAGCCATTTATTGGCCTAGGCCATGGAGTCTGTTTTCTTTCTTTCTTTCTTTCTTTCTTTCTTTCTTTCTTTCTTTCTTTCTTTCTTTCTTTCTTTCTTTCTTTTTTAGGAGATTGGTGAGTGGTGAGAAAATGTTAGTGCAATAGTCCCACACGACTATAAAAAGCAATCTTTTTCTTCCATTTCAGTTTTTAAATTGATAGATTTACAATGTCCAGTTGCTGAACCTAAAAGCTCTCAATAACCTCCTTAGGTTATTATGACTGTCTAAGGAAGATTTCTTGGTTCTGCCCCAACATACAGGCTTACCTGCATGAATGTGTTTATCTGTGTTGGTTGGTAGTAGGGGTTAGAGAGTTGCAATGGCATTTGGAATTGCATAAAAATTGTGTAAGTTTTCTAATTTGTTTTCTTCACTGAAATAAAGCTCAAATGAACAACTAGTTGCTCTTCTTTATTTTTAAAAATAGTTGTATAATCTTATTTTTTAACTTTTATTTTTGATTGGTACATGTTTGTGGAACAGAATTACTGCATTCTTTGTGGGAAGTTGGTACATAATAACATATCTTAATTCCTTTTTTTAAATACTCTTCCTTTTTTTTTCCTTTCCCTTACTTTATCTCTTCGTTCTCTTTGCTTTTACAAACAACATATCTGCCTATTTTCTATTATTGAACTTTTACTTTGTTCTTTATGTTTTGGATTTCTCTGTCCTTTTATAAATATGCAATTCATTAAGTTAAAAAATATTGATGTTGGAGAAGTTAGGGGCACAATGCCTTGTGGAAATGATTTATTAGAGGGTGACAATGACATATATTTTTCTTTTAAAGGTAAAATGCTATCAAATAATAGTTTTTTTATTTTTTGTTTGATATTTTTTGTTTGCAAAGAATAGTTTTAAAAAATCTTAAAAATAGGATTCATATAACTATCAAGTGAGGATATGTCACAGTTTATTTAGCTCATTCATGAAAAGCCTCAGGATGGTAAAGGACTTTAAAGAAAATTTGATGAGCAGAGATTTATATAGTTGGTTGGTTGGTTAAGATGTCATGAAATAAATTTGCTGAGTTAGAGAAAATGCAAATTAATGTCCAATAGTGTTATAAAATCATATCCATTGAGTACATCTTTTCTGTTGTGGAGAAATCACTTGTATTTCTATTATACAAAATCTAAAAGTTGACGAAATAATTTGATGGACTCTGAGTACTCTCCAATTGAAAACAGTAAACCAACCCATGGTACACAGCTCCTAAGTTGCAGTGCTTGGGAAGCCAAGTGATTTTGCCCCCAGGGCATATGTAACAAGCCCTTCTCACTTTATTCTCAGTGACACTAGCTACTGATAGGAACAGGTAAAGTCTGTCAATGCTACATTGCACAAAACATCCTTTTCTGCCTACCACCTGGAAGAAAGCGTTATCCCACCCTAAATCTCATCAGTGCTCCTTGCTGCAAAGCCTTGACCTAGTGTCTTGGTTAATTTCTTGCTGGGACCCTGGTATGGCAGCAGGTAGCAGAGTGGAATCAAGGGAGAAGGGAGGAAGATAGATCCTTTCTGGGTGTGGCCCCAGTGACCCACCTTCTCCTAGCTTCACCTCCTGACATCCCATTTTGCTATAAACTCATCAGTAGCATTAACCCACCCATAAGTATCAATCATGATCCCCACGATCCAGTCACCTAACAAAAAACCCCCAGCTATGAGTGCATGAGGCTATGGAGGGACATCTAGATATAAACCATGACACTCAGTGAATTAAATAAACATTGTCCTGGCCTCTTACTGTGCCTTTACAAAAGACCCCACTCTCCTCGTTTTGCTTTATTTCTATGTTTGGGATAATTTTTTCTCAAAAATGTAAAGGAATTTTCAATGAAATACAAAGTTTTTGTCTTTCTGAGCTAGGCTAGAGCTCTGCTTTGTTTTCACATTTTTCATCTCTCTCATTCTTACATTTGAATTTTTAAAAAAATATTCTAAAGATAAATGGTGAAGAAATCTTAAAACATGCATTATCTGTCACTATGACCACTTTACTGACTGCTTCATTCCATTTTCTATGGGACAACTTTTCTCTCAGCTAGCTATATCCTGTCTTGATTGACAAATGATTCTTGGAAAAAGAAAACAAAAGTAGATACTGATGCACAATAATGCAAGATTGGGAAGAAGAGGATATCGGTAAAGGATAAACCTGTACACTTTTCCTTCCACAGTTGGAAAATTAAGGACAACTGCCATTCTTTATAAGGAAATAGAGAATTGACATCATTATACTTTATTCTATTTAACCCTTCAGTGCATTGAACTGAGAGCAAAAAAATGAGGAAACTTTTCTCTTATTTCCCAGTTTAGGGAAAAGTCAGAATTAAAAGATTTCATTCATAACCTAGTGTAATAACCCAGAACCAACCACTATCATTTTTGTATATTAGTTCAACCTTTTACTGGGCTTAGCCTCATATTTTTATTTCTCTTTAAATTAACATTATTTCTTTTAATATATGCCTCCTGGACTAAGCACTAACATTCCAAATTGAGGATGAAGACTTGATTCTGCATCCAAGAAACTCTTAGGAAAGTACTCAGAGTTGCAGTTACAGAGAATATAAAATTTCATCTCTAGCAATTTCTTACACACTATTATACTATCTGCATTTTTCATGTTATCACATTGTGCTTCTGATTATCATTTTAATGGTGGAACTTAGATGGGCTTAAAAACAGCTTGTTTGCGGCTGGGAATTTAGCTCAGCGGTTCCATTGCCTGCCTTGCAAACTCAAGCGCCCAAGTTTAATATCCCCGGTTCCAAAAAAAAGCTTGTTTTTTGTAGGAAATATGTATTGTTACATTGCTAATATAAATTTTACTAATAGAATCAACTATCAGGAACAAGAGAAAAATTATTCTCCAAGTCATCCTATACTGCATAGACACTTGGAAATGTTTCTTTTCTTCAAAATTCTGTTAAAAAGAATTTTTATACTGAAAGAAAAAACATGGCATAGGCTTTTTCTCTCCTTCCTCCCCTCCCTCTCCCTCCTTCTCTCCCTTCCCTCCTTTCTTCCCTCCTTTTTTTTTAAATAGTAAATAATGTAAGAATGTGAGTGAATTAATGGAGGCAATGTAAAGCTCTATACTTTAATGTTAAAGATTAGCCTCGGTCCTAGTTCAACACTTACTGGCTATATGATATTAAATGTTACTTTATTTCTTAAGAAATTTTTCTATGTATTAGGGGAGCAGGTTATACATGGAATCTTTAAGATTTACTCTTTTTTTTGTTTGTTTGTTTCTTTTTAAGACCACATGCTAATACAATTGAGATAAAAAATTTATAGTCTCTTTAAGAAAAAAATCTAATAAATTAAATCTCAATCTACCAAATAAGTTCACTATGTAATGAGCTTTAGAGAACTATAGACACGTACATTTAGAAACTAAAACTAACAGGTTAGAAGCTCGCTATATTAAAAGTATTTGTAAATTCTTTATGTGGGTTTTCACTGTTAATCCTCGATAGTATTTCAGTAGCATGTTGCTCAGTTTATTTAAGGAAACTGCAGTTCAAAGAAGTTACCACACTGTCCCCAATAACCAGTGCAATATACCTTCCAATATGGCATGCCGATATCTAGAAAATAGATGTATGCATATAAAAGCTTTCGTTATACCTGTAAGGCACAGTATTTTTCCTTACTAAGAAGTAAGAAGCTCTAGAAAGCACTTTTGAGAATGTTTTGTGCATCTCATCTATTTAAAAAGCTCTTCAGGGCACAGAGAATATCTAGTAAGGAGATGGTCAATGAGGTTCTCTTCATCGTTGCTCAGGGAAGCATAAGACCTTGAATGCTTGTGGGCCCTGGACATTGAGGTCCAGAAGAGCAGTGGAAAACAATGAAGCATGGAGGTCAGAGCACTGGACTTCAGGAGCAGCACAGATGCTGATGTGATGTGTGGATTAGCTAATTCTGAGAAAGGCATCTACAAAAGTGAGGAGGAGGTGCCAAATGGTCTCCAAGATCTTACACAGTATTCTATTTTCCATCCTCTCCCTGGACATCTCTTTTTAAAAATTATTTGCAATTCTGTGTATGGGGTAGGAGAAGAGATCCATAATTTTATTGTCAATGTTCCAATAGTCAAGATTTCAATATCATGACTTGAGGTATCCCCTGCTTTTAGCCTTACACCTAACCTCCGTCATCCACTTTTTATCACTCTGCAAACACCAAATCTCTTTTTGAGGTTTGATCAGACAACTCAGATGCTTTCTAACATTTTCCCTTTCCTTGACCACTCTAAATTTTGACATCCATTTCTCTCATACATTTTCTTCTGCTTGAAAGAATCTACAGGTTTGTAATGAGATCTATCATCCAGAATTAGCCCTTTGCCATACTCATATGTGTGTATTATGTTTGTGTGTGTTTTAGTTTTTATTATTATGACTATATCTTCCCAGTGATTTCAAGAAAGAAAGGAGATGAATAGCCGTATAGCTGTGCTATATGAGAATCCTTGGTACATAGGGGTAAGTTATCAACAAATTGTAGTAAAAGGCATAAAATGTAATTGAAGTCGTCCAAAGGAAATGTGAATCAAGAAAAACCCTTAGACAACTTTTGAGGAATCAAGAGAAGTTTTAACATGAAACACTAGAAAACCAGTTACAGACATTTTTGTACTATGAACATCTGGTTGGGAAGGTAACATCATTCATTAATACAACAGGTGTTTTTTGACTTCCTGGCATGTATAAGTATATGAGTACTGATGCTGTGAAGACCAATAGGTAGAGCTGTCTTATCTATTGCTTGAGATATTGAAATGAAATCAGTAACGTTAGCAAGTAAACCAAAAGAATATAAATACTACCCAGTGAGTGCTAAGTGGAAGACATAATATTATAGAAACAACTGGTTTCCCAAACTAAATGGGGAAAACCATATGACACATATTCTCATTAATATTTTGTAGCATGAATGCTAATTATTTTAGCACAATTGGGGGTTTAAAAATATTTATTAGAGTGGTTCCTAGGATTTATCCCAAGTAAGGTTAACATATAGCATATAATTCAAAGAATCATGCTTTTGTTATATAATCAAAGGTATATTAGCTATGGAGCTCTTGAAGGGAGAGTTTGTTATTGTTGATTTCATTACTACTTGGGGAAAGGTAATAAATTAGGATCACTGAATCAACAGTATGTGCCATCTGTAGCTGCTCCAGAATGATGCATATTTTATGCAGGGATGTACTTCAATGCATAGATAATGCCTTATCAGGGTAAGAGGCCCAGGTGTCCATGTGTCCAGAGGAACATGTGTTTTCTAGAGAGTAGACTCCCCTGAAATATTCCTAAAGAGGTCACAAATGTTTATTCCTAGCCAATAACGAGACTGGAATGGTGCCTGCCTATCTGTAGGTAGGACATCCTGGAATGAAGAAATAACTGCAGAAGACATGCTAGTGTTACCTACCTTTGGATTTCTCCACCTTTTACCGTGCAATTTTTTACCCCTGTAGTTTCTCTTATCTTGGGATAAGAGTGGGTATAGGGAACCATAGACATGTCAGCTACCCTCGTCAAACGTTTTCCAGTGATCTGGAGGATAAAGCCATTAGATAGGAAACATTTACTCCCAGACACTGATTTTGTTCATTCCTAATAAGGAATTGTTACCAGGCATAAATCATGCTGTTATTAATTTCAAATTAAAACTCAGACTATGTATGACCTCTTTAAATCAACTATTTTCCAATTCATTTATTTCGGCTATAATTATGACTGATTGCTCAATTCTTACTGAAATAGCTTTGTGGGGTTTCATTTTAGTTGAAATTTTTACAATAACAACTAAGGACTCTTTTTCACACAAATGTATATGGTACCTATTTTTTACCATTTAAAATTAAGATGTCAGACTTGGATACCTGATATATTTCTCTTTATTGCATTAAAAAATAATTTGCTTATTGTGAGGCTATATCTAGGCAGCCCTAACAAATTGAACTCTGTTTCGTTTTTTAATAAAAAACACATGCCAGCCCTAGAGTTGCTACTTTATTGATATAAATGTATGACCTTATGCACATCCCCACATATTCATACTTAGTCTAATATATGCACACAACTGTAGATCAGAAGCAAAGCGCTCCTTGATATTTTAAAACCACAACAAATAAGCTTTATCAAGGTCTATGTCATATCCCTCATCTTTTCTCTTTTTGCATATTGAGACGCGAAGCTTCATTGATTGTTTTTAAATTTTGTTAAAAGGTTCAACCTCTCTGTTTGACACTGTGTTCCACTTAAGCCCATTCTTTATCATCTGACAGAAATCCATTTTAAATATTGTTTTGGAAGCCAGATTTTTGTTGCTCTTTACTGCTGCTAAACCTTATTTTTGTGTGTGTGATGTACTGCACAAAATTGTCTGTTGATATGAAGCAGGCTGTGGAATGATTTTTCAGCTTTGATCACCCGAATGAATCGATTTTTAACAAGCCCTCTCTGTGGCAGCAGCTGCTGATGTTGTGTCTCTAACAACTTCATTGAAGGGCTGCATGTGATTTGCTGTTGCTAAGTGCTCTCTTCCAGTGAGCTTGTCTGTGAAGACTTCCTCACCCAACTGAAGATCTTTTATTGGGTTAGAAAATGCTGTTAAATGTTATTTACTGATTAAAATATAATTATCGGCAGTCTCCATTTCACAGAATCATCAATTTGCCATTAGTGCTACTTGGTGTAAGCATTGAAAATGCTAATGAGATTCAAAAGTAGCCTTCCCACTGAACATGCTGAATAAAATAAGGAGGTGTTTGATCACCTTACATGTGCCAGGTTAGTGGCCTAATCTATTGTGGTGTTACTTTCAGTGGTGCTCACTATTTTTGTGTTCATCTAGTAGGCTAGATTAGAAGGCATTGTCTTCAGGAAGACCCATGCAATTTAATGTCTCCTGAGCTGTCAGCATCCTAACATAATTGGAAACATGAATCATAACACCACTGACTATTTATGGCCCACTTGTGAGCTACACAGTGGACCAGTATGCTAAGCTGAACAATTAACTGTTGTCCTCAGCTTCCTGAAAATAACATTGTAGTTTCTTAATCTGCAATAGCACTGTCAGTCCCTCTCCCTTTAATTCTTTTTTTTTCACATTAAATTTATTGGTACATTTAAAGCAAACAATACAGTTACATTTACATGATATATCTTGGTTCTTATTTTTCCCCATACCCCTGCCCTCCCTTCACCCCCTTCACCCTTCCTTATTTACAAAGACTGTGTTTCCATTTTTTCCTTTTTTCACATTTTTTCTTTTTCCTTTAATTCTTATCTGAATTCTTTTAGTTAACAAGCCACACTGGGTTAATTACCAATCAAGATAAAATTTTTATTTTTAAAAAGAATTTTCATTAATATCACTGCAAGTGTTATTCATCAAAGTATTTTACTCTAGTATTTTGTTAAATCTCTGTTATGAAGTCAGTGTGTTAGGTGACTCATGTATATGACTAGATATATTACTATTAGCTCTTTGAAGACTGGAGATGGTAAGGTGGTTTTTTTGTGTGTTTGTTTAATCCTAAAATTGTTTTTTCCTATTTATCAGGTCTCTCAGCATTGTCCTTTTCTATTGGATTACACTAAGAATAGAATGACCTTTAAAAATATTGAAAACATGACCCCAGAATATTCAAAATTTCTTCTTTCTATTTTAAAGTATACTTTAATATTGAAATTTTCATTTTGACCAAAGCTTGACACTTTTAAGAGTTTTCTTGACAGCTGTGATTGGCAAGACTAGGACAGAATCAATGATTAAGCTGGGTAAATCCAGAAAAGCCATCCTACCATAGCAAAAGAAAAATTAACTTCTAGTACTAGAAATAAATATGTCAAACTAAAATAATTGTGCTTGTCCTCAGCCTAGTTTTCTGAGAGCTTTGAATTTTAGCTGCTTATCAGTCACTTTACTACCATGCAAAAGTTCACATCAGAAAGAGAACAAATATTCTGCAGTTTCACAAGTATAATCACATCACCTGTCAGTATAAAACTTAGTTTCCTATTAAAATAATTTAAGTTACAGAACAGTGGAAAGAAATCAACATTATAATAAACTTAGGGTTTTGTTTTTTAAGGATGGAAAGGAAGCATATTATGACAAAATTTCTTAAAATTTCATACAAAACTTTTTCTTCTTGTCTTCTTTACATTTAGTTCTTGTTCTTGTGATACAAGAATGGACCAAAATTTGGGGATTTTTTGTTAAATACTTGATGAAACAGCCATATAGTAGGTATTCCAACTATTTGTTAACAGTATTTTTTTGTCAACTCTCATTTTAGTTTCTGTTAAGAAGAATGACCCAAAGAAACATTTCAGTAATTTTTTGTGTTTATTTTTACTTTTTGAGTGGTCTCTAAGCCTCAATATTGCTTAAGGAAAATATTTTCACTTTATGCATAAACATAAAATTATGAAGCCCAAAACTGGGAACTGAAAAAGAGACACTGAACTGTGTGTTTTAATCTATACGTTTATTCCTAACATTAAGAAGGTATGAATGACCCTGAAGGGTATTGATCAAACTGGCCTTTGCTGATGAAACTCTGCTCAGATCTAGGCCATAAACTGCCGTTTGTTAGCCAGTCAGATATTATGTGAGAATCCTTCATTAAGACCTCTTGGTTATCTCTTATTTATTCACCCAATCACAGATGCTTAATGATTTACCACTTACCACTTTTATGACATCTTTGAGTAAAATTAGACACTTCTCTAAGTCTTTTGATTTCCTTTCATTCTGCTATGAGAGAGAAAAAAATGCTCCGTCAAAATTACTACATTTGAAGACCATCTTTGCTTAAATAATTTTCTCAGAAAACACTCAAAGTTTCTATCACTTTTCTAAAACGGCAATTCTATCTTCTTCTCTGAAAACATGTTAGAATAAAAGATGCCTGACAGCTGCTTAGGAAAGTGACACTTATTTTACTTCCTTTCAGATGAAACCTTCTGAAAATGTATTTACTTACTAGGGGCAGTGACAGCCTGTCTGGCAAAAATAATTGATATCCTTTCTGGTTATTGTAGAAGGAGAACAATGAAATAAGAAAGACCTTTGTCCTACCTTCAAAGATGAATAAACTGGAAAAAAAAAAAAGAATTGTCATTAAATTAAGGTTTCCTTTTGGCCACATCTGTCTATTGACACATCCTTGTATAATTGTAGGAACTCTTTGCCTCACTCATAATCAATTTTGGTGTGGCATTTTCAAATATTTCTACCATAAAAAGGCATATTCTACTGTTGAGGCAGAGTAAAAAATATTTGAAAATAAGCAAATTTATGTGTTATTGTATACCTCTGATGTGTCACATATATCAAGTATAATGCAACTTTAGTAATTCAGGTTAATATAAACAAAAGTCTTTTCTAAATGAAGGTTTATCACTTCTGAATAAAATCTGTGTGAATGGTGAAAAAGTCTGAGACAACTTTTAGAATTTTTATTTTTGACATACATAAAAAAACTAAAAGAATAGTGCCCACTTAATAGAAAATTCTTTGTTCTGAGACTTTTCTATAGTTATGCATAAGGAATCATATAAGTAATTTTAATTAATATGGGACACCTTTATAGAAATGTGGTTTTTCTTCTTTTCTGTGCAAAGAGCATGTATGCAAAAATTATTTTATTCTGAAAGAGGATCTGTCTGTTCTGCTCTAAGAAACATTTAAAACCTGATTGTTATTAGTATATTAATTACTTATTTTCAAAGGTTTGCATTTGCAGCTGAAAAAATTGTTCTTCAAACACTGCTATTTTCATAAGAATATTTACATTAATTTTATATAGAACTTTTATGGATCATTTTTTTTCTTGTTCTCTAACCCCATCTACATCAAACTATTATTTGCAAATATATGTATGGATATCTTTCTTTTCTTGGGTTTTAAAATGTCATTACATGCCACTGTTAGTCATTTTAAAATACTGTAGTGTAAGGTTATTCCCTATGGTAGAAACTAGGATTAATCCATGGCAGACCTAGGAACCAGAAACCAAGCAACTCTGCTGAATTTCATTCCCTGTTACTACATTA
Organism: Fukomys damarensis; assembly: GCF_012274545.1. Taxonomy (NCBI): domain Eukaryota; kingdom Metazoa; phylum Chordata; class Mammalia; order Rodentia; family Bathyergidae; genus Fukomys; species Fukomys damarensis. The sequence continues at coordinate 29,994,524 of NW_022900924.1, forward strand.
GAGCATTCAACTATACATAAATCAATATATGGCAGATCCCATCTGATCACAGCGTAATTGTGGGGCATCTGTAGAAGTCATGCTTTGCTGACCTAATGGAATCTCTGTCTTCAGGGAAGTAGAAAATTGGTTGTTTCTGTAGGTTATAAAGTTCCAAGCCATTGCTTTCCACCTGAGTACATTGCTTCTGTTATATTGGTTGTTTCCATAGTTAAGGAGTGGCTTGTCAGAGGGTTAACTGTCCATGTCTCTTCTACAAGCCATTAGGCAATAAATTGGATATAATGTGTAATTTTCATTTTTAATAATGAAAGATATGTTAAATCCTGTACTTTCAGATGTTCTTCAGCAATCTCATGCAATTTCATGTTCTCTGACCTGAGAAAACTTCAAAACTCCCAGTTTTCACAGGAAACTCCATTTTCCCTCAAGCTTTATTGGCTTGTTCCTTTAAGAATATTTAACCTTGGGGAAACATGGAAAGGGTATTTTGACTTGATTTCATGCACATTTTGTCAAATCTGCCCATGAGTCTTTTAACTCTTCAAAAACTAAGCAATTTTTAATGAATCTTAAGAGATCCAGAATTTTGATAAAGTTTTATGCATCGTTATCACACTAGCAATTGTTCCACAGATATCCATTATCATCTTAAAAGTAAATATTATAAATAATAAACAAATTGATTAAAACACAAGGAATACTGAGAAACAGTCGTTTTCAAAATATAGTCTGTTAAACTATTGCATAATTTTCAGCACGTTATAACCTGTAAAACATACCAAATTGCCTCATTATTTTTCATTATTTTTGGCCTCGTTGGAATTTAGTACTATCTGTCTGAATTGAAAAAAACTGAAATAATAAGGGTGAACAAATCTAAGCAGTTAATGGCAAAATAAAGGCAAGAACACAAATGTGGTTAAATACCATCTCCTCTATTATCTACTGATGGTAATACATGGGCTCTTTATAAGACTACTTTTTTTAATTAATAAATCAAGATTTCTTTCTCAGTAATTGTGGCATTTATTACTTTGAGATAACATGAACTACCCATACCATCAAAAATTTTATAAATAATATCAGGCCTGTTAGTCCACTGCCAAATTCTTAGATTTGGAATCTGCCCTGTTTGCAATTACAAGTATTGGTGCTGCTGCATGAAAAATGTGAATGAGGGTACTTTCTTAAACAGTAACCAAAGATTTCAGTGGACATGTCATTTAAATTCAAAACAATGCTACTTTGTCACTTACACCTATCAAATTCTAAAGCCTCCACCATATTACCAGTCATAATTCACTGTTACTGTTTTTCTTCTTTAAGAAAACAGTGTAGCTTCTATCACTGAAAATTCTCAAAATGAATTATCACTAAAAAAGCCACACAATTTCCAATCACAATATCACCAACCTTTTGGATCCTTTTGTTTTTGTGGAGAAACTGTGTTCCCAATAAAGCCACAATGAAGGCTTTACATAGAAGCCAACATTAAAATGATGCCAACCCGCAGATGGAAACTAAGACTGAATGAGAAAATTCTGGGCCAGGCCTCCGCCTGTGGCTTTAATATAACCTGGTTTTACCCTGATTTTATTGTTCTTATTCCTGGGATTCCAGTTGTTTATGAACTGAATTCCCATGTAGTTATCCTGTCATTAGTATAAAATGGCTCATAATATTTCGTGTTAAGTCAATAAATGCCTTGTGCTACCACTGTATTCATTTTGGCCTTGCAATATGTGAGCTTTTACCCTTCTGACAATTTCTACATCTCTTCCTGCAAATCATCAGAGCTTCCTCTCAGCAGTTGACAGGCTGCTGCTGCAGGCCGAACCACCAATTCACACCCCAGGGGACTATCTGCCCTGCAAAGAGATTTGCTATCACTCTTCTGACACTTTGGTTAGTTTAAAAGTTGCTGGTAGTACTTGGACTTCTTCAAGGTAATTCTTAAAGAGACATGAAAAATAACTGGTTCTTTGAAGCTTAACCTTGAAAATGAAAAAAACAAGCAATAAAGCAAGTTCATTTGAATTGAAGAAATAGCCTGTTTCAAAAAGATCACTGGATGAATTTTCTCACTCAGTGACTCTCAAAATCTTTTGAACAAGATCCACATTAAGAAACAGTTCATAGTGTGACATTCTATTCACACTTTGAAACCAAGGTTGTATAAACAACACGCCCTGATTACATACAATTATCAAACTATAATTTTAAAAATGTAAAAATGTGATTCCCATAGGTGATGGTTTATCTTTCAACTTGACTGGGTCAAGGGATGCCACATAACTGGAAAATGATATGTCTATGGGTGTGTAAGAGTATATCTGGGGAAAAATAGTGTTTGAATTAGTAGACAACTCAGGAGATTTCAAAAGATGTATTGTCACCACTGTAACAATGTAGGCAGACATTAGTCATCCAATTTTTGATATCTCTCTCTCTCTCTCTCTGTCTCTCCTTCCCCCATCTCCCTCTTTTCTGCTCTCTCTTCCTCTTCTAAAACTGAAAGATCCATTTTCTCTTGCCCTTGTATTTCCTGGTTTTCGGGCATTCAGACTTTGAGACTTACACCAGCACCAGCTGTGAAGCTGCCTCTGCAATATACCAGTGGCTTTTATGATTCTCCAGCTTATAGATGCCATATCATGAAGCTACTCAGGTCTCATAATCTCCTGAACCCGTTAGCACAATATATCTCCTTTTATATATGCCTCTATGTATTCCATTAGTCGTGATTCTCTGGAAAACCCTAGCACACCATATAAAAATAAGATGAACATGTATAAAATATTTTATCTGACCTATGAATTAATCGGAACTCAAATAGGATGCTTCAGCTTTTGTTTTTTGTTAGTACATGTTTGCATTACATAATGATTGCATTCCTTGTGGGACTTGGTGCATACACAGAACACACCTTGATTTCTTTTATCCCTTTCCCTCCCTTCCCTTTGCTCTCCCTTCATCTCTTCATCCCCTTCCCACTTGAAAAATATCTCTCTTTCTGTTATCTATCTTTTATTTAATATATCTTTTATTTTGGTCTAGAACATGTATATTTTGGGTTTCTCATACAAGAGAAACCATGCGATATTTAACTTGTATGTCTGATTTATTTCATTCAACATTATGATCTCAAGGTTAGTCCGTATTCCTACAAATGACTCAAGTTTAACAGTTTTTGTTTCATAGTAGTATTCCATTGTATGTAAATGTCACATTTTCTTTATTCATCTATTGATGGCCACATAGACCGCTCAAGATTTAGCTATTATGATTTGTGCTGCTGTATACAAGGGTATGCCTGTATCACTATAATATGATGTCTTCAGCTCTTTTGGGAGGTTACCTAGAAGAGGAATAGCTGGCATTTGAAGTCTTATTTTTTGATGATTATCATTACTGATTTTTATAGTGGTGGTATGCTCCCACCAACAATCTAGAAGTGTTCCTTCCTTCCCCCACCCCCCACAGCCTTGCCAGCATTTGTTGCTATTTGATTTCTTGATAGTAGTCATTCTTTCTGGAGTATGATGGAATCTCAGATTGAAACTAGACCATATTTTTTCAACAGGATTTTAAGATGATTTAAGTGATTGGAAGGCTGGGTATTTATAAGAATTTTAATAAAAAATATTAAGATAAAATTGCCAAAAAGCTGGAGAGTGTGAACAAGGACAGTTGACTGTGTCCTTTATCTTTCCTTTTGGACAGAAAATTTTGCATTTCTACTAGCATGTAATATCACTGGATCCAGATTCTTCATTAGCTCTGAGTCAAACTGTTCATTTTCTACATAATTCTTGCTTAGGCCTGTAATGCCTGTAATGCCCAAAGACTGTACTTATTTCTTCCAAACTTGGTTGACTTTTTCTTAGTAGAATAAATCTCAATATTTTTATTAGTATCATTTCATTATACAGTTGACTAAATTATTTTTGTAAATCACCATAGACGATGATCCAGTTTACATAATTCTGTGCTAATTTACAAATATAATACCCAAAAGCACTGCCAGAGGGAGGCAAGTTTCTTTCTCTTCTTATAATAAAAACCTAATTAGAACAGGTGGGAAGAAAGGAGGAGCAGAGAAAATGCAAGGAGAGGAAGGAAGCCTCGCAATCTATTTTCAGGGAATATTAGCATTCTATGAAATGATAAGACATTGTATAATATGTCATAATGCTTTTTCCTCACAAAGCACACATTATGCATAAGCCACAATTTAGGTTCCCCGTGCTTATGGAATTTAGAGAATTTTATAGAGTTTAAGGTGAAGTAATTACCTAGTACTATTGTCTAATTTTACATATGAGGAAACAATGATTCAAGACTAAAACATACTTTTCCTTCACCCAGAAATTCCATGGGGCAGCCCTCATGTGCTACTGTGCATAAGAACAGTCCCTAGCCTGAGAAGAAATGAGAGCTAGCAGTTAGGAAAGTCACATAAAACATTTATTGTCTTAGAGTTATATCTCTAAAACAGAGAGAAAGCTTTTGTAAGGATTAAAAGATGGACTATACATAAATATCTTAGTAGAACTGAAAAACACTTTGAAACTACAAAGTCAATTTAATTATTCCTGATATTTTATCCAGTATACAATTTCCCATCTCGGTATACCCTGTAAAACATCAAATCTAACTGTTGATCTATTTTCACATATTTAGAAGAAATTGAGATCACGAGTCCAATGTCTAGGTAAGTCTAGTTAATTCAGTAAGTGCCTTCTCTCTTCTATAGATGGTCTGTATTAAAATATACAAAGATATGATAGCTATTATTGTTAATAGACCATCACTGTAAAATGCTCTAAAATTTCTAACTTAAAGAGCACCATTCTGATAAAATGTGCCATTATTATATAAGGCATTCCACCGGTGGAGGCTTCTAATTATGCTTTCCATGCATAAAAAATGCAGCTAGAAAAACTGATAAATGGCCAACAGCTACTTCCCTGCTGATTGCACAAAATTTCATTATAGTAGAACATTTAACAATTTAATTCTAAGCTCTCACAGGAATAGTCTGTAAAATGTTTTGCTTAGGTCTCTTTTTAAGCACTGGATTCTCAATTTAAATAAAAGGTACATCAAGCCTTTGCCAAAAGCAGAGTTAAATAATTTAGTCACCAGAGATGAGCTTTGTGATGACAGGTAATGACAGAAAAAATAAACACAACCAAAACATGTTCCAGTATTTTCTTCTCTTCTTCTTACTATTAGAGAGATAATAATAATTTGATATGGAAATAAGCCAGTTTCGCAGCAAAGGCTACTTTCCTGACTCCTAAGAGATGTTATTTAATTCTTTATAAATATTATCAAAAAATTTCAGGCCTCTCTATGTACTTTGTAGCTTTTACAAAGTGATTCAGACAGTTGTAATATCTTACAACTCTCTTGAACTTTATCTTTTCTGAATTCCTTCTTCCACTTCCACATCCTTTCTTGTTACTCTTGTTGCATGAGAGAAAACAGAAAGCTTCAGAAAGCTTCATTGAGTCACTAGTGCATCTTTCTGATTCAACATTGGGCAGGTGTGTTCTCCCATTGTTCATTGGAAGAGCAAGCTCTAGATTGATTGCCTTGAGAGATCTACAAGCAGCATAGGGTACCCAGGTATAGAGGAAATCTGCTCCTGAGAATCAACAATAGTACAGCCTCGGATGGGATATCAAAAGGCATTTATTCCTGCCTTTCAACTGTGACTCCAGGAGATTTGCATGCCTTTAACGTTACAGGGATCTTCCTTCTGTTCCCTCCTTGTTTAACTTAAATGAACACCATTTTGGACACCGTTTTCATGTGCTAAATGCTGGCCATCTTATTCTTACTCTCTTCTTTTCCAAGGATTCTGAAGAGCAGTTACTTTAATCATACCTGGAAATACTCCCTTCTCTCACTGTTGCTGAGATGTTCTGGCACTCAGCTACCCACATCTTCTCAGTCAAACCTAGCCCCCACCTTTCTTCGCACTGCAGTCACAGCACACCCTGCACAGATTCCTGCCCATTCACATGGAAGGCATTTGGTGTCTGGAAAATGAAGGGATTAAAACCAGATCAACTACTGCTTGAGTGACAATCAGCTGCATCACCTTAACAGGTTCACTCACTTCTCAGAACTCTGCTTGCTGCATTCACAGAGAATGGAGATAAACCCTCCTTCACAAGACTTGTGCTTGAAACAAAGCCATTGTCACAGCAGTCACAGTGCCTGTCCCCTGTTGAAGGCCTGTAGGACAGTGCTGCTCCACTTCTAGTGCTACTGTCATTTTCTCTTTATTTCCTTTTTCTTCTTTTCACTGTTTTTATTTTCTTTTTCTATTAAGTTAACATGTTCCAGTTGGGTAAGACAATTTAAGATTTGAAAAAAGAGCTGAAGAGAGAAAAATGGTTTAATCTGATGTTTTAATCTGTTTCATAAACTCATAAGGGCCTTATGATAACTTTTGCCTACAACATCTCCTCTACCCTCCATTTTTTACATCTATGCATAGTCTTCCAGGGCCATACCCAGATTTTATCACTGTATTAAAGTTGTATTTGATTATCATAGCTAGAAGTAACATCTCTCACCCAAACCTTCGAAGGACTTTTAGAATGTTATTTATGTTTGTTGTCTTTAAGACTTCTCCCATTTAGCATAGGTATTTCTCAAAATTCTCACTTTTATAATTGACCCAAAGAACTGTCCTCTACCAATCTTTTACAACCTGAGAATTAGAAAAGTGTATTTGAATTGCTAACTCACACCTAGAAAGAGAAATATTAGATATAATTCTATAGATGTGCAATATCCTGATACTATTTTACCATCACTGAATATTATAAATGAAATAATTTCAGAAAGGTTTTCTTCTTAGTCTTTTGTTAACTCCCAAGTTCCCCATGGTGCCAAAACTTTTCAATTAAAGAAAACAATTATTTTCTGCTCTCCCTAGTTGGTAGCAATTCCAAGGACTGATGACTTCAGCAAGATTCCAGCCAGAACATTATGGGGACAATTGCCCTGTCCTCACTGAATTTGAGAAACCACTTTTCTTATAGTTTGGCACTTTCAAATGTAACTTTTTTTCACACCATGCCCTCTATGTTTAAAGTTAGAACAGATCCCCTACAACTGATCTTTTTTGAGGTTTTAGAAGTTTAGTAAAAGAAAGGCACGAACTGATTTCATTCCATTTGAATTTCCCACACAATGTTCAGGAGAATTATAGATCACATTTCATGTCATTTGGTGAGAATGAATCTGTAATAATCTGTGGTTTAAAGAGAGATAAATTTCTTTATTTTGGCAACTGGGCCTTCAATTAAAACCTGACACTTTAGCAAAGAGCTATGTTTATTTCTTCAAAACTTTTGGTCAATTGCCTTTGAAACATACCAACATTGTATTTGCAAGTTTTAATTTTTAATTGCCAAAAAGAGAGTGTACACTACGTTTAAGGAGGAGAGTTATAGTTGGCAAGGAAAATATGTATTTATGCAATATATATACACACAACATATATTCAATTGTATATATATATATATATACAATTATTGATTCAATTATTTAAAAGATTAGCACCTTGATATTACTATGCTTGCTTCCATTTGCAAGTTAGAATTTTGTAAGCTAAACTGACTTGCTGTTTTCACAATATCATTGATTTTGGACAGGAGAACTTATAGCACATTCTAAGGGAGAAAAGTGGAAAGCATGTCTTTCTTTTAACATATATCTCTGTTTTAGCATAAATTTGTGATTTTACTGTAATTATCATTTTTAAGGAGAGGCAAGGCATGAATGGTTGTCCTTATAACAAAGTATTCTGATTTAATTGTTTGTAACAGTTTATTCTGGCTTCTGACTTCATCTGTGTTCTTTCTGGCAAGCCCCCTATTTCCTGATCCCCTTGCTCATCCCTTCCCATCTTGTAGCTTGACAGGAAGACACTTAAAAGACTGATGAGAAACCATCTTATGCTTCTATTGCTCTGCATTTTACCTCAGTACTTACTCAATATCTACGTATTGAATGAGAGCTTCAGTTTCTCTTTTATACCAGAGTTAGTGAGGGGCAAAAAGCAGTAGCTACAAAGCGGTGACTTACACTAACTAGGGGAAAGGAGGCTTCCCACAGCAGCAGGCCAGCAGGTACAAACAGAAAGGTGGCTGCTGCTCGGCCGCCACAGTCTGGGAAGCCATGGGAGCCTCATGTAGCCGTCTGGCACTACTAAATTTCTTAGAACCATGATCTTGAAGCTTAACTCTCCATTTATTTTTCTTCCATATTATAATCTTGTGCAATACTTGATAGGGAGACATTGAAAAATGCTATTAATGAACACTGTTAATACAAACAGAAATAACATTCTCTAAATGCAAAATGGTATTGGTTGATTCCTTTTTCGCCTCTGAAAAACTTTTAAGTTTTTCCAGAGTGACTTTGAAGTCGATTCACTTTTGAAAGAAGACATGTTCATATGAAACAGATAGGCTATGTGCATAGTCACTAAAAGTCACATTACTTATTGATTTTTAATCTTGAGTAGTGTGTTAGTGACTCCGTGTTCAATAAAATACATGGTGATGCAGAGACACAAAGACTTCCATTTTGGAAGAAAACAGGATTTCTAATCAGTGCTGCACCCTTTAAAATCATTCAGTGATACTACTTATGTACTTAGGGAGAAAAGAAGGGAGGAACAGGAACAGATTTCCTGAGAGAATGAAAGTGAGCAGTGATTAAGCTTAGATCATAAAATTACCATTCATGATTAGTTCAGTTCAATTAATTCCATCTATCCCTCAATTCACTTATTCAATCATCCAGCATTTATTGAAAAATCTATTTTGTGTCACACTCTGTGCGATGCCCTGAGGATACAGGGATCAAAGACACCATCAAAGAATTCGGTCCTATGGTAAAAGACAGAGATGTAATTGCAGCACCAGGGGCAGCAGAGTTCCATGCGAGGGAGTTACAAGGTGAGGTTGACAACATAGAGGGCAGGCAAATACTGCAGGCTACAGGATTCAGTGACCAACATTTAGTCTCTGTGGAAATCTGAAATGTTCCCTGCCCTCAGGGAGCTTGCAGTTTTTGTTTCTCTTAGCTGTTACTGCATGCTTTTCAGCAAGCATTTTTTAAGATGTTTGTAGCTCTGAGAAACCTCAGTGAAGTTTCTGGTAAGAAGGACTAAGGATGTAATCTCAAGCCTCCAACTGTTTGGTAAAGAGATGCCTGATTCCAGTGCCAGCATTCCCTTCTGCAAAGAATTTCAGCACTATCGTGATTTTTACTTAATGCCATATTCACGAGTCTTTTAGATATACAGGAAAAAATCCAAACAGTGAAGGTTAAATTTGGTGACATGTCATGTTCATAAGTTTTTTCATATTATGTATGAAATGCTGTAATCCTGTTTGTCCCAAGAAAACTCTTGCGTTCCTGTCTTAATTAAATCTTTCAAACCAAGCAGTTTTCTGCAAGCTATAATCCATTCATTCAGGTGTGAAAGGCCGGAACCTATTTACATATTCACATCCCTGATAGCTGTGTCTGGGATAAAATAAATTTATTTCTGTGTTGTCTGGGTTCTGCAGATATTGCAATTACTATTGTGTATTCAAGCTTTCTCCTGAAGGACTCATTTAAGGCAGTTCTGAAAAATACTAGAAATAGGAAAATAGATTGTAAACTCTTGGGGCAAAGACCATGTTTTGATTTTGGTTTTCTTTATTGCTCTGAAAATGCCGTGTTTGCCTAATGCGCCTTATAAATATGCAAACAAAAATAAAATTATTAGCCAAAGTAGAATAAAGGAAAGAGACTCTTATAAAAGGACCTTTATATGTCAAACAACTGGACTTTAGAAAATGCAGCCACTAGGAAAAGAATTTTCTGAATTATGTTACTCTAGGTTTATTTTCATAGGCTCATCTCAATGGGAATAATGTTTGTTTGAAGTTGTATTAGTGGTGTGAGGTGGGAAAGGCTGCACATACACACCAGTAATTCAGTCCCCGGGCAAGTAGAGTAATTATAGTACCAAGTTACCAGTTGTTAGTGGTTGGGGAATGGCAGAGTGGTAAGGAAAGAGAAGGAGCAAAGAAGTAGAATTCAGAGAGGGATAAAGCAAACACATGACTGGGGTTTAGCATATTTGAGGGGCTCTCCAGGGGACACTTCCTCTCAGAGGAAACATGGTGTGAGAGAGTTCTGGGAATTACCTTAAAATGTTTTTTGAAAGGCCAGTATTGAAAGCAAAGCATAAAGATAACTATACTGATGAAAAGAAAGATAAGGAACCATAGGAGTCCACCATCTGTAAAGCATAGTCTGTTTTTAAGATCTGAAATGCAAAAAGCAATTATCTGCTGAATAGAACAAGGGCAGATCAGCAAGGATGAGAGTCAGGGAACAGCAGAAGCCTGTGTGACGGTCAGAAAGGCCGAGACACAAAATGAGTTCCAATTAGAGTAGGTCACCAAGGAGAGAGGAAAAAACCTTTCATAACACATTTGAAACAAGAGCAAGGCGAAAGGATGTGCAGGTTCCTCGGTTAATAAGAGGGGAAGCAACTTGAGATGGAGAAACCTTAGGTTTTATGTGTATTTATTTTTAGAAACGCATCAACAATAAGGGGACTAACTACAACCCACAAATTGAGGCTTAGATATAGTTATTAAAGGAAAGATCAAGCAATTAAAACTTCACTCATCCTAGATGCATTCAACAGAGAGATTACCTGCAGTGATGAAGGGGATGGATGGGAATTTTCTTTCTGAAGACTTCTTTTCTGTGATCCTTACTATTACCGAGCCACCAGGGGTTGGACAAAATTTCACAAATTAGTCCTCAGAGGCTTTTGGGGATGCCTGCCTTTTATATAAAAGTGCTGCAAATGAAGTCATTGTAACTAACTTTAAATATATAAGACATGTCAGAATTAATATCATTTCAAAATATTTTCATACTTAAAAATGGGCCTGTTTCTTGCCAGGTCAAGCAGCCATGTTTTGATTCATAGTGAATATTGCTTTATCAGTAGAAAATTAGGTAAAATAACTTCAGTTTAGAAAATTATATCAGTTAAGTTAAAGATCAACTATTTCTGTGTTTACATTTTCTTTATCTCACTTTCAAGTAGTGTAATACAAGGATAAGGTTAACGATATGCTATAATCTCTAGAAATGCCAAAGCATCTAAAATTGATATATTGGATAGTTATTCCTAGTCCCTTCAGAATTAACTCATTTCAATAAATATGCATCATGCATCTCATGAGGCTATCTAGCCAGTTCACTGATCAGCAGAGTTCGGTGTGATAGTAATATGAAATTGTAGTTTTTCCACACATTTTTAAACCACATTTTTGTGTCACCTTTTAATCGTGTCTTAACTGCTAGAGTTTGAAGAATACACTGCTGGAAGTGAGGAGCAAAACCACCTGGTTGCACTTCCTGCTAGTTGTGACCTTGGAAAAACTACTTAATCATTTGTGCATCATTCCACTTGTATGAAAAGGAGAGTGAAAAATATACACATTTCAAATGTACTTACTTGTGCAACCCAGTTAAAACAGTACCTAGTACATAGTAAGCATTCAGTAAGTCAGTAAGCATCAGTAATACTATTATACCAGTCCAAATCTATGTTTCTTTTAGTCATGTTTAGTTATCAGATACTTGACTCAGTCTTTTCTAAAACTCTCATCCACTCTCCTTTCCCTGGTTTAGGTTTGACTCTAGATTTGAGGGAAATACTGTAAAGAATCAGGCAAATTCTATTTCAAGCCTTTTGAAGTTCTAACACATATTGTACTAAGATAGGCATTTAGGTTATGATAAAAAAAGGTAAGAGTCCCAGGAAAAGGCCAGATTTTGGGCTTCTCCCACATATATGGGATGGAGAATGTAGGTAATAGCAGAAGCAGAACCTCTACAGGCCTTACCTGGCCTTAATATGGAACATGGATATGTCCTTGGAGAGGTTGCTGTAGGAAGTCCTCCTCAAAGTATAGTTCCTCAATGTAGACTCTGGCTTTTGCTTCACAAATTTGACATTGTTTCACATTTCTCTTACCTCTTATTAATTGGGGAACCCCATAGCTAGATTCTATCTGCTCATTTGGCAGCTTGTGGTACTGGGGAGACACCAAGAGATCTAGGATGCTATTTTTCTGGAAGTTTCTCAGATCTAACATTATAGATTATGGCCCTGAAAAGTTTTAAGAATGCAGACTACTCTACTCTACCCTCAGACTTCTGATTATGAAGATTATTGGAAGGCAGTACAGCAACATACTAGTGTCCCAACATCTTAATAAGCCCTGACTCTAGTTGTTGAAAGGTCTTTTTACAACACCAGATAATCAGTGTAACTTTGGTCTCAGCTTTGGAGCTTGTCATCAATTGTAAGCAACACAAAGTGCTTCTCATGAACTTGTCACAAATATAACAAATATAAACCAGCTTAAGGCCAAGGAATCTTTTTTTTTTTTTTTTTTTTTTTTTTTTTT